>NW_009953798.1:115687-122946 GCF_000747805.2 Chaetura pelagica
TTCAGCAGGCCGTTCACCATAGCTTTTCTCGTTTTAGTTTGCTGTTAATGCTGACATCCTCAGTGCAGGAACTATACCCACTTTTAATTGTTTGATTATCTTTATCCTAATTCTGTTACAGATATTGCAAAAAAGGATCTGAAAAAAATAGCTGCATAGGTCTAGTTGAGGAAAATACTGCAGGGAGATAACCATCCCTATTCTAGGCTTACTTATTGCCCTCTTACTCAGTAATCACTGAAACTTCCCTAGTTCCCAAGCTAGGGTTAGAGAACTTAGTGGATCCACTTAGTACTGGACATAAATTCCTGCTCCCTCTCATCTTGTTCTATTGCTTGGCATCACTATGCATTCAGGATTAAGTTTGTGGTTTGATCCACACTGGGTTTTCCTATTTTTTTCACCACTGTCTTTCACAGAAATACAATAAAATGTAACAATATAAAAAACATTTCATTGGTTGGATCTCTCTTTATGGATCTGATAATTTGGAACTTTAGGGGAAATATTTATTCTCCAGTTTAATATGACAGTGGAGAAAATACAGCCTTCCCTGCCTGTGAATTTTCTCCTATCTTACTCCATTAGTTCCTTTTGTTCTCCAAAGAAGAAAACGCAAAAATATCTGCACAGTATCCACAACAGAAAAGACCATAGATAAGGAAATCAAGTAAGTATATTCTAAACACAGACCCAACCGAATATACTCAACATGGATCTAATAAAAACTCACTTTCTCACTGGCAGCCCCCCCTCACTCCTGCAGTGATCCTCTCCTTGAGTTGAGCTCCCATTATGTCAGGTATGAGGAGATAAGACCCCAAGCATGGAAGGCTCCTTTTGTATGCTGAGGAGACTACTGCATTTGGGATTTGAAGAAAAGGGATTTTTGAGCCAACTGTCCTATCCCATTACCACTGCATTGTGAATTACTAGAAAAACAATAACTGACTGACGAGGAAAAGTACAAAGGTTACTAAATACTTCCTATAAAAAGAGTATAAACTATCAGCCCTTATATGGGTAGTGATTACATTTAATTACACATTTAAATGTTGAACAGCTTGACTGAAACACAGTCATGTCTATCAGTATATGTTACCAAGGAAAGGCTGTGCCAAACATTTTTCTTCATCCTGTCAGCACACTAGGTGACAGCACAAAGTGATAGTCTGCACTGTTCCCTGCAAGAAACTCACTTTGGAATGATGCACAGAATGGAAGACACCATTTAGACTGCAGAAGAAGCATCAATAAGCCTGATCCTACAGACTTTAGTTTAAAATAGGTGCCATGTAAGCAAACCCCTAGCCCATCATTCATAATTTTCCCAAAAACACACAGTTTTAGTTACACATTCTGAAATGACCAAGGGAAAAATTTCTTATATTCCAATATTAGATTTGAAATGGATTCATAAAATCAGAACACCAGGGATCCTTTCAAAATACAGTAACTCCTTAGTCTTCTGTGACAAAGCATTTGACAGATATTGGTCAACCACAGGATTACTCCTTGAATGAGTCTGACCTGTTCTGTGCAGTGAAAGCTGTCATATACTTAGTACCCCAACCATTTTTCATGAGATAGTAATTATGTCATAACAATAAGCTTTTATTCTTTATACAACATTGTCATGTGTTGTGCACAACACAGATTTAAGTGGCTTTCAACTCCTATTTCAGAGCCATTTGTTAAAAAAGAAAATGGTCTGGAGCTTCCCTTAAGACAAAGCTGCTATGCTGAAGTTGGATTGGGAAGAAGGCCATGTCTGTACACTTGGTTTTGCATGCACTTGGTTTCTGATAATTCATTTCAACACTGTTATATCATACTATGCTAGTAGCCACGGCAGTGTTAGTAGCAATGCTGCAAATGGCAGTGTCATCAGGCAAAAATGTATAGCTTTGTGGTTTCAGAAAAATGAAGGCATTCAAAGTCATTAACATATAAAGGATTGAGTACTGGCTTTTACAATAGACTGCTAAAGAAGACCAGATGTTGCTCACAGGAGATCTGAATCTGGGCGACAAGATGTTGCTACTTGTTCGCTAAATGAGACAATCCAAAATTACAATTGCACTTCCAACGAAAAGCTCTGTAGATACTGCAGCTCTTCCACTCTTAGCATTATTTCAACATGACAGTCATGCAGGGATTGTGTTATAGCATAGATAGAAGATTCACTATTAAAGAAGTCAGTAATGCTGTTTCTCCAAAATGAATATAATTAATATATTAAAATAGAAATAATAATAATATTTTTGTATCTGTTGTAGATTAAAGCATAGAGGAACTTCTTTCCTAGAGTAGCATGTTTGCACAGAGACACTTTTCAAACAGGTAACTGTTTATTCAGAATGATGTAAAGAAAAGCAAAAAGGTGATGACTCGATAAGGTTCAAAGATTAATACAGTATTAGCAAACTGTCACTATAGCATTCTCTGATTCAGAAGTCCACTCTAAAGTCTCTAGACAAGATCACTTCATGAAAATACATGTATGAGGTTTTAGATTAAGAAGAAAAATACAAATTGGCATGTCACTTTTTTTTTTTTTTTTTTTTTTTTTTTTATAAAAATTCATGGTCTAAGATGTTCAGTGGACAGCCCTAGGGCTAGCCAAAGAAGCATTTACTATTTTACTTTACAAGGTTGTAAAGTTTGCATATGATGTATTTTTGTGTAGTCAGAAGGGCATCTTGGGTAAAATTAGTCTCTTCAATTCATTGGTATCTACACCTGAGACAATGTTTAGTTTAGGTAAGTTGTCCAGACTTCTATAATTAGTGGCTATGTAGTAAATTGAGTCAGTGGAGTCTAGAAGACAATTTGTTTCTCTTTTGAGCAGACACCCACATTTAGTCAGCTGAGTAAGCTCTCCAGCTATTCTCTCTAATGGAAAATTACACATCCAGCCACCAAAGCACACACATGGTAGACACCAAAGCTTAGTCCATCCCTTATCACTTACACATATAATACTTTTCTTCAGCTGACATATTAGGGTTGGACAAAGCTGGCTGAAGGTGTTTCAGCAGTGTAGGCAAATTTGAATGTTTCTGTGATTCGAATGAAGCACTTGCTATTCTTCTTGCCAAGGGAATGAAGCAGCTGTTATTTTCTGGAAGGAATGGCCTGGTCCCCTGTAGTAACCTCCTCTGCATGCCCCTGCCCCACTCACAGTCACTCCAGCAGCAGCTGGCTTGCCTTAGGGTTATGACTTTAGCAAAGCAAGAAGATGGGTTATTGTTCATTTCCTGCAAGTGTGCTGCTCTGACCAAGTGTCTTTATAGTGCTGACGTACAGTCCAAACCTATTGAAAACAGTGAAAAGTCTGCATTTTCATTCAGAAGACTCTGAATTAGTTTTATGCATTGTTTGATTGTCTGAAAAAAACGTTATTTTTATTTTTTTTTAACTAATTGAAAGTTTTTAGGTATAACAGATTTCAGCTACCAAAGCTGAAGAGATAATTTTAAAAAGCAACTTGGTTTACTGTCTGGATTTTGAGCCTTTGGAGTCACTTGCAACATACTGGTTTTGTAGTTCTCCATAACTATATAGAACAGAAACTTTCTGTAAAAATCTTTTTCCCCCCAACAAAAATATGTATATTTAAAACCCCCTATCTTTTCATTCCAGTCCAGAATTGGAATAAGTTTCAACATATCAGACTTTCTGTTGGACAATATGCTTTTTTCCTTGTTATTTTAGAACACGTGCAAGAACAGCATCTGAAATGCCATGATCTCTGATGTGCTTCCTTATGTGTACAGTTTACCTTTCTGCCTGTCCAGGAATTTGCCCTTTCCTTCATTCCATTTTCTCATTTTCTTCTTCTCAAATGTTAAATTAAATACTGAGCCTGCTTTGCTCTTTTCACTCTTGCATTTCCTTCAGCTTATAAAATCCTCCTGCTATCACACATGGCCTGTTATATATCAAGAAATCATATTTTCATTTGATTCCAAAAGAAGTGGAGTCAGCAGTTGGAACCAGACAATATCCTTAATTTCTCTGGTTTTATTTGATAGGATGGTGTACAGGATAAAATATTAATAGCATTTATTGCTCTTATATTTGCTCTTCCACACTAAATTTTCAGAGTAGCAGTTTGGTTTCAGATTTTAACATAAAAATATTTTGGAGCGTGTGTAATTACTTTACTTCTACTTTAGTTTTGCTTTCTATTCCCTAACAAAATCTAAATTCATTCATCCAAGAATTACTTTGTCTGGGATTTCAGAAAAACTTTTAAAATTCCATTTTTAAATGCTCAACTTCCCTAACCTTACTCTCTGAATATCTAAGTTCATAATTTTTCCATTCAAGCAGAGGGAAGACGGTAGTTATAGCTGTACTTAGGGTGGACTGTAACCCTGCTCTTACATGAGCATGTCTGGACTTGAACCTTAACACTATTAAACACTTCTCAGCATGAAGTCATTAGATAGTGTTAAAACACCAGCAATCACCAGTACCTGGACTCTTCTTACTGCAGGGAGAGCAGAGGAATGTTCAAACATATACACTAAGATTTGTTCATCAAAGGCTTTGTATTTCATAGAATCACAGGATCATTTAGGTAGGAAAAGAGCTCTAAGATAATCTAGTGCAACCATAAACTGAACACTGCCAAGTCCACCACTAAACCATATCCCTGAGCACCACATCTAAATGTCTTTTAAATACCTCCAGGGATAGTGATTCCCTGGGAAGCCTGTTCCACCACTTGATAACCCTTTCAAAGAAGACATTTTTCCTGATATCCAATCTAAATTTCCCCTGGTGCAACTTGAGCCCATTTCCTCTTGTCCTACAACTTATTGCTTGGGAGAGGAGACTGACTCCCACCTCACTACAACCTCCTTCCAGGTAATCAGAGAAAGAGATAAGGTCTCCCCCTGAGCCTCCTTTTCTTCAAGCTAAACAAACCTTCTACCTGAAAATAAATGCTAACCATGTTTGCAACCAACACTAGCCCATTCCTCGTCTACCAGAACATTTGAAAAAGACTTTTCTGCCTTTTCAGCTGGCTACCTCATTTTGTCTCTTTGCATTGCCTGCTCTCCATCTGGAGATGAAGGAAGCCATACAAGGCAGAGCTGCATGGCACAGTGGGTGTGCTCTCTGAACAGCAATCTGGTTTCATGTCATCATCTGCCATACTTGGACCTTATGTTCAGAATTGTTCTGGCCTTCTCTGTACTAAGAAAATAAGGTCTTCTGGGGACCTTAACGAATAAATAATTAAATTATTTAATATTCATGTCAGTGTGCACATGCTTAAAATTGGGCAGAAGCTTAAGTAATAGAGGTAATTTACAGAATCAGGGTATAATTCTGGCAGAAGACTATGTATTCACAGTATAAATTCTTCCTCACAAAAAGCTGTACAAAGTCCGTCTGCAGGCCCAGATTCTAAAGCACTGGGGCCAAAATCATCCCTGGAATTACACTGTTAAGCTTCCAAAAACAATTCCACAAAGAAAACAGTCTGTAAGCCCAGCAGATGATTTTGATTAATAAGAATATGTTCCTAAAAGTAGAATTACAGAGACTCTTAAGAAGTGTTACAGTTTTCTTAACTAGTAAAACAAAATGTGAAACAAAGACGCCTTCTAAGATAACACACACTTAAAGTTACAAATTACCTGACAGATTTCTCAAAAGAAAATAGCTGACCCTAAACAAAGAGAGAGATGCAGAGGGGCAGTCCCTCTAAGAGTGTTTTGCCATTGCCATCTACATTCTGGAAACGTTTTTGGAGGTTGCATTGCCTGAGGCAGCCACATCGCCCCTAATATAGAAGCAAGCATGAGCTTAAATAAGCTTTCTGTATAAGTCTGTTAATAGAAAATCCTCAATTTCTTCTCCTTTCAGCCCCTTTTGTTATCCCTGCTTCACATTCTGAGCACCTTCCAGATGTGCTTTCACATGCGTGTGCGTGTCTGTGTGTGCAAGCTTTCATTATCATGAGTGCTGCTATTTGCAAGGAACTAGTTTTTATGAATAAAGAGTCAGACTTTGTGTGCCAGGCCACCATCTCCTGCCCTGTAATGAAATTAGTTTAAAAAACATGGCACTTCAAAAATGTCTAAATTAGGATTGTGTTTGTATGGTCTTGTAGATTTAGAATTGTTTTGCAGTGAGAATGGGAACAGAGGTCCATTTATTTGCAACTTTTTAAATCTTAACATTTCACTGAAGACTTGCAGAAGGATTGAACAACTGAAGGACAATAAAAAAAAGATATAAAAATAACAATAATAATGAGAAAATCACAGGCTTTCACAATTCTTTCTCCTTAATCTCTTCCCATGCTCCAGGATATTTTCCTTTTTTGATTAACTTGTTTTTCCTTGTATTTACCTCAGAGATGCACACATGCTCATCAGTGGTACCATGCCA
The DNA here is from genome assembly GCF_000747805.2 of Chaetura pelagica. Lineage (NCBI taxonomy): Eukaryota > Metazoa > Chordata > Aves > Apodiformes > Apodidae > Chaetura > Chaetura pelagica. The sequence continues at coordinate 122,102 of NW_009953798.1, forward strand.
TAAGTCCTTTTGCTGCTGCTAGCCCCCTGTCCCAGCCCCAAACATGAACTTTCACAGTTTGCTGATAACCTCTTTTCTCATTTCCCCTGTTCATTGCAGTTCATCTCAAATTTTATGGGAAAAAAAGACTTTTAGCATTTAATTTTGACTTTCCCATTCTACATTCTAATAACAACTAATCAATTGATCCCCTAGAGAAACTGTGATATTTCCTAGTTTTTTCATTCCTGTATGGCAGTAGGCTAGAAGTATGAGCCATGCTGCTCTATGTTAAGAAAACTGACCTGATCAGGGGCTGACATTCACAAATTTCACAAACTGAGGCACTGACAAAGTTGAGCTACCATCTGAATGGATGCATTAAGGATCATATTTTTGGGCTTGCATGACCTAGTTGAGCCTCATTCACATGCTGGAGTACCACTACACTGACAAATGTGGACAAAACTTCTCTCATTGACCCCAGAACTGGAACTACTGGAGACATCTGCACAGGCTGACATAAGCCAGCCTGTGTCCAAAAACAGTCTGGCAGCATCAGTCCAACACTGCACCTGAAGTAATGTACTTGGCCAAGGGTTTTCTACCTTGGATGCCTCATCACACTAAGACAGCTGGACTCCATATGGATCTAACCACCTATTTTCACACGGATTGGGTCTTGCCACAGCTGTGTGGCCACAGACCTCAAATCTCTGCTAGATAATATCTTGTTTCACTTTGGACTGAGGTCTAAATGCATTTGTCTCATGAGCAGAAATACCCCTAAGGTGTTGGAAGAAAGAAACATGGACAAGAAACTTGTCATCTTAAAGGAGTAAGAAAAGGCCAATACAGGACAGCAG
>NW_009953798.1:123302-163067 GCF_000747805.2 Chaetura pelagica
AGGAATAAGGGAAAATCAAGCAAAGAGTGACAGTCTATGAAGAAAGGCCAAAATGGCAGGTAGGGTATTGTTTGCAGACTGCTGATGTTGCTTGTTCTCATTCAGAAAAATAAAAACATACTGTTTGAAATTATAGGCAAGTCCTCAGTTGTCAAAAAGAACATGAAGTCTGACTTCTGCACACTCACACACACACAAAAGCTGCAACTTATGTTTAATTGATTGTATTTTATTATTTATTTATTTTTTTAGTTTCCAAGGGAAGAGAACATATAGTGATTGGAAACACATGTTGCTAAATTGATGCCCTGGAAAAATCCCAAGTGGCTTAATGTCATGCAACCTAATTTAAGTTGCATTAATAGTACAGATTGCCAAAGACATTGCTGGTAGTGTGAGGTTTGCTGTGTGTGCGCTACTGCAAAAAGTAAAAGGAAATTGTATCCGTGTTTCAGCATATTGTGTCCACTGACTTTAAAAATATAGTCAGGGTCCAGACCCCCAGAATTATTTATGTTCCTGTCACTTTGAGATGCGTTCTGTCTTACTGTATGTGGGTGTCTGTGATTGTAATAATGTTAAAGAATTGTAACAGGGGCAGTTAGAAAGTTTGTTATAATGAACTCATCCTAGATATGCTTCAGATTCCAGTTGTATTTCCTATACTTCCAGCATTCTAAAATATAAAACTGGTGGCCTTTCTAAAACCAGAATGAAGTCAGTTTCCACAACATGGTTACAAAAGGAGAGCGGCCAAAGGTTAGAGATTGGCCAAAAAAAAAGGACATATAGTATAATTAGGATCAGGAGGAAAGCTGTTTAAATTAAGCTTAATATGCTGTCATGGTGATAGGCAATCTTCAAACCTCTGTGACACACAAAGAATATCCATACAGCTCAGAGAATTTAGGATTCACAACTGCCACTTACAGGAATAAAGAGAAGTTGTGATATCTGATGATTCCCTCTGCAGATTATGAGGGCAAGAATAAAGATGTAATTCAGGTAAACAGGGAAAAGTCAAGAAACAAATAATATGCAATAAACGAGGTCCATCAGGAAGAACAAGAAACTATAAGGGCATTGTTATTAGGAGGAAGATCAGGAAAGAAGGTCCTCCTCTGTAGCCCTCCTCAGCAGAGGGTCAGAATTCTCAGGGAGAGTTTGATAAAGAAAACCAAAGCATTTAATACCTTTTGCACTAGTTTTCACTACCAAATTATATTATCACAATTAATGACATATACAGACAAAAATTCTCAGCTTTAAATGCTACCAGATCATATTGAATTTCAATTTCAATATATTTAAATATTATAATTTAATATTGGTTTATTATAATATTTTCTAATTATCAGGAACTATTACATTTCACTTGTCATTCTCAAAGAGCCAACAAATACAATTTACAACCTAATATCAGTTATTTGTGAATAACTCAAAGTGAATGAATGGAGGGCAATGATAGTGCTAAGTCTTCAAAAGATGGTCAAACAATGTGTGGAATTACAGATTTTCTGTTTAAATTAGATTTCCAGAAAAATATTGATGTAAATAACCAATGTGTTAATGGTCAACTACAAGAAAACAGAGAAAAGTCTAAGAACCTATATGGATTAATTCAGAGTAACAAATTTAGAAGGTCATGCAAAAGAAAGTACACAGAATAAAACTGAACTTCACCTTAGTCTATTTAGAATCACCAGTGACTTAGATGATAATATATGGAAATTAATGGTATTTAATAGAAGTCTGAAGCTCTGCATGTAAACTGGAATAGTCCATCACCTGAACAGAGGATAGAAAGCAACAGACGAGGAAGCAGTTCTGCAAAGAAGGATTGGAGGGGAGAGGATTTAACAGAGGATCAGTCAACAGTATCAGACTCTTATGGGAAATACAAACACCATACTGTTAAATAAGTAGAGGTGTATCTTCTAAGTCATCTCACATAACCCTTCAGGATTTGTCAGCATTACAGTACTGTGTGCAGTTTCTAACCACAAAGCATTAACATTTTCTTGAGAAATGCAGGAGCAGATCGCCTGAGGAGGCTGTGAATCTTCTGCCAGACCTTGAAAACAGGACAGACCATTTGTCACAAATGCCTGTACATATATGGCTTTTAGACCTGAGCACGACAACTGTAAAGACCACGTTTATGACTCATTATCTGGAAAAATTAACATTGCTATTAAAAAAACCACACACACCAAAGTGAACTGTGACATTTAACATACCACTCAAATGTTAGTAGATAATGCATGCTTCTCTAGCTGGTCTCTGCCAGTCTATGCCCAGCCTGTAGCTGGGCATATGCAGGCTCCTAATGCAGTTCCTACTCAGGTATTTTTGAATCCTGTACTCCCTGGGACAGATTTCCTCAGAAAATGGTCCACGCTAGGAAAGAAAATAACAAGATCTACCCTACCAGTAGTCATAGTGATGCGCACCATGGTTACTCCATGCAGGGGGAGGTTGCTACAATTTGGGATTAATTTACTTTACTTGGCTGAGGGCTAACGTTGAAAGTTAGGGCTTTAGCTCATCTAACTGCCTTAAGGTAGGGATGTATTATAAAATAGAATTTATGGTTGTCATGCATTAGGAGTCAAGTCTGTGCATTGATAATTAGGCAGGTAAGCTACTACTAGGCCTTGATTTGTCCGATCACGTCTCTTGGCTTTCTGGTCCAGGAGTAATCTATAAAGCTTGCCTCCCTCAGGGAAAATTCTACTGAAAAATTATAGTGGTGTTAATGCATTTTCACTGTATAATTGTACCTCACATCAGTGCATGCAGTTCAGTCTTCCTGTTTATTTCTTAGCATGATGAATACTTTCCATAGTTTAGAGTACCTCAGAGTTCTAAACCCTTAGCTCCTGATGTATTGTTGTGTTTTGTTATGCCTAACATGTTTCCTTTTCAATGCCACAGGTGTGTATTAGATGAATTTGCCAAAATACCCAGCTCACAAGCTTGACTCTTTAACCCCAGTAGCAAAGATATATGATTTCGGCTTCAAAAATGCCTGGTGGTATGTCAGGTAATGTCTGTTTCATTTCAATTCAGAGAAGGAATATTGCCCCCAGCAGCTGTGGCCAAGTTAGTTAAATGGCTCCTAAGATTCCTGTTAACTGGGCACCAAACTTAAACACTCTGCCTTGCCTTTGCAAAAAACTACCTGTCCCCCACAACTAGTGAGGGAGCTCAGGGAAACTGCTTAATGTATCTGACTAGATTACATGCTTCAAGTGGGATGGTGCAAATCCCTCCAGCTTTCTAATTTAGAAGGTCTGAAGCTGGAGGAAAGGACACATTCATTTTCCCCATAAATTTCTATGTCTATTTTTTTGGCACTGTAAATAAATTTAAGACTGTTTCTTTCTGTAATTCACTGGCAGAGTTTGTAGAGTCAGACACTTAAATGAGCTGTTTTTTGATTAATCCCATGCTGATTTAGACCCACACTATTCCTTTCCTCTTCTCTTCTCTTGCCATTGTTTCTGAATCCAAATTTTTTGTCTTCTGCCAGAACATACTCATGTGATGAGCACTAAGCAGTGCTCTTATTAGGACTATTAACTTCCATTTCAGGAACTTAACGACAACATTCCTTTTACTCCCTCACTATCCTCTTTATCCAGTTAACTTCTATGGCATGAATTTTCCAAGTTTTATAAGGTTCAGTTTCTATTATAAGCTTCAAGGAAAGAACAATCTTTTTTTGATAATGCATGAACTATGCTGTGAGTTACAAGTCGGAGAGACCGTTTTAACAGTCCTTTTCAAAGTTAAAATTAAGTATTCTAAAAAATGGACTAATGCTCATAATAAAGGAGCAGATTTTTTCTACATGTTAATCTGCTTCCACCTTCCCTTACTTACTCTCTTCTGATCAAATTTGCCAACAGCATTTTCCCTTTTATAACTACATGTGCATCTGGTGTTCTGTCATACTTCTTTTATCCTTCCCACAATATATTCTTATTGTTTCCTACATTACAGTCTCCTTGAACTGTCTCTCTGAAAAGGTGCACTATCTAAATTTCACAGCATTTTCCATGTTGTAGTTGACTTAGAAATAACAAATAATACTTAGGAGTATACACAAGTTCATATAAATATAACAAAGGTACTTATAAACATTGCACGTAAATAAATGTGCTTAGATTTACCACACAATAAAATAGGATTCAGTACAAAGGACACTTCAGGCATTTATGTATATTGTTTGTGACTGTCACATGTACTTAACTTATCAAAGTCCCTGGAAAAATTCATAGAGACTTTGCAAGGTTTTGAACAGGGTTCTGAGTTTTTTAATATGTGAAATTCATTGTGGAGTTCATAAACACGATTCCTACATAGGACTTAATTCAGAATTATTTTTTGTTTTAAGTTTTCATAAAAGCAAAAGAACTCTGTCCTGGTTTGAGCCAGGATGAAGCCAATTTTTCTTTTTACTGATTTTTTTTTTCCTTCAGTTGGCTTCATCCTGGCTCAAACCAGGACAAACTCTCAGGTCCACAGCATGCAGGTGACAGATGGATCAGTCCGTCTTTTAGAGTCACATCATTTTAACATCCATTTTTTATCCAAGATTTTCTCTATATGTTACATGTTTTTGAGGTTCCACTGTAGTTATTCCATTATTGCTGAATCTAGCATATTTTCTGTCTATGTTCTGTAACCTTCCTTAGTTCTTGCACACTTGGCACAACCTCAAGAGTTTAGGCCTGACATTTGAAGAAAGGCAAAGGGAAGGGAAGGCAAGGCAAGGCAAGGCAAGGCAAGGCAAAGGCAAGGCAAGGCAAGGCAAGGCAAAGGGAAGTTTAAATTGGGTGCAGCTATTTGAAATGAAAAAAGAAAGAGAGAAAGAGAGAGAAAGAAAGGCAAGGCAAGGCAAGGCAAGGCAAGGCAAGGCAAGGCAAAGGCAAGGCAAGGCAAGGCAAAGAAAAAATAAAATAAAAGAAAACTGCATGGAAATACTTATTATTGTAGTGAATGACCAGTGCAGTAACATAAAAACTAGCTGAACATGTTTATTTTCCACAGCAGTAAAGTTAATCTCTGAAAAACAATATTTTAACTACCTGTCCATTAAAACAAAGCAAAACACCAAACTGAAGCAAAAAAACCCCAAACTATTAGAAAATAATTATAGAAAGGTGCTAGAATTTCAGTACAAAGGAATTACAGCTAAGATTAACCATTCAAACATATTCTGCTCCCTGGCTTCTCCTCAGGCAGAGACCACCTCTCTACCCTGATAGTTGTATAGTGCAAAGCACAGGAACTCTCTGGGTCTGAGGCTTTAAAACATTCTGTTGATCTAATTCCAGATTTTTGCATGAAGTGCATTTGAAGCAATATAATGAAGAAAAATTAATATAGTGAAATATTGAAAGGTTCTGACATTTGGTTTCTTTTCACAGATCTTTTCAAATAAGTATAATTCTGAAATTCATGTGCAATATAAATTGTTCATTAATAATAATTTTGTAAATGTATTTTAATAACTGCCTATTCATCTTCAGTACTAAATAAAGGAAACCCTGACTGTCCTAAAGATAAACCACAACTAAAAAAGTATACTATAAACAAAACAGGTTTGTTTCTCATTATGGGATGTACTTTATTTTTCCTACCACTAAAAACTGGACAAAATATTATAATCATTTACCTTGAGCTGACAACACATTGTTGTGGAAAGTCTGGAAAGACATCTGCCAAGCATTTCTTTTTTGTCCAGATTCCCAGCAAAATATTTTGAATGTTCTTCAAAAATTTGTGAATGTTCTTCATATTTCTGGAATCTAAAATCCTACTTTTTGGGAGCTAGCTCTTAAAGTAAGTCTTGATAAAAAATAAACCACTAACTTCTCAAAGAGTTCACAAGCTTCTTCTCTCATATTTTATGTGCCCTATAAGCACATTGAAGATTCACTGAACGCATTGGAAAAACAGTCAGATAAACAAGCACCACTTCTGTTTCTGTGGTTTTAGGTGCTTTGATTATTGGGTCATAGAACAAAAGTTTCATTCTTTTTTCCATGCAGTTTTATTTCTCCTCATTTGAGTATTTTATCTCTCCCCGTTCACAGGGACATTCTTCTCACCTAATTTTGATTATCAAAAAACTGAGTATGAAGTTTAAGCCATAAATCATGCATACTCCTTTTCTAGTCTGGGCTGCGAGAGCAATCTCCAGAGGACAATTCACTGATGTACTACATGCAATGAAAATAAAAACGAGTCAGATACACATGTGAGTATCACACTGCTGCTACTTTTCTCTCCTCTTTTAAGTGTACTGATTTTTTCTCATCTCCCAGGATAACGCCCACTGAGTCATATTTGCAGGATAGTAATAATTTCATCAGATTGATTCACTCAAAATTTTGAGTGACTTTGCTGGAAGGAGTTACTGGTCTGTAGAAAAACCTTGGCAAAATACAGTTATAGACTTTTTAAAGGAAATTCAGATTCAGCAATTAAAAATTAATGAAAATCCATTTGGTTGCACTTGAGTAAAATTGTACCAATGGTGTAAAATATTATGACATCTCTAGTGTAAAATTTTATTTTCATTCACATTCACATCTTCCTGGAAACTAGAAAAAAAATAATTCCTAATTAGCAGGAAATGTTAAAAAAATGCAGCTGTTTTATTCTTTTTATTTTATCATTATAAAATTTTAATATATTTTTAATATTCTTTACATTTATATAAATATTTGTCTGGACTTGATGTTCTTAAAGGTCTTTTCCAGCCTTGGTGATTCTGTAATTCTGTGATTCTGTGTGATAGTAATTTGGTTAATCACATGCAAGTCCATAGTCCCTGTTAGTTGGTTGCATAGTGGGGTATGCTTTGGCAAGCAAAAAAAGAAAGAGGAGGGAGAAAGATACGACATAACTTCTGTCTAGGAGATTGTCTCTCTCCAGTATAGTACCTATAAACTCATCCAGACCAATATGCTCATCTCCCATAAGAAATCAGCTTGTGAAGTTGAGTTTTCTTATGGCCTCGTCAGAACAAGTTTTACAAGACGGTGGCAACGGGACAGGCATACAAAGCCCTGGAAGTGTATTCGTGTGGAGATAAAAGTTGTTAATCTCCTTTATCCACAGCTTCCCACTCTATCTTGGCTAGGAAAGAAGTGGAATTTGGTTTTTCAATCCTTTAAGAACAGAGTCTTAGTATGTATTTTTCTAAATCAAACACATGTTTATCTTATTTAAATGCATTAGTATCAGTTGAGCCAACTACAGAAATTATTTTTCATAAATATAATACCTTGATACTTTTTTCTGAGTGTCAAAGCATAGATGCTGGAATGGCATACTTAGTGTATTTTCTTATGAGTAGTAGTACTGTTTGTAGTATTTTGGTGCTATGGTGGGTTGACAGTAGTTGTTCAGACTGGATGATCTGTTAGCTTATAGGCTTCCATATACAACCCTATCAAATACTAGGGTGTTGTACCTCTGTTCAGCTCTGTTGCACAGGAGAAATCAATGAACACTGAGGAATTAAAATTCTCTCTTGCCTCAGCCCATATGTACATATATTACGGTGAGAGAACCTGCAGGAATCTTGAGGCCTATCCTATGTGACTAAGAAAAGCTCAGAAAAATAGTAAAAGAAACATAGGCAAAGATGAAGTGGATATTATGAGCATACTGATAAAACTCTCCGTCTTTTTGTACCAGCCAGTGGCAGAAAAGCAGCGCTTCTACCTATGTTAAGTCAAGAAAGAACACCTTTGCAAAAAGAAATATTTATTATCTAAAATGTTTTCTCATTCCTTTCAGTTAATTTACTGCATAATTTTCTTCATATGAAAGTGTGAACATATATAGTTACTTGCATGTTTGCTTTTGAATTAGTGGGTTCAGCTACCTAAAGCTTCCACTCTGGAAACAGAGTAGAAATTACTTGTGTTCCATGTACCCATTGAATAGTACTAACAGTCAAACATGTGAAAGAAATGCTGTGACAAAACCTTTTCATGGAATCGTAGGGTTGCAAGGGACCTCTGATGATCATCAAGTCCAACCCCCCTGCTGCAGCAGGAACACCCAGGGCAGATCACACAGGAACACATCCAAATGGGTCTTGAAAGTCTCCAGAGGAGACTCCCCAACCTCTCCAGGCAGCCTGTTTCAGTGCTCCATCACCCTCACAGTAAAGAAGTTTTTTCTCATTTTGAGGTGGAACTTCCTGTGTTGCAATTTGGTGCCATTTCCCCTCGTCCTGTCACAGAGCACCACTTAAAAGGGATTGGCCCATTCTTGATATCCACCCTTCAGATATTTATAGACATTAAGAAGGTCCCCTCTTAGTTTTCTTCTCTCAAGACTAAACAGCCCCAGGTCTCTCAGCCTTTCCTCATAGGACAGATGTTCCAGTCCCTGAATCATCTTTGTAGCCCTCTATGGGACTTTTCCCAGCATATCCCTCTCCCTCTTGAACTGGGGAGCTCAGAACTGGACACAATATTCCAGAGCAGAGTAGAGGGGGAGGAGAACCTCACTTGACCTGCTGGCCACACTGTCCTTAATGCGTCCCAGGATACTACTGGCTCTCTTGGCCACAAGGGCACACTGCTGTCCTATGGATAACTCATCCACCAGGACCCCAACGTCCTTCTCCATGGGGTTGCTTTCTAGCAGGTCAACCCCTAATCTATATTGGTCCATGGTGTTTTTTCTCCCAGGTGCAGGACTCTATACTTACTCCTGTTGAACTGCATTAAGTTCAGCTTTGCCCATCTCTCCAGTCTGTCTAGATCTCACTGAATGGCTGCACAGTCTTCAGGTGTATCAGCCAATCCTCCCAGCTTTGAATCATCAACAAACACTTTGACACAGATGCACCATGACGCCACAGCCACAAAAACACAGTAGTTCAGAACCAGCAGAAAGGACCACAGCCAGCTTCACTCCAAAAGCTCCACAGTATCCTCAGTTTAAGAAGACAATCACAGGACCCCAACTGGAGGCTGTGGTCAGACAGATGCATACATCTTTCCCTGGAGGCCGTTGAAATGATGGGTAAAGAAGGAGGGTGCAGTGATAGAGGAGACAAAAGGAACCTACAGATCTAAAACAAATTCTGATAAATACATAACCATCTCCAGGAGGGTACGGAATTTTAAAAGAGGCAGAGTACAGTATGTGGATGGAAATGGGTGATCTTTGGTGCTCCTCTGCAACAAATGTCTAGTAGACATGTAGGTCTAGCTGGAGGGCAATGGACTTGTCGGTCTGACTAATCTGTGCTGCAGTTTCCCTTATGTCTCAGGACCAGAGTGGTTTTCTGGAGTAATCAGTTCACATCCATGATTTTCACAAGCCAAGAGATTTTTTCAGTTATAATAATCAGCAAAAAAATTCTGAACATTTGGACATTACCTCATCCATAGATAGGTTCAGCCACATACTCTCTCACTTGTATGACCCAAAGGGGCTCTCTGACCTCTGTCTCCATCACTCAGCCAAAGCCCTGCCTGGAAACATATCTCCTCCTTTAGCTGGTGAAAGGAGGATGAGAAGAGTCCTCACCTGCACACCATATTAAGTGCCTGGAGGTACAGGAGGTGCATCTGTGTTCACACTCACTGGCTCTCTTCAAGTGGTGTCTCTCAACTCCAGTTTCATTCACTGCCTCCTTTCTCCATGGATCTCAGAGCCTCCAATGTCCTTCTCTGCATGACTGGCTCCTGCCCCTCTGGAATCGTAGGGTTGCAAGGGACCTCTGATGATCATCAAGTCCAACCCCCCTGCTGCAGCAGGAACACCCAGGGCAGATCACACAGGAACACATCCAAATGGGTCTTGAAAGTCTCCAGAGGAGACTCCCCAACCTCTCCAGGCAGCCTGTTTCAGTGCTCCATCACCCTCACAGTAAAGAAGTTTTTTCTCATTTTGAGGTGGAACTTCCTGTGTTGCAATTTGGTGCCATTTCCCCTCGTCCTGTCACAGAGCACCACTTAAAAGGGATTGGCCCATTCTTGATATCCACCCTTCAGATATTTATAGACATTAAGAAGGTCCCCTCTTAGTTTTCTTCTCTCAAGACTAAACAGCCCCAGGTCTCTCAGCCTTTCCTCATAGGACAGATGTTCCAGTCCCTGAATCATCTTTGTAGCCCTCTATGGGACTTTTCCCAGCATATCCCTCTCCCTCTTGAACTGGGGAGCTCAGAACTGGACACAATATTCCAGAGCAGAGTAGAGGGGGAGGAGAACCTCACTTGACCTGCTGGCCACACTGTCCTTAATGCGTCCCAGGATACTACTGGCTCTCTTGGCCACAAGGGCACACTGCTGTCCTATGGATAACTCATCCACCAGGACCCCAACGTCCTTCTCCATGGGGTTGCTTTCTAGCAGGTCAACCCCTAATCTATATTGGTCCATGGTGTTTTTTCTCCCAGGTGCAGGACTCTATACTTACTCCTGTTGAACTGCATTAAGTTCAGCTTTGCCCATCTCTCCAGTCTGTCTAGATCTCACTGAATGGCTGCACAGTCTTCAGGTGTATCAGCCAATCCTCCCAGCTTTGAATCATCAACAAACACTTTGACACAGATGCACCATGACGCCACAGCCACAAAAACACAGTAGTTCAGAACCAGCAGAAAGGACCACAGCCAGCTTCACTCCAAAAGCTCCACAGTATCCTCAGTTTAAGAAGACAATCACAGGACCCCAACTGGAGGCTGTGGTCAGACAGATGCATACATCTTTCCCTGGAGGCCGTTGAAATGATGGGTAAAGAAGGAGGGTGCAGTGATAGAGGAGACAAAAGGAACCTACAGATCTAAAACAAATTCTGATAAATACATAACCATCTCCAGGAGGGTACGGAATTTTAAAAGAGGCAGAGTACAGTATGTGGATGGAAATGGGTGATCTTTGGTGCTCCTCTGCAACAAATGTCTAGTAGACATGTAGGTCTAGCTGGAGGGCAATGGACTTGTCGGTCTGACTAATCTGTGCTGCAGTTTCCCTTATGTCTCAGGACCAGAGTGGTTTTCTGGAGTAATCAGTTCACATCCATGATTTTCACAAGCCAAGAGATTTTTTCAGTTATAATAATCAGCAAAAAAATTCTGAACATTTGGACATTACCTCATCCATAGATAGGTTCAGCCACATACTCTCTCACTTGTATGACCCAAAGGGGCTCTCTGACCTCTGTCTCCATCACTCAGCCAAAGCCCTGCCTGGAAACATATCTCCTCCTTTAGCTGGTGAAAGGAGGATGAGAAGAGTCCTCACCTGCACACCATATTAAGTGCCTGGAGGTACAGGAGGTGCATCTGTGTTCACACTCACTGGCTCTCTTCAAGTGGTGTCTCTCAACTCCAGTTTCATTCACTGCCTCCTTTCTCCATGGATCTCAGAGCCTCCAATGTCCTTCTCTGCATGACTGGCTCCTGCCACTCTGTTCCCTTTCCCAACTGCTGCTGTAATGACTTACTACAGGAAAATAGCCATCAGCCATGCTTCTTCTCATAGCTAAGTGATAAAGTGGACAGTTATGAAAGGAATACAACTTCAAAACCTTTATATTGGCCCCATAGTTGCTAGAAATCAAATGCCTCTAAATTACATTCTGAAGAACTCTTGAATCAATACGTTTGCCTCATGTACAGCAAAACATCTAAAGAAGTTATTAAACTTTTACTTGGGGATTGTTTGAAATAGACTGTCATTTTATGAAACTTAATAATGGTTTGACAAACATGGGAATATTTTTACAACTTTTCCATTTTGCAAAATGTGGAATAAGTATCACTATGAAGTTAAGGCAACAAAACCTATTAGACACATAGTCTCAAATGAAAATTTAAAAATACTTTATTAAAGTTTAGGTGAAGTATGATGCCACTAATGCAACTGGAGAAAACACAGAATCATAGAGTCATAGAATGGAAGGGACTTTAAAGACTATCTAGTTCTAACTCCTCTGTGTGGGCAGGGACACCTCCCACTAGATCAGGTTGCTCAAGGCCCCATCCAACCTGGTCTTGAACACCTCCAGGGAGAGGGCACCCACAACCTCCCTGGGCAACCTGTTCCAGCATTTCACCACCCTCACAGGAAAGAACTTTTTTCCTATTGTCCAACCTGAATCTCCCCTCTTTAAGCTTCAAACCATTGTCCCTTGTCTTCTCACTATACACCTGTGTAAGAAGTCCTACCCCAGCTTTCTTGTAGGCCCCTTTGTGGTGGAAGGGACTTGGAAAATTGCTAAAAGGTCACCACAGAGCCTCCTTTTCTCTAGGCTGAACAACCCCAACTTCCTAGCCTATCTTCATAGGGGAGGTGCTCCAGCCCTCTGATCATCTTCATGGCCCTCCCCTGGACAAGCTCTAATATAATATATAAATAAACAGAATTGTGCTATGTCTCTGCCTCAGAAGGAATCTGAGATGTATACTTATTTTTGTGAAGGACTGAAAACTTAAACACAGGGCTTTATTTTTCTGTCTAAATGTCTTAACACATTCAGTCTGAGTGGAGTTCTACCAGCAATACTTTATGCCTAAGTACTGGTCCTTTCTTGCCTATTCTGTTGAATCAAGAAAAGCTTTGCCCTGGTCAAGTAACACTGATAGGTAAAAGTACAAACACTCCACATATATACTCGAATAATTCAGTGAGTGAATGAAAATTGTGTAACCCTGCAGTCTAGCCAAGATTTGCATAACCAGTCCCTAATAATAAACAATCCCTTCCTTGTAGAAGACAATTCAATTGCTTTTCTTTAACTTTTGTAGGTAGTCATTTGGGGACATGCAGGAAGTGCTGATGCTGGCATCTCTGACATCTGCAGTCCTTCATCCACCTGAAGCTAATTTTAATATAACATTAGCACTATTACAGTAGCTCAAGTAAAGATAAATCTCTTGAACTTTCTATTGATGTTGTTGTTTTGTAAATTAACTTGCTTCATTTATCTGGTGCTTGTCCATGAGTATGGAGATCTTCACATTTATTCCAGATCAATTAAAGGCTGAATAATCTGTGTAAGTAATACAAACTCCAAAGCCAATTTATGAGCACTTTATTGCAGGAAGCCTTGTCAAACAATTCATGAGAAGCAAAGGAAGAGATGAGGCTTGTCTCTTTCTTGGCTTTTAGTCACACAGATTACACTAACTTAACTTACTTACTTACTTACTACTTAACTTACTAACTTAACTTACTTACTACTTAACTTCCCAACAGATAAACTAATGTAGACCTGCAGAAGGAGTAGTAATTTGTGATGCTTAATTTTCCCTGTGATGAAGTAAGATCATTTAAAGGAATCAGACACAGGAGAAGATGAGTGTGTAAGTTCAATGTGAATTTTTATCATCTTCATGGGTGTTATTTGGATGAGGAAAAAACAAACCCACAGGTTTCTTTGGCTGCATAACATAAAAAAGTGTGTATTCAGCTATACAGAATGTCAGATAGAAGTTACTTCCACTTTTCCCTGGTAACCCCCAACATGGTGGGGATTTTAAAAAGCAGGAACAGACAGTTAAGGGCTCAGTTAGGTTGAAAATACATTGAAGTTAATTGTTCCACTTTTCTGCATTCAAAAACATATTTTTTTTGTTAGCTTTGTTTCAAATGTAAAACTGCTACAATTTTATCAGTACTTCAGAACAGTATTATACAAGAATTTAGCCAAAACCATGTCTATATTCATGCATTGATGCCTATCAGTACTTACTGAATAAAAAAAAAAATAACACTTCAGCTATTTATCAGAAACAATTTTTGCTGTTTTGGTATTCATAAGATTTGTCTGAAAAATTTCTGTTGAATGGAAAGTAAAATTTAGGAAGCATAGGTATTATTTGCACAGCACATTTAGAACAACAGGTCTCCATATTTGACATCTGAATGCAACCTGATATTTACATATGCATTTCTGCTCCCTAAAGGACTGTCTTATCTCTGCAATGTATTCCCTGAAAATGTTTTTTGCTATTTTGCTGCTCAGAGGTGTTGGGAAGGGATAAACTGAAGGGAGGAAAAAGTGTTATTAGAGACCTGCCTGGCCAAGAGAACCAGGGTAGTAAGCAATAATGTCCTTGTATTTCTAGAGCACCAAGGTGAGACATGGTTTACAGAAGAAGAAATAGTATTTTGCAATATTTTCTTTAGTAAAAGCAAAAATTTGGTGCTGATTGAAGTTTACTAGAGCTCTCTTGCTCATGGGCTCAGTTAGGCATAAGCTTGGGACGTCTCTGCAATGAAGCCCATGGCAGGGGTAAGCAACATCCACTGCAACTGCAGCACCAGCACCATGAGTTTCTCTCCTTTATCTAAAGCATCCAGTAGTCTAAATCAGACTTTAAGATTCACCTTTGTTTGGTGAAACTGTGGACTTCATGTGAAAGAATGCAGTTTTCAAAATTCCACAATGGCCCCAGTCTAAGTGATTATCAGCTCCCACACAAGATCAGCTGTCTAAGCAGCTTTATGATCTCCACTGGACTCACCATCAGTCTAAGGACCATCAAGTGTATGAGTCAGCCATGATCTTAGAGGTAGGATGCTCCTCCTTCTTCATCCAACAGTGCAAAAGTGTTCATTACTTCAGGGACATCAATGATTCTGTGAACAGGTTACCCAGAGAAGCTGAGGATGCTCCATCATTGAAAGTGATAAAAGTCAGGTTGGATGGGACTTTGAGCAACCCGATCTAGTTAGAGATCATAGAATCATAGAATCTTAGGGGCTGGAAGGGACCTCGAGAGATCATCTAGTCCAACCCCCCTGCCAGAGCAGGGTCACCTAGAGTACATCACACAGGAACTCATCCAGGTGGGTTTTGAATGTCTCCAGTGAGGGAGACTCCACAACCTCCCTGGGCAGTCTGTTCCAGTGCTCTGTCACTCTCACA
The DNA here is from genome assembly GCF_000747805.2 of Chaetura pelagica. Taxonomy (NCBI): domain Eukaryota; kingdom Metazoa; phylum Chordata; class Aves; order Apodiformes; family Apodidae; genus Chaetura; species Chaetura pelagica. The sequence continues at coordinate 138,228 of NW_009953798.1, forward strand.
GTAAAAAAATTTTTTCGGATATTCACCTTGAACTTCCTATGCTCCAATTTACACCCATTACCCCTTGTCCTATCACTGGTCATCACCGAGAAAAGCCTACCTCCGTCCCCCTGACACTCACCCCTTACATATTTGTAAACATTGATGAGGTCACCCCTCAGTCTCCTTTTCTCCAAGCTAAAGAGACCCAGCTCCCTCAGCCTTTCCTCATAAGGGAGATGTTCCACTCCCTTAATCATCTTCGTAGCTCTGCGCTGGACTCTCTCGAGCAGTTCCCTGTCCTTTTTGAACTGAGGGGCCCAGAACTGGACACAATACTCCAGATGTGGCCTCACCAATGCAGAATAGAGGGGGAGGAGAACCTCTCTTGACCTACTAACCACACCCTTTCTAATGCACCCCAGGATGCCATTGGCCTTCTTGGCCACAAGGGCACATTGCTGGCTCATGGTCATCCTCCTGTCTACCAGGACCCCCAGGTTTCTTTCACCTACACTACTCTCCAGCAGTTCAGCCCCCAACCTGTACTGGGACATGGTGTTGTTCTTCCCCAAATGTAAAACTCTGCACTTCCCCTTGTTGAATTTCATCATGTTTCTCCCCGCCCAATTCTCCAACCTATCTAAGTCTCTCTGAATGGCAGCACAGCCTTCTGGGGTGTCAGCCACTCCTCCCAGCTTAGTGTCATCAGCAAACTTGCTGAGGGTACATTCTATACCCTCATCCAGGTCGTTGATGAAGATGTTGAACAACACTGGTCCCAGTACCAACCCCTGTGGGACTCCACTAGTCACACACCTCCAACCAGATTCTGCCCCATTGACTACAACTCTCTGACTCCTTCCTTTCAACCAGTTCCTAATCCACCTCACTTCCTGATCACCAAACCCATACCTGATCAACTTTTCTACAAGGATGCTGTGGGAGACGGTGTCAAATGCTTTACTGAAATCAAGATAAACCACATCTACTGCTCTACCATCATCTATCCACCTAGTAATTTCCTCATAGAAGGCTATGAGGTTAGTCAAACATGATTTACCCTTGATAAAACCATGTTGACTGCTCTTGATGACCCCCATGTCCTTGATGTGCCTGGAGATAGTCACAAGAACAAGTTGTTCCATCACCTTTCCAGGGATGGAGGTGAGATTTCCCTGCCTGTGACAGGAGTGTTGGACTAAATGAGCTTTAGAAGTTCTTTCAAACCCAAACCATTCTGAGAATCTGTGGTAATACTCATCGCATGGTAATACCAGGAATCTGAAGAACTAGTGTGCCCTTTGTTGAGCTCTGGAAAGGATACAGCACATAGGAAAGGATCCAGGGATCCACCATGGTCATCAATGACAACTGTAAACATGGTCTATGAAGAAAATGTTTCAAGGATGCCATAAACACAACTACACATTTGATTGGACACTAACTGGTCTGTGTTTTGTGTCTGGTACACATAGGTACATACTTCTCTGAAGCTTTCTGCTTGGTCAGTAAAAGATGTAAAAGACTAAAAGAGGCATAAAGGCAGGAGCCGATGGGCACAGGATTGAGATGCACTGATATGCTCTGTACAAACAACTTCCTGCCTGCTAATCTTGACACCAAAGAGAGCTGGGCACAGGTATTACTTCTGATAGCCCACTGGTTTATGGGTTTCCAAAAGTACTGGTTCTTCTCTTATTCCAAATAACTCCTACAACAAGAGAGAATAAACAGAAACAAGGGATATTTTTATTCTTTCTGAAACAAGACAGAGGATTATCAGTGTGCTGGCTTGGTCTGGTGCCGCTTTGGTAGCAGAGGGGTAGTCCCAGTTGTGGCCCCTATAAGAAGCTGCTGAAAATCTTGCCCAGCTTCAAAACTATGACATACCTCTGACTAAAGCTGAGCCACCAGAGACAGTGGATGCGTCTCTGTGATTAAATATGAAAGATGGAGAAATTGATTGTTGTAAGATCTCAGAGCAGAGGAGAGGGGGAGGTGAGAGCAGAGGTGAGAGCAGCGCTGGAGCACAGATACTAAGGTAAGAAAGAAAGGAGGGGCAGGAGGTGCCAGAGCAGAGATTCTCCTGCAGCCTGTGGTGTGACTGCAGACTGTTCCCCTACAACCCATGGAGGAGCATGATGGAGCAACCTATGAAGGACTATAGTGGGGCAGCTATAGACCTGCAGCCAGTAGAGGGACCATGGTGAAGCAGATGTGGTTCTGCAGCCTTGGAGGACCCTGAGCCAGGGGATGTGACTGTTCCCTAAGCAGCCCGTGACTATGTGGGCAGCCTGCGCTGGAGCAGTCAGTTCTTCATGGACAGCACCTCATGGGAGGGACTCATGTTGGAGAGATTTGTGAAGGACTCTCTCCCATGGAAGGGGCCCTTTGAGGAAACAGGAAGACTGTGGGGAATACTTCTTCCTGAAGAGGAAGGAGTGGCAGAAAATGTGATGAACTGACTAAACCCCATTTCCTCTCTCCCTGTGCCACTGGAGGTAAGGAGGTAGAGAAATCAAGAACTAAGTAATTTGGGTCTGGGAAGAGGAGTGGAGAGGGGTAATGTATGTAAGCTCTTTTTGTTTTGTTTTGTTTTGTCTTCATCCTATTTGCATCTGACTAGTGATAAATAAAAATTATTTTACCCCAAGTTGAGTCTGTTTTGCCCGTGACCATAATTGGCGAATGAACCCTCCTTGTCCTTGTCTTGACCCATGAACTTCTAGCTTCTAGTTGGATTTTCTCCTCCTCATCCCACATTTCAGGGAGGGATGAGTGAGCAGATACATGATTCTTGGTTGTCAGCTGTGCCTAAACCATGACAGTCAGTCAGCAAATGAGGTATCCTGGTTTACCTCAAATTCTTATCATTGTGATGTCTCGGCAAATCTGCCGTTGATGGAAACTGTGGCAGCTCCAGATGATTACTGGAAAATTGTTTTCAAGAAGATCTATTCTAAGAATGCTTTATTTTAATAGATGCATACAATAAAAACACCTCATTTACGGATCACTGAATTACTTAACATTACATGCAAAGTAGATATGTATGACCAAATTTAGCTGTGCTAAAATATACTGGTCATTGCTTCACATTAACTGAGTTCCACTAACTGCAGTAAAGTGGAAAACAAAGCCATTACTAGAGTAAAATTAATGCATTTAGTACTAGATGAGTTGACAAACATTCTAGTATTATAAAAGTGTTTTTTTTTTAAATCGGTTTAACATGGACTATGTACTAGATGTAATATTCACTGAATCTGGTTGCTGACCTTTAGCCAGTACTCTAGCAAAACAGTAAATTGTTTGTAATAGGGCAATACTTGTATGCTGCCAAGAAACAGCAAATTTACAAACTAAGAGTCTCAGGTATGTCAAACAAGAGAAATATGGAAGAAAAGTAGGTTTTGGTAATAAAAGATTAATCTGAAAACTGGGCAATATGGTAAAATAAGATAATTTGGCTTCTAGGTGCAGTATATTCAGTTCTAAAGGGAGTGCTTTCCATGCCCAGCCTGAAAAATAAAATATGATGTTTAAGAGATTTTTCAATTTATCACTACTTAGAGTAAAAAAAACAAACCCTTGAAGATAGCACAAACTGCATCCAAATATTTGGAATAAAAATATGGGTTATTTATGTAATCAGATAATCTCCTTAGGGTGAGCAAGAATGCCCATTACAACCTCTATATAAGAAAAAAATAACAAGCCATTTAAAATTATTGTACACAGTAAACACACAGAAACTATTGAAAGGTCATATTTCAGCATATTCATTGAAGTAAAAGCAAATTTTAAGACTACATTTTTGGCAATAAATCACTTCTGAGAAAACCTTCCTCTTTAGGTTAACTAAGAATTTTGAATTATAGCTGTGATAAGGCAACATTTTTCATATGCATCTTGTTAAAGGAAATCAGTCCAGATTGCATACTGATTTAAAACCTGAGAAATCCCAATGGAAGGTGTCTTCTTTACACAAGCTTCAAACTAACACAGAACTTGTCTTACTGTATTTAATTCAAGATATTCAAGTATTCCAAATAAATGCTTTGATTTACACAAACATAACCTCAGTGACTTTGAGAGGGCAGGGCATCCAAAGATGCAGGGCATCCAAACATGAGATCAAAACTGAACTCTTTAACTTGAAAATAATTTTTAAAAACCACAACACAATTAGTGTAATCCTTCCTGTATTAGAAAGCAGAAAACTGAGCATAATTAATATAGCAAGCTCATACTGAAATGCTTTTCATTACTCTAAAGAAAACCTAGAAAAGCAATATTTTGCTGTAAAACTAAATTAAATACTTTTAAATTAATATACTAAATATCTAAAATCACTAAAAAGAAATCTCACAAGTTATGATAACTAAGAATTGGTGCCTTCACTCCTTTTCTTGTTACATTTTTCTGGTGTCTATCATTACACTGAAATTCTGTGGTCATATAGTCATACTACCGTCTTTGTCTTTCTCTTGCAAATATCAAATTATTTAGCATGACTAAATAAGTAAATTGTGGAACACCAGATAGCTCATAACAAATGCAGCTTTCACAAAAGTAACTTTTATCATTATAATCTCTCAGACTTCTTTTAATCTTAGGGTATAGAAAATTTGATCTTAAGTTTTTATTGTATCCAGCATTTCAAAAATACATTAAACCAAGATTTGCAGTTATTCCACAATCTATTTACATGGAGTTTAAAGATAGGAAGGTAAAAAAAGACATGAGCTTTTCCTTATTGGAAAAATTAATACAATTCTGACCTGATAGGTTCTCTTCTCCTGAGATCAGGAACTGAAGTGTTGGAACTGAAGGATACAGGCTCTTCAGGAAGGACAAACAGGGGACATGAGGAGTGTCAATGGTGTCAATGCAGCTGGAATGTATGGAGCTCTGCCTGGGAATAGATGACAAGCTAACTGTGAATTTATGGGTCAGGATTAAAGGGAGGGCACAGACAGGTGTCATTATAGTTGTGGTCTGCTACAGGCCACCTGACCAGGAATACCAAGCAGAGGAGCATCTCTATAGACAAATACGAGTAGCATCATGAACACAAGCCCTGCTTCTAAGCGAGACCCCAATATGTGTTGGAGGGATAGCATAGCAGAGCATAGGCAATGCAGGACATTCCTGAAATGCATTGATGGTTACTTCTTTCTACAAGTGACCGAGGTGCCAATGAGGCTTCAGTACCTTAATAATTTTTTTGGTTCTTCAGTGGACTTGATCTCAAGTAGCTCCATCTCTCTTCTGTACTGGAAAGCCCAGTACTGGGCACAGCCTTCTGGAGGTGGCCACACCAGTGCTGAGGAGAGGGGAAGGATCATTCTGCCTTCTTTGCTACAAGGGTGCAATGCTGGCCCACAATGTCCACTTTCTAATTGAGTGCCCTAAGGACAGAAGTCATGGAATACCTGAATCCATCAAAATGCTTTAAGCTCCACACAACTTATTTGTGTTCTTCAGCTCATCCCACTGTAAGAAGATACTGCTTTTAAGACTGCTTGAGAAAAAAATATCTCTGGAATATCCAGAGATTAATATGCACAGAGGGATGATTTCAATGTGTGCATGTGCTTTTTTTGTCAGGTGCTGTTTGATTTGTATTATCTCTAGTAACAGGTTATTTCCTCTAACAGATAAACCAGCAAGATACAATTCCTAAAATCATGTTAATATTATCATCATAGAATCATAGAACAGTTTGAGTTGGAAGAGACTTAACAGATCATCTAGTTCCAAAACCCTTGCAAGGGCAGGGACACCTCCCACTAGATAAAGTTGCTCTGGGTCCCAGCCAACCAGGACTTGAACACTTCCAAGGATGGGGCTTCCACAACTTCCCTGGACAGCCTGTTCCAGTGTCTCACTACCCTCCCACTGAAGAATTTCCTTCTGATGTATGACCTTTTCCAGTTTTGATTCATTACCTCTTGTCCTCTCACTACAAGCCCTTATAAAAAGTCCCTTCCTGCTTTCCTGTTGCCCCTTCAGATACTGGTAGGCCCCTGTAAGGTCCCTCTGGAGCCTTCTCTTCTCCAGGCTGAACAGCCCCAACTCTCTCATCCTATAAGAGGTGCTCCAGCCCTCACATCATCTTTGTGGCCCTTTTCTGGACTTACTCTATGCACTGCAATTCTTCTTACGTTGGGGATAAGAGCAGCAATATGTTTTGAATTTTTAGACTTCTTGTTTAGTCACAGTGTTCACAAATACAAACTTTTTTCCTGGCTGGTGCAAAACTAAAGCTTAGAGACCAGAAATATCTGAAGTGGTGCTTGACTGATGGTTTACTAAGGTAAAACTATGTGCAAACAATTTAGGAATCCAGAACAGAGTCTCAGAAGGACTTGAGGCACCAAGGAGTGGATTTCCAAAGGTAGTTCAAATTGGGGCCCTGAAGTATTGCAAAGCTAATAGCAGTTTTGGGCTACTAGTTATAATTAAAATACATGCCTGCTGTAACCCAGGTTTTCCTGTCTTTCTGTATGCCTTTGGTCCACTAGGCAAGCTGTATTAGATAAACTCTAGAAAGGTTTAGCTCTATGCTCCTCTGCTCAAACTCATCTCATTTTCATAGCTAGGGGGAAAAGTGAGATTTAGAGAAGTCATGTCCACTTAGCCTGACAGTTTAGGTGGTTTTTTTACAAGAGTCTGTGAGTTGTGGCAGTGGAACATAGGTAGACACTCACTTTTGATTCTGCTGCAGAGTGGTAATCTGCAATACAGTAGTGTAGCAGAGAGAGGGGAGGTGGAGGTGGTCCTGCCTCAGATTCATACTGGCCTTTGTTGTAATGCCCTCCAGTTGCTGAGACAGTTCAGGACAGCTACATTCATTAGGGAATAGATTTCCATGGGAATGAGGTGTGTACACAGGAGCTGGAGATTAACACTTCTGAAAAACTCACTTTATTGTAATCTGCCACAATTTACCTATAAACTTTTCTGCATCTTGTGGCATAGGTTCAACTGCATCTGTGTCACCATTTTGCTGAGTGAAAGCCATCTCTTTAGGAAAAGAACATACAATGTAAAATGGAATAAAACTAACATGGAATGAGTAAAATAACATTATAGTGAGTCAGTGCTTTCAACATGGTGATTACACCTGCAAAGAGATAGATATTGGATGGACTGTAGCCAAAGTGCTTAAAGTGCAAAATGAAACTTCCCTTGCTTTTGAGGCTGCAATTGATTATGGAAACAAAAATGGTACCCAGAAAGTTGGAGGTAAATTTTAAGGGCCATAATCAAAACCAAAAAATTAACGAAAAACTATTTTAGTATGCAAAAATTTGTATGCAGAGGTTTTGTGTTTCCCCTGCAAGATGGGATAATATTTTTCCACCTTGCAGAGGATATTGCAAATATTGGTGTGAGTGCAATCAGAAGATTAAGCAAAAGGCAGGCTTGAACACAAGAATTTGGTCAGTCAGGGAGTGAAGTAAGTGTTTTTAATATTTTATTTTTATAGGTAACCTCATAATTACAAACAGCTTCTCTTTCAAAAGTCTTAGTTCATGTTTGACCCACCAAATTGCAGAGGTTTGTTTTGGTTGGGTTTTTTTTTACTATTCCTCCAAAATGCAAACTAAATTTTTTCCTTAGAATTCTTTTAGAATTATGTAATTGACCAAGAATGCTGTGACTCAATATTAAAAGTTATTTAAAGACTGGCAGAGAAAGAAAACAATAAAAATAATCAGGTGAGCTAGTGTTGATTTAAACGAGAAAGAGTATCTAATTTGCAAATCATACCAGGTGCATATTTACATTTTTAGGTAAAAGTATTGACATATTGATGCTTCATTTGCAAATTTAGTTCTTGGAATCATAGGATTAAAGAACACAATTGCCCTGGGCAGTCTTCCAGCAACTCACCACCCTCAAAGTAAAAAATAGCTTCCTAATAGCTAACCTAAATCTACCCTCTTCCAGTTTAAAACTGCTCCCCCTCGTCCTGTTGCTACATGCCCTTGTAACAAGTCCCTCTCCAGCTTTTCTGTGGCCCCCTTCTGATGATGGAAGGCTGCCAAAATGTCCCCCCGGAGCCTTCTCTTCTCCAGGCTGTATAACTCCAGCTCTCTCAGCCTGTCTTCATAGGAGAGGTGTTCCAGGCCTCTGATCATCTTCATGGCTCTCCTTCGGACTTGTTCCAAGAGCTCCATATCCTTCTTTGTGGGCTTCACAACGGGACACAGTGCTCCAGGTGGAGTCTCACAAAAGCAGCATAGAGGGGAAGAATCACCTCCCTTGACCTGCTGGACACGCTTCATTGGATGCAGCTCAGGACACGGTGGCTTTCTGGGCTGCAAGTGCACATTGCCAGCTTATGTTGAACTTCTCATCTACCAACACCCCCAAGTCCTTCTCCTCAGGGATGCAGCAGACTTCCCTAAGAAGTTAGTCCAGTCAGCACTATTGGGCCTTCTGTTCCCCTGAGAAGACAGTCTCCTATGACAATGACCTCTGTTTTTTTCTTTATGAAAGTGGTTTTATTTGGGGGCGTAAGCTGATTCACCTTGGTGACACCTCCAACCTTGATGGACCACTGTCCTTATTGTTTGATTGCACTTGCAGAGCCTTGTACCTATTGTACCAGGGCAGGTGAGAAGGTGGGGAAGTCACAGAGGAGAACTGCCTTCTGCATTCAGCAAGAACTTGTCACCATTTCCCCCTATCCCTTAAGTCACCACTTTATCAGGTGTGTTTATCTGCTTGACAGGTCTGTCCCAGGCATGGTAGGGTGCCATTTCAGTAGTCAGTCTCTTCAGACTTCCTGATACTCTTCAACTTCCTGACCTCCTTCCAGAACTCTACCACAAAGCAGAGGAGTTCCTCCACCTGGGTACACCTCCTACAGATGTGGTCACTGCAGCTGGCTGGCACTGGTGTAAGAGCAGGGCATTTGCTGCAACCTGACACCTGGGTGGCAGCATGTGCCCACTGGAGCTCTGTCTGAGAAGCTGTCTCAGTCACAGTGGGTGCAGAACCTAGAGAGGACATGGCCTTTAACAGAATGGATACCATTGCTCCCTAACAGAGCTGGCAGAACTACAGCACTCATCCTGTTCACCCTGAAGTGCAATCTGTCTTGCTGTGACCTGTTTTACCATCACAGGGCTTGGCTGCTCCTGGCCCCATCCAGGCCTCATCACACACTTCCACATGAGCTATGGGCTTCTGACAGTTCTCTTGGCTCCCCAGAGGTTTTTCCAGTTGAGTAAAGCCCCTAGTACACCACACTGGAGAGCTCTGCCATGGATTGTGCCAACGTCAGAGCTGGTCACATCAGCTACTACTAGTTTCAGTTACACCACATATCAACCTCTTGCATTTCAATCTTCACCACTGGCTCAGGGGAATCTCTCATCCAGCACCTGGAGAACCTCCTTTCCTTCCTTCTTTACTGACCTGCTGTCTACAGGACTGTTTCTCTCACAAACTCACACTCCTCTCTCCCAGATGCTCTTGCACAACAGTTTGTAGCTTTTCCTAAATATATTACAGAGGTGCTACCAGCATTGCTGATTGGCTCCTGTCAGCCAGGAGCAGGTTTATCTTGGAGTTGGCTGGAACTGGTTCCATTGGATATGGGGGCAGCTTCTGGTGCCTCCTCACAGAAGCCACCCTTGTAGCCCCTTCACTGCCAAAACTTTGCCACACAAACTCAATACATTAATGTAAATGCTATAAGAAAACAGGGGTAGCTCCTCCCAGCTACTAAAAAAAAATATTTAGGCACAATAAAAGCATCAACATTTATTAGCTTTAATGCTAGAGCTAGATATTTGAAGAGCACAGTCTGTGTGAGGTTGTTAACAAGACTGGTTTAAGATAAGATGTGTTTTGGATCAGGGTGCCATCTTTGTTACTTCTGTTTGGATTGAGACCATAACTCCAAGGATATCACCATTTTTTCCAATGATAGTAGACATTAAAGACAGCTTCACTAAGTCTCTTCCCTTTATTACTCGTATGTGTCTGTAGTTACAACATTTTGGAGCTAAAGCTCAGCTGATTACAGATGACCTTCTAAGTGAAGAGATGCAATTACAACACCTAGTTGACTCTCTCTGTTTAGGAATCTTGTGATAAGGTTTTAAATACAGTTTCAGAGGGATGGAAGAATTAAAGGACTCAGACAAAGTAATTGTGTGGATCATGATGAATGCACTGGTGGAATCGCTTTGAAAGTGTAAACTCTTGAACTGAGGTAGAAATTCTTTTAACTGCACTTTGTATAAACATTGCACATCCTGCTCTATAGCAAACCTGTGCCCTTACTATGCAAAGATAAGATTAACTTACAGTGCTTGGAAGTATGCAGAAATTGTTTAACATATAACCTTATGGCAGGTTTTTACTTCTTTTTAGCAGAACATTTAAATTTTATCTGAAGAAAATGTAATATCCTGTTGTAACAACATTAAAGGCTTGTTGGAAGCTTTAATAAAGCAAATATAATACTGGAAAAAGTTTCTACTAAAATATGGTATTTAATTGGCTCAGCCTTGTGATAGCAGCAGCAAAGCTATTGTTATATTCTTGACCACCATTTGTATGTGCTGTTATATTAATCATTGCCCTCCAGCTTGCTGCCCTTCCACTGAAGCAAGAAAATTGTCTTCTTAAACAGGAGGAGAGGGTAGGATACAGGAGTGGGAGGGACAGAATTTAATGGTTTTCCGGTTAAGACCTGGGACTGAAAGGTAGGTGATCTGGGCCAAAAGTGATTTTTTAAAAGTGAATTCCAGATTCAGGCATCTTAAATCCATCCAAGCCCTTCTCCCTAGTATTTCCTGTTGACTGGTGCTGGGCCGCAGGAGGTGCCCTGCCAATAGAAAACACCAGGCACAGAGAATTGAGTGGAATTTAGGATGTGTGAATTGGAGCCAATGCCTATATACAGTCATAGAAACACAGTCATGTTGCCATTTTAAAATCACTTCAAAGACCGCACACAGTCATAGGAACAGAACCTAATTTTGAGTAAGTTGGCTTGCTGGTTTTTTGGGGTTTTTTAGTTTTTTCCAGAGATCTTTTGGTTTGCTGCAATGAGAAGTATACCACATACAATCATTCTGAAAATTCACAGCTTTTGAAAACCAGTACAATAACAAAAAACATCTAGCATACTGCTTGGTTTGCTCTGGAGCAAGCTCAAAGGAAAAGTTGTTCTTAACAGACAAATTATAATTGTCAATTTGAATCTTTCACTGATTTTAGTTCGGTGGAGATACATGTCAGAACAAGAGAAATAAATGGTCCTCTTCAAACAAAGAGGTTGTCTGTGGAACCTTGACTTTAAATAAATTAACAGAAGCCCCTTTTCCTGGAAAACACAAAACATACAGGACATCACAGAATCATAGAATCTTAGGGGTTGGAAGGGAAAGATCATTTAGTCCACCCCCCCTGCCAGAACAGGATCACCCAGAGCACATCACACAGAAATATGTCCAGGAGGGTTTTGAATGTCTCCAGTGAAGGAGACTCCACAGCCTCTCTGGGCAGCCTGTTCCAGTGCTCTGTCACTCTCATAGGAAACAAGTTTTTTCTGATCTTTATGTGGAACCTCCTATATTCCAGTTTGCACCCATTGTCCCTTCTCCTATCACTAAACATCACAGAAAAAAGCCTGGCTCCATCCTCCAGACACTCACTCTTAACATATTTGTAAACACTGATGAGGTTGCCCCTCAGTCTCCTCTTCTTCAAGCTAAAGAGACCCAGCTCCCTCAGCCTTTCCTCATAAGGAAGATGTTCCAATCCCTTCATCATCTTTGTGGCTCTGTGCTGGACTTTTTCAAGTAGTTCCCTGTCCTTCTTGAACTGAGGGGCCCAGAACTGGACACAATACTCCAGATGTGGCCTCACCAATGCAGAATAGAGGGGGAGGAGAACCTCTCTTGACCTACTAACCACACCCTGTCTAATACACCCCAGGATGCCATTGGCCTTCTTGGCCACAAGGGCACATTGCTGGCTCATGGTCATCCTCCTGTCTACCAGGACCCCCAGGTCTCTTTCACCTACACTACTCTCCAGCAGGTCAGCCCCCAACCTGTACTGGGACATGGTGTTGTTCTTCCCCAAATGTAAAACTCTGCACTTCCCCTTGTTGAATTTCATCATGTTCTGTTCCCTCATCCAGGTCGTTGATGAAAATACTGAACAGTACTGGTCCCAGTACCGACCATTGAGGGACTCCACTAGTCACAGACGTCCAATTAGATTCTGCCCCATTGACCACAATGGGACAGATGAAGGAAGAAATTGAACGTGCCAATGGCATCCTGGCTTGTATCAGGAATAGTGTGGCCAGCAAATGTAGGGAAGTGATTCTTCCCCTATACTCAGCACTGATTAGACATTGGAATGGACTGCCCAGGGCTGGGCTTCTCGCTTCAGGAAGGATCTTGAGCTGCTGGAGCAGGTCCAGAGTAGAGCAACAAGGCTGGTGAAGGGACTAGAGGGAAAGTCTTATAAGGATAGGCTGAGGGAGCTGGGGTTGTGTAGCCTCGAGAAGAGGAAACTCAGGGGGGGACCTTATCACTGTCTTCAACTACATGAAGGGAGGTTGTACTCAGGTGTGGTTCAGGCTTTTCTCCCAGGAAATTAGTGACAGAATGAGAGGGCATGGCCTCAAGCTGCTCCAGGGGAGGTTTAGGTTGGATATTAGGAAGTACTTCCTCATGGGGAGGGTGATTAGACATTGGAACGCACTTCCCAGGAAACAGGTAGAGACACCATCCCTGGATGTGTTCAAGGAAAGGCTGGATGTGGCACTTAGTCCCATGGTCTATCTGGTGTGGTGGTGTTGGTTATAGGCTGGGCTTGAACTCAAAGTTCTTTTCCAGCCTTGGTGATTCTGTGATTCTGTGATATTTATAGCAACATACTCTTACTTTCAATAGCAATTAAAAACTATTTTAAAAACCCTAATATATTTTATCCTTTTACTACATCAGAAAACTGTGCCTTTCAAGATTAGCTTAAATCAGATATTTCCATATACATTCAGATTACATGGTTTATTTGGGGAAAACTATCTTCTTGATACCTGTATAATCACTTGCTGTCTTATTTCCATTCTGCACAAAACACCAGCTCTGATGCCTCACTATTTGATCTTTCCAGAAGCATATCTATGCCTCATGGTACCACTAGGAACTACCAAAACACATTCTTCTCTTGTTAAGGTTCTGACCCATACTGCATTGATAATTTGAAAATCAGTCTCTCTGCTTCCAGAAGCCTTGTGTCATACTTCAGTTTTTCATCAAAATGCTTATCATATCTGCGAGCCCACCTGGTAATACATTAACAGATCACAATCAGGAGGACAGTATTTCTCTGAGCTTTAAAATAACTATCAAAAAACCCCATGTTAACCTAATCCCTTAAGGAACACACAGATGTAAATGAAGTAAATAAGTGCTTAAATGGCACTGTGAGCAATGATATATTATTAGAAGCACATCTCAAACACACTGTGATTCAAATGTGGGTTTCAGCTACCAAAGGCAAGAGGCAGAAATAGAACCACATGCACTTAGAGATGTTTTTCAGAGACCATGAATGGAGGGTGACTGCAGGAGCCTTAACTCAGCTTGTACATCTTGTCTTAGTTCTAATTTAAGCACAACTATTTCTGACACCATCTGCATTCAGGATTAGAAGTAGACAATGCATAAAATTGGAAATGTGTAAATCCTGGAGGAGTAATGTGCCTTCATTTGCATCCTATCCCAATCTTCTGTGCCCTGCTCACACCTAGGGGTGATGAACTTCTATGTTTATTTACATTGCCAGTCCAAAAATCACCTTGGCTACCCAGAACTGATAAATCCAGCTCTGTGGACCACCCAAATGGTGATTTTTTTGCCACCCAGGCTCTTGTAGGTTAGTGAGATCCTAGAACTCCTCCATAGAGTTAGACCATAGGAAGAATTATAGCCCTGCTATGTGGCATCTACAGGGATATCTTTGGGAATCCAACTAATGGGAGAGCATCATCATTATTTATATAGCTCATTAACCCCTGTGTCATGAGAACCTAAGATTTTTTGCCAATTACAATTATCCTAATGAAGAAGTATATATCAGGCTAATTATTACCCTAGTTTAGTGTCTGAAATCATCGTGCCTTTAGTGTCATGCCCAAAAGCCTAAAGAAACCGACTACAAGTTAAAAACATACCTCAAACCCCTCAATGTGTCAGTTGTAGGTCAGTCAAGCAATGACTAATAAGAACAATGTTTGCAAGGATTCTGAGTGTGTAAACACCAAGGAAAGATAGAGTTACATTAGGTGGTCCAAAGAGGTAGAAGCAACAAAAGAGGAAAGATGTAAAACAAAAAATCAAGTTTGATTACCACCAATTCTCCCATTACTAAAAGCAACAACTGCTTCTCGAAAGACTAGAGAATGCATTTTTAAATGGGCAGATACAATAATGATTTGAACTGAAGATTTACGAGGGAGTAAACCTAAGGCTTGTTCTTTCTCTCCCTCCATCCCCACTTGAGAACATTCTTCCATGAGCAGATGTTAGGAAAGGCGAGACACCACAAATGAGCAGCTGGCAGATGATGAGGCCACCCATTCATTGGGAATCCCACTCAAACTGAAGTGAGAGCCATGAGAGTCTAATGGAGAAAAAATGGACCAACTGAACTTTTGGTCTGTTTTTTATCCTTCCCTCAGATATTCTACAAGGCTTTACATAAAAGAATTATTTTTTTCAGCAGACTTAAATCCTCTGCTCCATGGCCCCAGAGAAAGACACAATAATTCGCCAAAATTTTCAAAAATACTTTGTGATTTGGAATACAACTGAGTGAATCTGGTTTATTATTAAACTGTTTTCAGTAAAACAAGATTACAGGACTGTTCCTGTCCATATCAGGACTAAACCAAATTGTTCAGTGAAAAGGGGGAAGTAAAATTCTCCTCCCAATGATCTTTTTCACCTTAAAAAAAATTGAACAGCTCTGGAAAGAAACAGCTCGTTAAGATATAATTGATCACTGCCAATGCAAGACAACTTACCTGAAGTCCATAATTTATATCTATCCTCTAGAGAAGGAAAGTCTGTCAGAAACCACTGATTTAAAGAAGACCTTGTAGTGTCATCAGTGAGAGTCTCATCTCAACATAGTGATTCAAAGTACTAATTGATTCCTCATTAGTTAAAGAGAAGAATGTGCAATAGAAACAGAAACTTTGTGACAAAACATTGGTATGATCAAAACTGTGCTACTTCTAGGTCTGGAACCCATGTTTGAATATCATAATGTTGAAGATCTAGGGAGAAAAAAAAAAAAAAAAGATAAATTAGAAAGCAGTGATTATGATATGATACTAAGTATATCGAGATCATTAAAGAGAAAGTTAAGGGATAATCTGAATCCTGCATATAGGTCCTTGTTCATCCATTTTGGAAAGGTTGGGGTGTTCATTCTGGCTGAAAAAAACCCACATAGTCAGATCTAATAGTAAGCTGAATAAGATTTTAATATAAAGAGAACAGAAGAGTGAGCATAATTTAGACAGGAATAAAAAGAGACAAACTCACCAGTTCTTGGAGTTTTTTTATTATATAAATCTTTCTTAAATGCACTTTCATCAATGTTTTTTGAGAAGTTTTGCATATTGCTATTCAAACAGCAAAGGAACAGACTTTTCCATGTAATGATCAGAAGTTCATTACATCATCTAGACATCTGTTTTTCCTTCAATATCATTGGGTCACAACCACTTTTACTAGGTCAGATTACTATGTTCAGGTCCAGAGTTAGCTTCTATAATCTCTGTTCATCCATACTTAGTGCAAATGTAAGTACATCCGTACACCAATACAAAATATGCAGTGCATTGTTTGCACACAAATGCAAACCAACATAAGCAAAACATGAAGTGTGTTCAATAGAACATCACTTAGACTTTATTGGGGGCATAGGTGGAAATATGTTTGTATGGATATACTTAGATGTGCAGGTATGTGCTTTGTATACATACAGATTTAATCACACTATTTGAATTTTAGGACTAATTCATCCAACATTGCCCTTTTGGGGTCCTTTTATGTAAAAATAATTTCTCTTGTACCAGCAGACAGTAAATGACTTTCTTTCCTTTTGTTATTTTTTTTTTCCCCTTGGCATAGAAAGAACACAGTTCCTACACTTTAAGTGTTGATGTATTCTGGGCACCTGCTCCTGCCTTGTATTCACAGATCTAAAATAATGGCTTAGAAGAGCTACTCCTTTCTCCTAGCAACTACTTATGTGTTAGGTGCAATAGTAAATGATTCTCATCCATCATGCATTTTCAGTGCATAATCTAAGTATGTGCCCAACAGCCACATGGTTCTTAGTGAGCCCTCCACAGTTCCTCAGTTGTCTAATCCAGTTTTGCTGGAATAAAGGATGAGAGGCATGATGAAAAGTAAAGTTTTACATCACTCTTGTTCCAGAGCAAACAAGGAAAATTGCTTATTTTACTTTAAAGAGCAGATAAAATTCATAATACCAAACAGAAATTGCTAATAAGGAAAGATCTTGGCAAATTACTCCCTGAAGTAAAATGGTGGTAAAAAATATGAGATAATAATTTATTTGAATGACTATTACTCAAGATGTCTCCTTTCTTTGCATCAAATTTGTCTCATGCCGCACAGCGAACTGCATAACTCTGCTGCTTAGCAATGTCTTGCAGATGACTCAATTAGGTTTGTGTGTTTTCTTCAAATTTTGAATTTCAGGTTTCAAAGGACTGATGTACTGCGAAGTCCCATCAATAAATGTTTCTGATTCAGATGTCAGAGAATTGCAGCTTTTCTATGTCTTATGCAAATCCTTGTCCTTTTTTTGGTTTAATACTTTATAACACAGAACTTAACCAAAAAAAAAAGATTAAAAGAACACATGACATCATCACTAAGCCTCAGGCACCTATACATTAAGTCATCTATGAAAGTCATAAACAGCTGACTCACATTTTACTTAAATCCCTGTAAAATATGGGCCAAATTAAAGCTTGGAACCTTTTGTTTACAGAGGAAAAGAAAACTGAATCCCAGTTCCAATGGTTGAAGAACACAACATGATGAACATGCTCAACACATGAACTGTGAGTTCACAGCTTACATTTCTTTGGCAATATTTCTTTGTGTCAGCAACCTAAGGCTCTATTTTCTAAAATCACTGCTCTATGCCAGGAAATAGAGGCAGAAAGAACTTGTTCTAAGTAGACCTGGATAAAATTGCTCCTTGTTCAAAAATGCTGATTTCACTTGCAAATAATATTCTAAAAAATCTACACTTCTTTTTAAACTTTCGCAAGAAATTTTCACAGACTCACGAGAGAACTTCAGCCCTGGAGTGATAGAGATCTGTTTTATTATTCTCTTCTACTGTTAATGACTATTCTGAACAGTCATTGGTGGGACAGCTCACATGACTGGAATGTGGTCATGGATGGCTGTGTCCTTTTTAGGAAAGACAGGTCAGTGAAGCGAGGTGGTGGAGTTGCTCTTTATGTGAGAGAGCAACTAGAATGTACTGAGCTCTGTCCAAGGGCAGAGAAAGAGCAAATGGAAAATCTGTGGGTACGAATTAAGGGGTAGGCTGGCATGGGTGATACAGTTGTGGGGGTCTATTACAGACCTCCTGATCAGGATGAGGGAGTTGATAAGGCTTTCTACAGGCAGCTGAAAGCAGACTTGCAACTACAGGCCTTGGTCCTCATGGGGGAATTTAACTACCCAGATATTTGCTGGAAGGCCTACACAGCCAGCCTTTCACAGTCTAGGAGGTTCCTCCAATGCATCAATGATAACTTCTTGATACAAATGGTGGACAAACCAACTGAGAGAGGAGCGCTGCTGGATCTTGTGCTCACCAACAAGGAGGGTCTGGCTGGAGCAGTGATGGTCAATGGCAGCCTTGGCAGGAGTGCAGGATCCTGTGTGGGAGGAACAGAACACCTAGCAGGACCAGAACCCTGGACTTCTGCAGGACCAACTTTGGCCTTTTCAATCAACTGCTAAGAGAAGTCCCATGGGACAGGGTACTAGATAGTAAAGGGGCTCAAGATAGTTGGTCAACATTCAAGGACCACTTCTTGCAAGCTCAGGATCAGAGCATCCCAATGGGTAGGAAATCAAGTAAGGGAGCCAGGAGACCCACATGGTTGAACAAGGAACTGCTGGGAAACCTCAAGTGGAAAAAAAGAATCTATGGATCAGTGAAGGAGGAGCTGGCCACTTGGGAGGAATAGAGGGCTGTTGTCAGAGGATGTAGGGAGGCAATAAGGAAAGCTAAGGCCTCCTTGGAACTAAACCTTGATAGTGAACTCAAAGACAACAGAAAGGACTTCTTCAAATACACTGCAGAGAGAACTAACACTAGAGGCAATATAAGCCCACTGCTGATGAGGTGGGTGCCCTGGTGACAGCAGCTATAAAGAAGGCAGAGGTATTGATGCCTTCTTTGCCTCTGTCTTTACTGCTGCAGACTCTTCCCAAGGGTCCCAAATCCCTAAAGCCCCAGAAGTCAGGATGAAGGAGGAGTTTGACATGGTAGATGAAGATTGGGTTAGGGATCAGTGAAGAAATCTGGACATCCATAAATCGATGTGCAACGCCCCCGTGGGTGCTGAGGGAGCTGGTGGAGGTCATTGCTAGGCCACTCTCCATCATCTTTGGTAAGTCATGGGCAACAGGAGAGGTGCCTGAGGACTGGAGGATAGGAAATGTCACTCCAGTCTACAAGAAGGGCAAGAAGGAGGACCCGGGTAAGTATAGACCGGTCAGCCTCACCTCCATCCCTGGAGAGGTGATGAAACAACTTGTTCTTGGCATTATCTAGGCATATCAAGGATGAAGGGGTCATTAGGAGCAGTCAACATGGTTTTACCAAGGGGAAGTCATGTTTGACCAACCTTATGGCCTTCTATGAGGAAGTAACTAAGTGGGTAGATGATGGTAGGGCAGTAGATGTGGTTTATCTTGATTTCAGTAAAGCGTTTGACACTGTCTCCCACAGCATCCTTGTAGATAAACTGAGGAAGTGTGGTCTTGATGGTGAGGTAGTGAGGTGGATCATGAACTGGTTGAAAGGAAGAAGTCAGAGAGTTGTGGTCAATGGGACAGAATCTAGTTGTAGGTCTGTGACTAGTGGAGTCCCTCAGGGGTCGGTACTGGGACCAGTACTGTTCAGTATTTTCAATACTACTTGAAAAAGTCCAGCACAGAGCCACAAAGATGATGAAGGGAGTGGAACATCTCCCTTATGAGGAAAGGCTGAGGGAGCTGGGTCTCTTTAGCTTGGAAAAGAGCAGACTGAGGGGTGACCTCATCAGTGTTTACAAATATGTTAAGGGTGAGTGTCAGGAGGATCGAGCCAGGCTTTTTTCAGTGATGTTTAGTGATAGGAGAAGCGACAATGGGTGCAAACTGGAATATAGGAGGTTCCACATAAAGATCAGAAAAAACTTGTTTCCTATGAGAGTGACAGAGCACTGGAACAGGCTGCCCAGAGAGGCTGTGGAGTCTCCTTCGCTGGAGACATTCAGAACCCACCCAGTCATGTTCCTGTGTGATGTGCTCTGCGTGACCCTGCGCTGGCAGAGGGGTTGGACTAGATGATCTTTCGAGGTCCCTTCCAGCCCCTAGGACTCTGTGATTCTGTGAACGTTTTAATGAGAGAAGTTAGTTTTTCGGCAACATCAGATTTCTCTGCTCGTTAGGTTTTTTTTCATACAAATGTTGTCTCAACTACTTACTTCTTAAGTAAAATACTTCCTGAGTTACTGAGAGACAATACTATATGACAGTGTTCACAGAAATATCTACCTAATTTTCATCTCTCTTAACTGACCATTGGATTTTGAGGAGTGTAAGTAAGGGATTCTAAAAAACAGGGCTTGAAGGAGTCATTGTGAAGTGACTCACTACCAGCATCCCTGGGCAGCTATCCTTATTCCATCATTGTGATCATTGTTCACAGACCTCCAATGAGTGAAAGTTCCCATTTTCTCTGGCAAACAACACCACAGATTTGTTATTCTTATAATTAAAGAGATTTTCACAAAGACTAAATGAATGCTGCCATAAACGAATCTTCTCACTAAATGAGCTCTTGTCATAGCTCCAGCAGACACAGAGGACAGTTTGTTCCACCACTCTTTGCAGCAGCCTTTTATGTATTTGAAGATTGCTATCATATCTCCCTTCAGCCCTTTCTTCTCTAAACAATCCACTTTCAGTCTCAAGACTGGGGGATTGTGGCACATGTATGCAGATTTCTCCACTGTCCCTATCACATGTCTGTCTTTTTGCCTGTGCCCAGGGCAGAGATCCTGGCAGCAGCTAATCAGTACATTATAGTTTTGCTCAATGAATTTTGCCTGGCACGTGGCTCCCTGGTTGTAAGGCAGTGAAAAAAAACAGTGAAGAAGGGAGAACAGTAAGATGGTTCTTCATTCCTAGAGAAGGGTATGAATGTGTGCCCTTTATGTTTAACTGATACAACTATTTTAATCAAAATGTCATGTGAAGTACAATCATTTGACTTGGAGAAATTTAGGAATAGAATATCAAAACAGTATCCTTTATCAGACAGACTAGCAATCTTGTTTAAAAACAAAAACAAAACCACACAGCAGGTTTTTCAATAGAACCTGTTTTCCATGAATCACAGTGACTGGAAATGATTATATTTTTAGCTTCAACTTTCTTGTGTGGCCATGTGAAGCTACTTTAGTTTAGTAAGTCATGTAATAATTCAGCATGCTCGATTTCTTTCACCTCATTCATGCAGGTGTTTTGTCATAAATCTCTGGTTTGTAGGATCTCAGGATTGATATTGTAATGCCAAATATTTAACTATACCCTTTAAGCAACCCTTTAGGTCAAGGAGAATCTTTAATCATCACTGCTTGCATAAGCTCAACTTGTATAATTCATATAAGCTGGGTGTCTGCAGGCTGAAACAATGCAGGCTGGCAGAAGTCTGCAGTAATAAAGGGCCAGCTAGAAAAAGTGTCATTATTAGCAGAAAAATAATGACATTTTTATTCTATTTTTTTCCAAAGACAGCTAAACCATACAGTGCAATGGATCATTCCAGGCACACTCTGAAGGCATAAACCACAAAAAAATAAATGCAAAGAACCTAACAGAATTAAAGAGGAAAAATCTGATTTCTTAAAATAGACACCATCTGGACAGTCTTGGTAATTCCAGGGCCTGCTCCCTGGTCTCTGCAAAATTTCAATATCCCCTCCATTTTACTTTATTTCCTGAAATATCTTTTTTTTTTTTTTTTTCCTAATAAAGACATATTAATTAGACATTACAGTATGCCTCTTCTTAAAAGCAGATTGAATTTCCTGTATTTTTTATTTGTTCTTTTGAGTGACCAATGTGTGAAGACAGATGCCATAATTGGTTATGCTTCTCTTATTACCCTTGAGAAATTGGAATAGCCAAGAGCTGACTGACTATATTGCTGTATTCAAGTAAGTCCAGTAAAAACCTCTAAAACTAGTAAAATTAATCAGTAAAATTCAGTAAAATCAGTAAAGTTGGCTTCCTCACCTATAACTCTCCAAGATTACTTTTTCTTTCCTTATCAGTCAGAAACTATTTTGAGCAAGCTTCAAATACAACAGTACTGGAAGCCAGCTCCTGCTACACAGCATACCCAAGCTACCTACTACTAGTTTCAATCATCCTGAGACAGAAACAAAACCAAATGAGGCCAGCCCAGAGACTGAGTCCCTAAAACAGAATATCATTAAGCCCATCTGTCTCAAACAACCTTGTTCCATGGTTCATAAAGCATAAACATACCACCCAACTTGCAGAAATGTAGAGTCAATTAAAATTATTTAGATTGCCTCATTACAAAAACT
This sequence comes from Chaetura pelagica, assembly GCF_000747805.2. NCBI lineage: Eukaryota > Metazoa > Chordata > Aves > Apodiformes > Apodidae > Chaetura > Chaetura pelagica. The sequence continues at coordinate 160,162 of NW_009953798.1, forward strand.
TAGTAGGATTAAAAGGGACATAATAAATGATATTGTTATGCAGCTACCCAAACTGACCTTAAACTTCTGTGGCACTTTTTCCATGGAAAGGGTCTCCAGACTTCTGTTTTGGTTTTTCTAATTTATCACTTATCATCCATGGAAGAAGCCTTTTCATTTGTCTTAGAACTGGAGTATTCCACACGGAGCTGCCAACAGAAACCATTCATTTTATTGCATTATAATAAGAAGATAAATGACCTTAAGAGAAAATAGCTAATTAATAAATACTGAGGCATTACTAGAGGCCCTCCAGTTATTTGTGAGATATAAACATGTGCTCATTTTCAAAATACTTGGATATTGAGGCAAAACCACCAAGACTGTAATAATTCCATTCCATTAATGTCTCTGGCTGCAGTTTTATAGGGAGAGAGAAGAGCTAAAATAGTCCAAGATGGCAGGAGTAACATTCACCCTATGCATCAGTTTCAGTTTCATTTAAAAAAAAAAGAGAAAAAATATAGAGAAGTCATATTTGTTCTTGCCCAATCCCTTTTCTCCCAGTCTTTCTAGTTATTTCATTATTCCAGATGTACTTAGATGTTCTGTCTACCAGATTAAATAGCTAACACATTTGTCATACATTCTTTTAAAAAATGAATTGAAATCTTAATAAGTAAGATGCATATAAAAATCATTTATAAAGCACACTATAATGACTGGCCCAGTTTTATAAGGCTATTCATAGCACAGGCCCAATGAAAGCAAAACTCTATAAATATCACCTGCTTTGGGAATTGTGAAAGTATAACCTTAATATTTGGACCAATTCTGCATTCTTGAAATTGTGTCTTATATAGAATTTTTCATTAAGAATTGGATCATGTGTCTCTACCCTACAGGACCTTACAGAGCCCCTATCTTCTACCAAATGGTCCAGTACCACAGTGCTCTGTGTTTTTCCAAAACTAAAGGCATGATCTCAGAAGACTCCAGCCCACTTTGCATATGTCAAGAAAATAGATGGCACCCTTTATACACAGTATGTAGACACAGGTAACTCTGAAAACTGTTCCTTGAAAACCTTATTCAGAATAGAAAGCCATTTAAAGTCATTCAACAAGAAACACTGATGTAGGAGTATGTCTGTAGGAAGCAACTCCCACACTGCTCTCAAGCCTAAAACTATAAAACAAAGTGGCCTGTTTGGTGCTTTCATTACTGTCAAGTTACTACCCAGTCTAGGTACCCTTACAAGCAGCATTAATTCTTTTTAAAAGGAGTTATGGTGTCAATTACCTTTAGATAGTAATCTAAAATACTTTTTAGTACACTAATCTGGAAGATAGGAGGCTTGTGACAGTAGCTTAGGTGCATTCAAATCTATACCCTGGAAAAAAATGCCCTAAGTGTAGTGCTAGGGTGGCAATATGAGAACAGCCCTGTCTCCAGCTGTTTAAGTGGGCTAGCTGCTGTGCAACATCAAATGCATAAATGCAAGGTTCATTTCATGAACAGAAAAGAGCATTAAGAAGTCCTAAATTCCAGTCCTTCTTTAACTCTGGGATTTGGTTTTGATTTAAACCTGATTTCAGCTGTCTAGTTTGAAATTTATAAACTACCTGACAGCCTCTGCCCTACTTCCAACAGAGGACGCAAAGTACTAAGTAGTAGTACTAAGTACTAAGGCAGACAAAATGATCTCCTCATTTTGTAAGTCCTGTAGCTTTAGCCTGTCCTCAGCTAATGTAGTTTGTGGCTCCATAAGTGTTGCAGTCTTCTGACAATACAGCCATTTGACCCCTTCAAGCTGAGATGGGGTCCCACAATTTCTGAAGAAATACTGTAGAGTTGGACTCTCTCCTTGCGTTTTTGAACAAGAAATTACTGTTGCCATTGTGTTGTTTGCCTAACTCTATGAAGCAAATCTCTGTTCTACTACATGAGAGGGTGATATAGAAAATGCCATTCGTGGAAGCTTCCCCCGTTTGTGTTATGTTAAATTTTAATACAAACTATCAGAGAAAGTACGGGTACAAAATGCTGTCACAATCTGACACTGAAGGTTTAATAAAGGAACTGTACATTGAACGTTGTCATTTCTAATGTGCCTTATTCCTGAATTCCAACATTAACAGCTATGATAGAACCTCCTCAACTAGAGAGGACTCAATAGTGTGTGTAACAATTGTTTTATTGGATATGCAAAAGCCTTACAGGCCATTGGTAGAATTTAATAAATTGCTTAACAGTTAATTGCTTCACAGTCTACTACCGGACCTGGGCCACCCAGTCCTCCCATAGTCACCTTTTAATTTATTCTCCAGAAGAGACAGAGCCGTTTCCCATCTAGGAAGAGTGCATGCCTGGTCTCTTTATCCAAGAAAACTTTGAAGTAACCCTCCTGAATAATCTCTCTCAAGCACCACAGACTGCTGATTTGTGAGGTGACTATCTTTCATATATACCACATCCAGGCCAGATGTCTCAGCTATTGTAAAACTCATTGTGACTTAATGGGACAGTTAAAAATTCTGTGCATTTAAAAAAATTCAGAGGTCATTAGCATCAAACATAAGGGAGAAAGTAAAATAAATTAAAACTCATATCACAAGCTCTGATATGAAATGATATTTATGAAAAACAAACTCCTTTACAGGGCAGAGTGAAGTATCTTTAGATAACCTGGCAAGTTTTATCTTGAAAATATGATAACTTGTTTAGAATCATGTACCTAAAAGCAACATTAAAATATTGGTATAATTACTATACATTTTTCAGGGAAAAATTTTCTCTTGAATTGATAGTTTCCATATGTAATATCGTGGAAGCAACGTATAAGTATGTGATACTCGTAGCATAAAGAGAATTATTACATTTGTGCTTATTTTTTAATGTTGCTTAAATCAGATGACTAACGAAGC
>NW_009953798.1:163091-165730 GCF_000747805.2 Chaetura pelagica
TCCTTTGTTGTAGTATGAAGAGCTGGATGGAATGATATTTATTGACTATTTCAGTCAATGTGTTGCCAATTACTTCTGACTTATTCTGTGTTTGAACCAGGATCTCTCTCTTTAACTCTTTTAAAAACAGCAAGTGATAATATTACCCAGCCTTTCAGTACAACTCTAATACCAGAAAGTGAGCGTCTAAAGTGTTCTACAATAAACTTTACAGTTAATTAGTTCAGGGGTCACAGAAGACTTCCTTTTAATCCACTTTAAGTGTCAACTCTTGCTTATGTTCTAGCCAGTCCTTTTCTTCTATATTCTGTTAATGGAGGAGAGGTTGTTTTCATAGTTCTCAGTTGTGCTGGAGATAGCAATCTGTATTTGGCTCACAATCTCACCACTGTTTCTCTGTCCCACAGACACTCTTTAAGGCTTTCTATTATGGAAAGAAAAGAAAAAAAAAAAAAAAAAAGAGGTTGCACTTCTTGCATTAAACTTCTTTCATAAGGAGAACTCCACAAATAACATTTACATAGAAATTTTGGTTCACACATCTTGTGTCATTTAAAAAGAATGTCAGGTTTTGGTAAGTTAGTTTTGGCCTCAATCAGTAAGTAAAAGGGTAGATTTGTAGATTGTCAGTAATGAAGTTTTAGGGCTCTTTGGATCTATACAACTCAAGTAAATCGTTTCCCTGTTTTTGTGTATGTCTTTTCTTCCCCTTTACCACTTTCCTCCCTCTTCCAACTTTTCAACAACAAATATGGTGCTGATGTTCTTTACTATAAGTATATGAAAAGGCTAGAGAAACTGGAATCCTAACCTTTATTTAATCATAAATCTCATTATTTCAAGTAAGTCAATTTGAAAGCATGTAGAACAGAATCACAGAGTGAGAACTTGGGCAATGGAAAATATTTGAGTTTCTGTTTCATCCTCATGACTCCTTTATAGTTGTTGCTGGGTTAGCTTTAAGAAGATCATTTGGTTTGTTTCCTTAAGTGGCCATGTTGTTTGTAACAATCTCTATTCTCTCCCTGATCTTGTCCCTAACACCTTTGGTTATATTCAAGGAAAAGCAAAGGGAACAAAATGTGACATTATCAACATAAAGAAAGTCTGAGCTCACTTTTCTATTTGTACAGAGAGTTCAACAAAATGAGCCCAACAGAGTGTATTTTTACTATGTATTGGGAATTCAGGAGTTCATAGGAGTATTTTTCTGTAGAAATTAACTTTTTTATCCTAGAGGCAAAGGGGTACCCTGTGCTTACTCAAATCCCTTTTCATATATTAGCTGTCCCTCCACTTTGGGTTTGCTGCATATGTTTCACCGTTCAAAATTGGAAGGAACATTTCAGCTAAGCAGTATTTTCAAATGTACAAGTGATATTCAGACCTTAACTCACCTTCTTGTCTAGGAAAATATCTTTCCTGATTTCTTCTTTAGATTCCTAAGACTACCATTAAATGAAGAATATCCCATGGCAGTTGGATGTCAGTTTCAACACAAGTTCATGGCATCGTCACTTGCACGAGTCACTGTCCACTGGTTAACCAAAAAGAAAACAACAGCTATTCCATATGCTTCTGCTAGGAGAGAAAATGCATCTTTCTTGTTTATAGATGGAGAGCTATGTAACTTCTACATCAGTGAATATAATATGTGTTGTCTTCAATAACTTAATATTTGGAAAGAAGAGAGTGCCGTATCTGTTTTATTTCATAAAATTTTACATCTTTTTGTTACTTTCATTTCACTATAAAATTATTTCACTATCTTGGTATTGTCAACATTTTTATACAAGCAGTATGTTTTCCTTATATGTAATTAACTAAACATGATATTTTTTTTACCTTTAAAACAAATCTGAGCTTTGTCAAAGTTGTGAGATAGACAGTGAATGTTAGAGATTTATTTGTGATAAAACAAATAGATGGTTGAAAAGTATTGCACAATAATCAGGTGGTAAATAGATTGTAGATGGGTTATCAAATATAAGTTATCAGTTGTAAATAATCTTGTGGTGCATGAATGTAATCTGACCTGAATTTGATGCCCCATAACTAAGATTTTTATGGCAATTGCTCATCTATTACACGTTGCTTACAATCATGTTGACATTACATTGCATGTTTACAGGCAACATGTAGGGGGAATTTTTTCAAAGTAAACTTATTGTTCCTGAAACATAGTCCTTACTATAAATTATTTTTTTAAAAAAACAAGCAAACTTTATTTACTAGGGAACAATGAGATGTCTATATATTACACTTTTAATAGTTTCAGTAATAGTATTTGATTATTATTATTTGTGACATGAGATTGTCATTTGACAGAAAAGAAAGAAGGAGATCAAGAAGTCATCTATCAGCGGCCTTAATTTGATATTTCTGTCATTAATGAAGGCCCTGGCTAAAACAAATAACTTCATTATTAAAATGAGAACTTTATTCCACACACCACCTCTGCCTTTATCAGTAGGACTGTAGGCTAAAAGTACCAAAATTTAGCTGTATAATTCTTCAGATGCATGGAAATTCTGAACAGATCATTCTGAGTCTTGTGACTTTTAATTTGATCAACATTTCAGTACACAAAACAACGACAGCAAAGATAGCACAGTCTGGAAAAGGCCAATGGAAAGAGT
>NW_009953798.1:165814-176745 GCF_000747805.2 Chaetura pelagica
AAAAGGCCAATGTAAAGAGTGACTAACTGAACTCTAACCATCGAGCTTTAGGAAAGGAACATTATCATATAAATCACGGTTGCTTTAGGGGACGAGGAGAGGCTGATTGGATCAATACAGAGGCCACTCTCTTGAACTCCATTCTGCTATGGTATCTGTTTTGTAATTCTCCCACTTGATTTTGTGTTAATGAAGCTCATTTAAGATAAGCCATATGCCAATGGTTATCCAATTCTGTCAGCCTACTGACAAGCGAAATAAACACTTCCCTTTCCTTCCCTGTTAAAGTCAAACCAGATTCACTCAGATATTTTGTTTCTGTCACACGGACTGGTCTGTCTTCTCAATGGTTGTAACACATCAATCCATCTGATAAAGAGCAGTTCAAGGAAGGCAAAGCATAACACTGTGCTCTTTAATCTGTCAAGGCATATTTTCCTTTGGTTTTGAAATGTTCCAGTATCCCCTGTCAAAAGCAATTTTAAAATTTCACCCTAGCATTTATGTTAATTAATCTGTAAATATAATTGACTAGGACAGTGCTGGTTGTTAAGAACACATCTTGCCTGTCTTGTTTTGTTTTTGATGCTCTGAGTATATTGTATATGAAGCTGCTTTACATTTTGCAGATAGAGAGAGGGCATTTCAGTGTTCAAAACAGGTGTAAGGAAGTGAAGGTGAAGATGAAAGATAGATTCACCTGACTTCTTTAAAACTTTTTGTTTATCTGCTGCAGGACTTCTTAGCATTTTATGATAATTTTGATAGCATGTGTAAGCCAAAGAGAAGAGTGGCTGGTTTTGACAATAATCCAAAGCTCCTAATAATGATTTAAGGAAGACAGATTTTATTTAATCTGGAAGATGATTTTTGTCACAGAAAAAAGGCAAAACTGAATTCAGCAAAGAAACATCTCTACATTTTATCAGCTCTGGATGAAAGCCATGCAAGAAAGTCTCCCTTTAGCTGCATTTGGGATTTTCATGTTGGCATTTTGCACTAAGAGCATTTTTGTTTGTCAGATTTTCTGTAGAAAGTCTGATTACTGAGCAAAGTTAGTAGGATCTGCCTCTGCTCTTGGACTGAGCTGGTTTGGTGCCTTTTGGTATATAACTTTTTATTCCCAAAAGAGGCTTTTCTTTCTGGATTCCCATCTTTCATAAAAGCTGTGCATTAAGTTGTCAATAACACACTTTTTTGACTCATATATGTACAAGACTTCATTAGACTTTATGTAGCCTATCAAATAAAGTATGTAATTACACAAACTCTCATTTTAATTTATACCAGATTAAATACTTACACCATAATGAAGAATGTAAAGGCTTATGAATATAATTAATATTCTATAATATCCATGTTTTGTGGTCACACTTGTTTGCCTGATGAAAGCACACAGAAGTATCAGTCATGACCTTGAATGATTTATAATTTATGGCACTGACACTCGCAGAGGCAGTGTAAAACAGACCCCAAACTAATGAGTTGTGCTGCAGCTGAAGAAAGGAGTCAGTAGGGGAATGTAGGAGGTGAGTGTCCAGTGGTACAGATGATAAAAAAGATAACATCAGTTGGACTTAGCTAAAAATAGTAGGGAAATTTTATATGGAAGCTCTTACTAATCCTCTTGTAAAGTCCATGTGGAGACTTGTCCCAGATCCTTTGTTACCTTCTGCATTGCTATCTGTCAGTCACTTTTTTTTCAGTAGGAATAGTAGCCTACTCACCAACAGGCTTCACTTGCTTCAAGTAAGAAAAACTGACACCTTGCCCTTAGTTAGAGCATTTTCTCATGTAATGGACCTACTTGGTAGAAAAGTTTTTATAATTTAGATTTAAGTCCAGACTGCACACATTTAAATTCAGAAGAGTCACAGAAGAAGAGTAAAGGATACAGAAGAAAGACACATAATAATGACTCTTCCTACTTACTGGACAAAGCAGAGGGCACAAAGAAAGCTAGATTCTAGCATGATTTAATAATTTTTTGTTTAGTACAAAGAATACTAGGTCGTATTACATGAACAAGCGATATCATTAAAAGTAGCTTGAAAAATCACTTCCCAGATCTTAAGATGTATAAATCATCTATAAAGCAACATTTTGTGTGGGGCATATTTAAACAGACTTTACAACATAACAGTAAAGCTTGTTTTCTAAAGGGTGTTTGCTAAAAAATGCCAGCTTGGATTGCATTACAGAATGCTTTGCTTAGAAACCTGGGTTATGAAATTTGAATATTATACCTTAGGATGAAGTTACATTGAAGAGACAACATGAGATGAGTAGACTGTTACCAGCAAAGTAAAGTTAAATCTTCTTACCCCAGAGGAATGCAGCTGATCAACAGCATTATAACTTCAGGTCGTCCCAATTTTAGGACTCCACAAATGCTCAATTATCCAATAGGGTGGGAATAGAAATAAAAGGTCTTCTTCATTCAACTCATCTCTGAATTATTTTGGCAGCTGGTATCACTAATGGGAGGATGCAATGCATGTTCTTGTAGATTCTGAATCATTCTTACTAGCTCTTTTTGCTATATTATTAAAAAAGAAAGAATAAATTTTTATATACAGGATATGCAAAATAGTAATTTTTGAAGTTATATATGAGACATCACAATAAGTAAGTGGTTGTTTTTCATTAAAGACAGGAAGTCTGTCTTTTTAGTATACACATGAACTGGTTACACACGCAAACATCCCTCATAATATTCAATATACACAAAAACATCACTTTTATTTGCCACTAGAGAGTGGATTGCAAATCGTGTAAGAAAAATTACTTTTGTTGCCAATTTCTATGTTGCAGGTTATTCTTATTAGTCATTATATGGCCCTAGAGGTCCCTTTAAAATAGTACATAATTCATAAATACTGTTTTGAAATTGAAATTCTATTTTTCATCAGTAGTGTTTATATAAAGAAGAAATATTTCAGTTAGAATAAATTATTAGTTCTAATAGTAAAAGTGTCTTTGACTGTCTTTCCAGGGACTCTCTAGTCACATGTAGTGATACATCAAGGGCTCTGTTGCCATTCCAAGTCCTTGTAATGGAAAGAACAAGACAAAGACTGTGATCCCAGTGGGAGGTCTGCTATTCTTGGACCCTGTTTTCCTTCTTCTGTTTCATTTCCAGCTATGGATTCTTCTCAGAAGAGTGGAGTAAGATCAACAGCTTTCTGGAGTACATAGCTGAACTAAATAAAATGAGTACGAAATAATTCAACTCCTTATAGAAGAAAGTAACAGTGTGAATTTCCTCAATTTCACCAAAATCGCATGACAACTCAGGACAAAATCCCAAATTAAACTTTTATGTTTTTATGTGAGCATATAAAACTTAGATTCTTCTTCAGTTGAAATATCTGAAATGCTCTTTCTTATCCAGAAGACAAGAGACAAGATTAAAAAAAAGAGTACCCACAGAAGGTCATTGACAGCAAATCAAGTACCTACAAACATTTTTCTACTCATCCACTTAGCCGTGAAGTCTCCAAATGCTGGCTTGAAGACAGCTGAGGAAGGAATATGCATGTTTTAAAGAAAATATAGGATGAGAGGAAAAGAGTTTAAATACACTAATTCAGTACATTAATTTTATACAATTTGCACACATGTTATAAACAAATAATACATTTGGATGCATACAGCTATTCATCCTTGGCATGTATATATGTGAGTGAGATGCAGCCAAAAAACAACATTGCAAATAAGGAACACAATGTTGCCTAGAAATGATGCTTTTCTTTGAAAAGATGAGTAATATTCCAAGATGAAAACAATTAGTATTGGACTTGTATCATAGTTTTTCCAATACTCTCAAAAGAACTGGAAAACCAAGAGACACACTACAATAAACTTACAAAAACAAAAACATGAAAGGAAAATTAGTGAAGCTATTTAGAGCTGAGTATCTAAATTTGGGCTTCTGAGTCTACACTAAAGCAGCTGTATATTAGACTTGATTTTCCAAAGTGCTGAGGCCCCAGCATCTATTAAAGCTGACATTTTTGAAAGTGTGATTACCTAATGAAGTGTTTTCACCTGGAGTGCGGCTCATAATGCAAAATTGCCATGTTTGTTAGTCCTTCAGAAAGGATCATAAATGCTCTGCAAATAGTAAAGCATTATGAAGAAAGTAAATACAAAAAAGAAAGACAAATAAAATATGAAAAAAAAAAAAAAAAGATAACACATAAATCTGAGATGTCAGCCTTTACATCAGCACTTTTGGTTATCAAGGAAAGCCATGCTGTTATTTCATAGAATCAAAGAATAATTTGGGTTGGAAGAAATCATCTGTTTCCAATCCTCAGCCATGGGCAGAGGCAGCTTCCACTAGACCAGGTTACTCATTCTACCTGGCCTTGAATATGTCCATGGATTAGGCAGCCACAGCTTCCCTAAGCAATTTCTCACGTGCTTTGTTTTTCCGTAATACCAGGAGGTAGAACCAAACATAAATATAAAAAAGATATTTAAAGTTTCATCATCTCACTGTGAAAACATGATTAAACTGTCCATTCACCCTTCTCTACTCTGTTGGCTTGTGCTAGAGATATACTGAAACTTTTGAACAGCCAGTTAGCAGTAAACATCTGGGAATCACTTCTGTTTTAACAAGTGTTCTTCGTCTTGGATGCTAAGACTATGATGTTCAAAGCCAGCAAAAGTAGTTCCTACTTGACTTGTTTCCTGAGTTTACATGCACAGTGACAGAATGAGCTCAATTTAAGTTTGATGAAACTTAGCTCATTGCACTATGGCATTCTTGATGTAAGTATAGTTTTCCCTCGATTCTTTGGGGGACTCCTCTGTAAAAATAAATCATTTATGTAAGTATTTATGTATGCATTTGTATACTATGAATGTATCATAGAACTTTAATATTTTAACGAAAAATGCAATTAGGGAATCATTAAAATACATGCAATACATTTATTTTGCTTGAGGCACTATTTTTTAAGTGTTACACAGTATGTTATGCATTACTTGATTCGCCCTCCCTTATTGTTATCTTCTGATTGTTATACTATGGGGCTAAAGTTTCATAAGAAGCAAGGCGAAGCACCATTCTCCAACGGAATGCAAGGCAGAGAACAAATATTGGCATTCCAGAAACAATGACTAGAATAATTGACTTCCTTGTAGAAGACTTTCTGGCAGTAAGAACTAGGCATCCCCTATGCTGCATAAAAAAGAGCTTCACCTATCTCTCATCCTGCTTTAAGTGTGCAAACCTGTTCTACTTAATGCAATCCCCTCTGCTGTAGTGATACATGTTAATTTTTTGGGATCTGTTGTTTGATTATTTTTTTTTAATTAGTGATACAGTTTAAGTTCTTCAGTGGTCTTTTTTTCATATGGTCTACTAACAGAAAGTCTAGAGACACCTTTTTTTCTTTCATAGACCAACACTAGATTGCTCCACAGATCACCATGACAGAAGGAAAAAGGAAAACATAAAGGTAGGCTTCTCATAAATCAGGAAATAAAACAAGACCTAGAGCTGAAAAAGTAACAGAAACAGCTAAATAAAGAACCAGCTATTTTTGAAGGATAAGAAAAAAGCAGTGCTGGTCATTGATTAACACTTTTAGGGAAGTATGCAATTTGATACAGCCAGCTTTTCCAAGACTAACCATCTGCATATTAGATAACTTCAAAGAGCTGCTTAATCCAGGGAAACAGATCAGCTAACAATATGCAGAAATTATTATTTCTGCACAGGTATTTCTGTCTGCACAGTGAAATTTTGTTCAGACAAAAATTTAGTAAGCTCTGAAAACAAACATTATGGCTGCATGCATATGCTTGCCTACTCACACAAAATAATTCTAAGAGGATTAAAATTAGTGGTGTTCAATATCAGAAAAGATAAACCAGATAGAAACATACTTATCATGACTGATCCATAGTACTATATTGGCTTATATCAGCTGCCAGATGAATGACTGCTGGTCTTGGACAATGCAAAGGAAAAGGCAAATTTTATAAATGGAAAGGAACACCTTTATAACATGCATAGTCTTATTTGGCTGAGGGAAATGGATCTATTCAAGCCAGTATTCCTTACTGAAGCAAAACTTTTGCACTGTGTGTTGTCCCCAGTCTCTGCTTTCTGGAGTGTCGCTGTCTAAACAACTCTGTCATACTGGCAGAAGATGATTTAGCCTAAATTATTCAAACTCTCATCACCTTTCAGTTGAACATAAACCATTAAATGCCTAGGAAATACTAACCGGTATAAAACATTACAGATTTTCCTTTCAGTAATACTGGCTATTGTAAACAACTCAATCCTGCATCCCATTCTCTACAGTACAGATAACCAACCATCAAATTTGGAACAGTTCAGTATCCCCAAACCAGTATATTACATTATCACCAAAAGCTCAAGGCTTCCTTTAATAATTTCCTGTTCCTGAGGTCACTAGGAAAAGACTAACAATTGTCTGTTCAAGGGACAAGCATTTTCAGGGGCTGATCAACCGCATGTAACATTTTCTCCAGGGATGAAGAACTGGCTTGCTACCTGCTGCTCTGAAGTAGTTTTCTTGGCATTTATTTTTTTGCCTTTACCATAAACTTGCAGCAAAGTTAACCTATCATTGAAATGAACAGTTGCACTTCTGCCACTGGGGAGGAGATGTGAGAAAGAACATGTGGCAGATGTTACTCATGTTGCTTAATGCATTATTGGAAGGTGTTCAAATATTGAGACGATAAGATATCATATTGAATACAGTAGAAGAGAGCAGAAGACATGCAGCAACAAAACCCAGGGAAGGGCAATTGTGTGGCAAGATTTCTGTTTTTTTCCCTTTTCCTCACGGAAATATTTTCCCCAATTTAATGATCTCAGCCTCTCTATTAACCTTAGAAGAAATGATTGTGTTATTGTGAGGTCTTTCTCTTCTTTTTCTGACCTTATCTAAACACAAAACTTTGAATGCCTTCCTTTTTTTTTTTTTCCTTTTTTTTTTTTTTCCCCCCTGTGCTCATGTGGAAATTTGTTCCCTTAATGTGGTGTTTAATGGAGCTATTTTACTGCTTCCTTTAATATGTTTATGGTTTGTTCTGATATGTAGATAGATTAATAGAACTAAGGGCCTGAGCTGACCTCCAGGTCACCTATCTAATCTGACTTCCTGCATATCATGAGCCGCGAAGGTTACATCTACATCTTACAATACAGCATGATGAAGAGGTGCCTGAGCTAACTCCAGAAACATAAATATTTTTGTCACATCATTATGGCATTCCTCCTGGGATGATTAGCTCAGTTGGAGCACTTCATAACACAGCTCGACCACTGCTGAATACAAGCTAATATTTCTGCGTGAGACTCCAAGGCCGTCCCCAACTCAACATATTTCAGCAAGGGACTACTTGACTTATATTGGCATGCCCTCAGTTTCACTTAGCTTCTGATGCTTGAGACAAGCTAAAGATAATACTGAATATATATGCTTTTTTAAATTCATCCATACACATAATTCAGTTTGTGTGTTTTGTAACATAACATTAGATATAAGTGAAAAATTGAGATAAGAAAGCCTATCTTAAGTATTCAGCTAAAAAACTCCCGACATACATGAAGACAAGTTGATAAGCAGAACATGAAATTATTCCTATTGTTTTTAAAACTTTACATGGCAATATGCAGAGGCTTGTATGAGTACTAGAGCTATGCAAAACTCTATGCTGTACAAAAGCAGTAGCTGTCTCTCTTCTCCTTCAGGATCTTGCTCTTCATTTGCTTGTTGCAAACTAAATGCTGAATGGTTCCTCTGGCAGAAGGTAATCTTAAAGTTGTCTGGGATGCATCTATAGGAAACATGAAGATCCCCTATTTAACCATTACAGCTTATGTTCCCAAATAATGAATCTCAGTGATTTCATTCCTGAAAAGCTTGAGGAAAAACTGGCTGCACTGTGACCTTTCATTATAGTCTCTATAGATGCTTTTCATTTACCAGCTATGTATTTAAACTTTTTCATTTTCAGGGTAAGGTATTTCCAACAGATCAAGCTAACAGCAAAAAAAAACCAACAAGATAACACCCAGGCTTTCACAGGTTTACTCTGTGCTAAAGAGCCAGCTATACAAGAATCACCACAGCAAGACAGTCACTATTGTGATGATGAACCAAGATAGCAAATTGCATAAATTGTAACAAATGGTATATAATTTCAAAGTTTTGCTTGGTGGTTTTACTGAAAGAACTACATCTACTTAGTACTTCACAGTACCTTGCATGATTTAGTTCCTAGTGAAGTGGCTCCCTCTGGCTACTTCACAACTTTAGGGTGAATGTGTGCTGGGCTAAAAACATATGGTTCATGTTTCAATAGAAACACTTCTGTTTCTATATACAGCCTAGCAGGGTGAATGTTGACTTTTATTATGCAGATGCAGAAATGTGCTATTGTTTTGATTTTGACCTATGCTTCCTCTACATCCTCTTGAGTTCACAATCATCTGTAACTTTCACACTGAAAAACAATTATATGAATGTAAGAAGTCATTCCACTTTTCATCAGATTCCACTTAAGGCAATATCCATCTTCCCATTGGTAGCCCTACTATGCAGGGTAATAAAAGGGATTTATGACCCACCAAACAGTTACAAATGCATGTGTAAGAATCTGCAAATGAATCACAAGCATGAGTTGGGAGTAAATGGAGTTTGAGCCTGGTTTAAAATGCAACAATTTCTCTTTGGTTCTTTATTCATAACAAATGTACGTGATCACTAAATAGAAAATAAATTTGTTTTCAAAAAAGAAACAAATTCTCTGTGAATGGAAAATAAGAAATAAATAAGCAACTGTGGAACTGATTATTCTTTGATTGCTTCTGTTGCCTGTAACATGCCATTTGCTTTCTGAGTTTCAGTAACGGTCCTTTTTTGTCAGAAACAGTAGGCTAAATACCCATTCTCTATCTGATCAACTCTCAGTTCAAGGATCTCACTAGTGACTGAGATCTAAACACACTTGCTTCCACTTCTGTACCAAGATAAAGTGGCGAAATCCTTCTGCTCTTTTTGAGATACTTATTGACACAATTCAGCCTTCATCCCATCTGAGTGAGAAGCTGCATTATCAGTGGTTATTTTCATAATCTGGGGCATTTAAATGAAAATATGTTTTCTGACATAATAGATATTAAATAGTGTGTTCTGACACTTTGTTTTCTTTTAATATGGCATAAGATTTCTTTATTTCTCTATTGGAGTTTAAAAGTGGGTTTGTTTTCTGATGTCATTTTTTAAAGAAAGAAAGTGACAGACACTGATGGGTATCAACAAACAGGGGAAAATATACCAACACTGACTCAGGTCTCCCCTCTGCACTCAAAGAGGGATCAAAGTTATCTGGTTTAGTTACAGACCATCAACACAGAATATAAAAACAGGGGAGAAAAAAGGTGATTTCAGTTTGTTTTTTTCATCATAATAATCTCAGTTGTAACTACAGTGAGTATAAAAACGTGAGAGGAGAGGGTATTCGGTTGTTTTATTTCTAGAAATGTAGGAACATCACTTCAAAATTTAGGTTTCCTTACCAATGTTCATTCAACTTTAGGCACTGCCTGTTTTTAAAGCCTTCTTCTAATGAAAAATTCAGTCCCTATGCAAGCAAGTAAAATGCTAGAGACAAATGTAACTTATGTTGTTAATTTAAATCCAGTGTTTCTGCCATAAACCAAGCTCTCGTACTATGTCAACTAGTGCTTGTGGTACTATGCTCTTGTTTTCCAAGCCATCAAGACAACATTTTTAGGAAAAAAAAATTAAATATGTGTCAGTTTACTTCCCCTCTTCTCCTCCTAATAGAGTTTCCCTGACTGGAAAACTAGTTGAGGTTGATTATTTAGAAGAGGTAAAACAAGACTGAAAGTAGATTGCAAGGATACCTGAAGTGCTTTGGCTTGCTTGTGATCTTCAGTTCTATGTCTGAGCACAGACCAATATATTCCTCTGGACACATGCATACACAATGAAAAGGTGGTTTCTGTTACAGAAATATAATGCTGGGGTTTATTGTTGGATTTGGCCATGAGTGTTTACTCCCAGCATGTTGGGTTTTTTTACTTACTGCATTTAATTATTCTTTTTTTTTTTTTTTTTTTTTTTTAATGTTAGCTGTATATAATTGGGCTTCTAGTTAACAGCTTTAATGTTCTCAGTTTGGAAGATGTACACCCTTATAATTGGTGACATTTTCTATAAACATTTATTTTGTTGATAGAAAATCTCAAATTCTGCAGCACACAATGAAGAATGCAGTGAAAATAAAGAGATGGCCCATTTCAAACAAACAGAGGAAAGTCAGGGGAGCAGATATTTAGTGCCTCAGTCCATCTGCCATTTGAAGACAGAGAATGTCTGTTTCTTGTCAGTTCGCAATAGGAAGCAAAGCAGGATGTAAGAGCTGCTGCAGTGTGGAGGAAAAGGGCACACCAAACATAACTCATGTCAAGTCCATTGTTTGATCCATGCTTCTTTATCCTTTACATCTTTGCATATCTGTATCATTTAGCTTTTGTCTACATGAACATGACATCCAGCTCTTAAGCTCACAGTCAGTTTTCAAGAACTTCTAATTTACACCCTGAACATGTAGCTAGTTATCCTCTAAGCGTATTCACACAACTAAAAACAATTATAATACTGTTCATAACATCAGTTAATGTGCTTAGTTAGTCAATGTTTTCTCCACAAAACAACACTAATAAAATCTTAGAGAAATAAAGTGTTCCAAAGCTTTCAGAAGCATTATTTCTGAAGTATTTCTAACTAAATTTTCGTTACATTACTCTGTTACTTCTAGTCCTTGCGTCATGCATTACACTATTTTTTAACTGTGGTCTCAGAGATCACTTGAGATCTCAGAATCTCAGGTGTCTCAGCAGG
>NW_009953798.1:177144-183865 GCF_000747805.2 Chaetura pelagica
AAAATTTCAACACTTACTTCAGTGCATTTCTAGGCTACTGTAATAAGATGTTGCTTGCCATAAGAGATATTATCATAAAATCATAGAATGGTTTGGGTTGGAAGCGACCTTAAAGATCACAGAAAACAGAATCACATAGTGTTAGGGGTTGGAAAGGACCTCTGAAGATCATCAAGTCCAACCACCATGCCAGAGCAGGATCATCTAGGGCAGGTCACACAGAAGCACATTCAGACAAGTCTTGAAAGTCTCCAGAGGAGATTGGGCCCTCCTTCCTGACACCCACCCTTCAGATATTTATATACATGAATAAGATCCCCTCTTAGTCTTCTCTGTGGACTAAACAGCACCAGGTCTCTCAGCCTTTCCTTACAAGACAGGTGTTCCCGTCCCTTAATCATCCTCATAGCCCTCCTTTGGACTCTCTCAAGTAAATCCCTGTTCCTCTTGAACCGGGGACCCCAGAACTAGATATGATATTCCAGATGTGGTCTCACTAAGACAGAGTAAAGGGCCCTTGACCTGCTGGACACACTCTTCTTAATGAACCCCAGCTACCTAGTTCCAACCGCCCTGCATCAGCAGAAGCATCTTTCACTAGACCAGGTGCCTCAAAGCCCCATTCAGCCTGGCCTTGAACACTTCCAGGGATGGGGCACCTACAAATCCTCTGGGCATCCTGGGCCAGTGTCTCACTACCTGCACAGGAAAGAATTTTTTGCTATTGTCTAATCTAAATCTCCCCTCTTCCAGTTTAAAGCAATTACCCTTTGTTCTATCACTACATGTCCGAGTAGGAAGTCCCTTTCCAGATTGTTATTATGCATACCTGGAGAGAAAGTTTTGGAAGTGAATATAAATGTTGCATTCTTTAAGTTCTTTGGCTAATAAGATGAGGGGAAACTAATCATTAAGGATGTGCAGCCAGAGAAAAACAGACCTAAAGGTGTCAGCATTTTCCCTGAGACCAAAGTTGGGAATTTGGGTCCTTTTAATAGTTTGTGAGGAAGATAAGGCAAAAAATGCTTACGTGTAAGTTTGCTCATATGAAATTGGCTACAAGTAGTGCCTTTCATGTAACTAGTATGGGGGACTTTCTTGCTTAGAACTTGAATTGCATTTAATGTTTATAACCCTCCTATGTAACAAGTAGTAGAAGAACTCAGAATTTGGGCACTGATGTTGTATTCCTGAGAAGATGGAGCTAAAGGTTGAGACTCAGATTTTCCATATGTGGAGATATTTCCTTTTCCATGCAAGGTAATATTTTCTTGTCAGTGCAAGGCATGTGACATACACTTCAGAGTACAGGAGTGACACAAGATTTAAGATGTAGACACACAGTACATAGACAATACTATGTATTATATATAATACATATTTCACTGAAGCTGGGCTATTACCATTGAAGAAATTATTAGCTACAGTAAAGCAAACAAGCAAAAAAATATAGTACACAGGAAAGAAGACTACAATTTATTTTTTTTATCTTTCCTCTAGGTAATCTATCTCACAGCATTCGTCCACACAATAGGACTTGCAACACCAAATGCAAATGTTACCTTCATTCCCCTAAGAGACTTGATCTAAACTAGATCATGTATCTATAAATAAAGAGAGAGCCCAAAAATTGCTTGTCTTAACTTTCCAGTAATGAGTCCACTGAGCATTATCTCTGCCTGCCTTGCTTCCTTCACATTCTTCAACAATTGCACATTCAACAAAACTGTCACTTCAGAGTACATTTTGGTGGACATAATTTCACCTCAAACTGTATGGACAGTTTACATTGCAGGCAGAGTGTAAGAGGAAAAAAGAATCTCCTTAGACCCAGGCTGCTAAACATTGACCTCTGCAATAAAGTCAGGAGGCAGCCCTGCACGGTTCATTAGGTAGTCATTCAGTAAACACTTGCACAGCTGAATCAAAGTTACATTTACTTTTTCAAGAAGCTACTCAGGTTTAGTTTATGGGCTTATCCAAATATTGCAAATAGGAGATATTCTTGGCTTAAAATCCTCTCCATGACCAGAAGAGTGCATTGTTTGCACAGGATTAATTACTGCAAAACTTGAGTCTATGAAGACACGTACCATGTACCATGGGTGGAGTCCAGCCAAGTATTCAAGTGCTGAAATAATGGCATAAGAAAGGCATCTTTTGACTGCCTATTGTAACAGGGCATACCCTCATGTGGAAAGCGTTTTACACCCTATTCATCAAACAGAAAACCCTCCACTGATGCAGTACAAATATAAACAGAAAGATCTTAAGAACCTCACACAAGAAATCTGACTGTAAAAGTTTATGGTACTGCTGAAGTTCGTGTTGATGTCATGTTGGCAACTAGTTGCCTTCCTCAAAATCTGGTGCTACTACACTTGGTCAGGTCAATGGTGACTGAATACCAGAACACTGAGAATGGAAAGACCACTAGCTTGCTCTAGGGTTGCAAGTCTAGAAGTTTTAAGGCAATACATCTTAGAACAAACACCTCAGAACAAATAAATAAATAAATAAATAGATGTTTTTTTAAAAAGGAATGTAAATAAAAAGAGAGCCCAAACCAACAAATAAAAAATCAAACAACCACTGGCAGCAGTCAACGTCCAGCAGCTAAATGAAATGAAGAAAATAAGAACACGACACAGTGGCTAAAGAACATCCTTAAGAATGTTGACAAAACTCTTAATAAGTTGCTTTTATGTTGTCAGACGCATCCACAAAATTCATATTCTGTAAATACACCAACTGAAAGATTTTGTAGAATTCATATAAGCAACATACAAGATTCCTTCAAAGACAATCTGAACTGTATTCCAATGCAATTTTCAGTCCAGTTATTATTTTTATTTGTTCATATATTAGACCCAACTGGTATCCAGTGCAAGGTTGCTGTCCATTTTCCTTAAAAAGTGATTTCTCAGCATTCATGCACAGCTGTTCAAACTATAGTTTCTTCACAGAAACCAAACATAAAAAGGAAATTAATCTAGAAATCCTGAAACTCTACCATATGCTATAGTTATTTTGACAAAACTTCATCTGCCAGTGCAAAGGTCTATTTTTCAAGGATTCATGAACACATCATGGGTATCTACAGTTCAGAAAACAGCCATCTATTATTCTGGGAAATTACATGTTTTGTTGGCTGGCCCAATAACATTCAGTTGAACTGCTGGTTAAAATGGTTTCCAGAAGCATAATTCATATTTAAATCTTTCTACAGGCAAGAAATAGCATTCTACAAAACCAATTTTTTTTATTATCATTCAACCTAAACCAGATACTTTGTCTTGTATTGATAGGACTAGTTTTATGACACTTGTCCAACTGCTTCTAAGATATTTTTTTCTACCTGAGCTGGCATAAATATCTTCACGTCATCTTGGCAGTAAGAATTATATAACACAGCCATATCTGAAGTAATAAACCCTGAAAAAAATAATCCTATGTATATCAGTGGAATTTAGCAGTACTTTCATTAATTAAAATTTAATTAAATCTGGTATCATGAGATTGGTGTAGAGTGAATGGATAAATTCATGTTTTGCTAATTTGACACAAAGTACTAGCCTCTAAAGAATATTTAGACAGAATACTAGGAATGCTGTCTGAGAAGATTCATCACTCAAAGCAGAGTTTGGGCATAACCATATCTATATTTCACAGAGTTCCTGGCATACAGTGAGTCCTGGCTCTGTAAAAGCTTAGTCCATGTTTCTGAATGATAGCTGGGGTCTAGTTAATGATAGAATATTAGAGTTTTGATGGATCACCAGCTGGTCACACCTGGGAGGTTGGTGCAGCTTAATTCTCTTCACATTAGCACCATCCTACATAGAATGTCATTTTGACCCCTCCTCCTCCCTTGTATGTGCCTCAGCCAAATGCATTCAGAACAACCTTTATAAATTAGAAAAATTGCACATCCATATGAAGGCCAGCATTTGAAACAGAAGAGAATATGACTGTAGTTTATATTAAATCCAGTATGGCATATAGTAGTTAATACTTTTTGCATAAGTTTATGAAAATCTTTAACTTCTGTTATACTTACATCTCTGCTTATGTCTGTTTCTTACATCTTCCAACAGAAATCAAAACCTTCTGTTCCATCAGAAGTGCTGCAAACATATATGCAATTACCTTTGCCATCTCTAGACAGCTGACCATTTTTACAGATACTACATCAGCTCCTTAGCATGTGAAAGAGTAAAAGATACCTCAGATTTTAAACTTTTGAATAGAACTTAAGTTAAATTAAGCAGCAGATCCAATATCTCACATGGCCAATCTAGAATTTCTAATTATTTTCCAATTACATTTATCATTTCCTTCTGGAATGTGAAATGGAATCAAATGGAGTAGGTCAACAGTCAAACTATTATTTCTTGAGAAAGACCAATTCCCTGTCATCCAACCCAAGCATTAGAGAGAGTAGTTGAATGCACTTTTAAAAATTATTTCAATACCCTTCTGTTTAGATTTATTTCATTTTTCATTCCTTCATTTGTGAAACTGAGGCTCCTAGGACCTTGGTTTCCTCTCCTATATTCCTATAAAGCTCTATCTGTTTCCAGAGTAATGCATGTGTCTGGTAGAAAACAGATGTAGCTCTAACTTTCTGCAAACAAGACTGTAGAGTGAACTTTCTTACAGAAATTCAGCTTTTACTTGGTGAAGTGTCTAATTACTTTAAAAAAAGCTTCAGTGAAGCAAAAAATGCTTCACAGACACAACCTATATTATTGCTTTAAAATTGCAAATTAATTATTAAATTTATACTCAAGGTCTTTAGTTATATCTTTTTTGTATCCCTTTTAGCCAAAAAAAAATTCATTGTCAAGGAACTTAGATCCACATGGAACTATCTGTATTGCTTAAGATGCAATGCCAGTATGTCACTGCACAAAGCCTTGCAGACAATTTTTGCTTTTAGCTTAATTCAAAGTGATTTGGAGCAACAACAACAAGAAAACAACAATAAAATCTGCAATAAGCTATTCTTAAACCAAACCATTCACAGAGGTTTGGATTTATACAGATTTCAGAGTAGAGAGAAAAAAAACTTAGAAAGCTATTACAAGTTTTCTTAGAAAGTAATCCCTGAGAAACTTTTATTTATTTAGGTTAAAACATGGTACACAATTGGTCATTGCTTAGATTACAGGGAGGGGATAGCCTCTAAACTGTGTTGAAACTGTGAATACAGGAAACAATTAAGACTAGGCAAGTATCAAAACTGGGCTGAACAAAGGCTAGGTAGAAGAGAAGGGAGCTCCTCTGGTGGTTCCCCATTGCTTTTAACTTTGTCATAAGTAATGTAGGGACTCTGAGGGACAGAAGAATTTCTCCTTATGAGACTCTTCAGGGTCTTTTCCTTCTCCAGAAGTATTTCTAATACAAGTCAAATGCAATGATCATATATCTTTGGCAAAAGCAATCAACAGATATTTAGCTAACAGATCCTATATCACTTTTAATTTATATTTTATGTGCATATGTGCATGTACACATGCACATGCACACATATTTATACAGACTTAAGGGAAATTATTGATTCCTCGGTGTAGTTCAATTCTGGTACATATCCACAGAATTATTTTAGATCAGACATGGACTTAGCCCTCTAAATAGACTAGATTTAAGATGTTAGAAATAGTCTATTCTAAACTCAGGATACTTTTCTTTGCCTGCCATGGCTTCTGCCTAAGCCTGAGTAAGGACACCGTGTTCAAAATAGAAACAGAAAAGAACAGCCTTTGCAGCCTTGCTAACCTAAGCCTGTAGGAAAATTTGTTTGGAAAGATTAACACTACTAACTGAGAGATAACTGTTGGATACTAATAAAAACAGTTGTCAACTTGATGTGAGTCAGCTTGTGTCGAAGATAAGTGCCAGAATAATCTTATATTATAAAACTGCCTTCCACTTTTCCCCACATAGTTTCACAAGCTGGCACAACAAGGAATCAAAACAGCACACTTCAGTACAAAAGTAGATATAGTTTAATTAATAATTTATAAGTCATACAGAAGTTGAGAATTTTTTGTATTAGTGATATATGAACTAAGCATCATAAAGATTTTGTCTAAACAAGGACTATAAAGAAATACTGCATAAATTAATTGCAGTTATTAATTCAATGCAGAAGAACATTAAGCACATGTTCCATTTAGACTGTCACATTTAGGTGTACAGTGGTTTTATTTCAATTTGAACTAATCCTATTAAAAAAATATAAAGCTCCTTTATCTTTTTAAAATGTCACAACTAATGAGTAAATCCCTCTTTATTTTCTGCATTTGCTCTGGTTGATTCCTCCTACCTTTTCTTTTTCCTGTAAAGACTTTTCTTTTATAGCCCAAGCATAATTTTAAGCCTCCTAATCAGGTACACGATTCAGGTACCTGATCACTGTGTTGATTTTCAGGAATACCTCTATGTTATGTAGGTTAGGTGAGTCCCAGAAAAAAAGGGAAGTTTCTAGGAAAGTTCAATATATAGAGCTGTCCTTCAGAAGATCTTTTGTACATTCCTACAGCACTGGCATAAAATGTAACTATGTGAACTGTAAGAGGATACTGCTTAAAATAACAGCAAAATAGGTATCTGTCAGCAATATGTTTTGCATTACTTGGACAGAACACAAAACCAGAAAAACAATATAAATCACTGTTTAACATAAGAAGCATTGCAACAGGACTATAATTTATGT
>NW_009953798.1:183890-202473 GCF_000747805.2 Chaetura pelagica
GCTAGCCCTCATTTTCTCTTCACTATAGTTCACGTTCTGCATTAGAAACACCTTGCTAATTTTAATATCAGTTTAGCAATTAGCCCCAAAGAGAGAAACGGCAGCTACATGCATAAGAAGGGAGGTAAGGGATGGCAAGAAGGTGAGCCAGAGGAGAAAAGAGAAATTGCCAATGGATGCAGATAGGAAATGTCAATCTCTTTTGTTTCTCTCCAAGAAAAGGAGAGAAAGCAAAGAAAGAAACAGGAGTCATGGAGAGGGCAGAACAAACTGATTTTGAGAAGTCTGCTTGTTAGAACTGTGCCCATAGTCCAAGAATGTTAAGCCAGGTTTTTTAAGAAAGTAAAGCACAAAAAGCAATCTTACCAAAAAGCAGTATATTTTAAAAACAGGATTATTTGTTTTCCAGTGACAATTTTTCTTACACTTTCTACCCCCCTGCCTTTCTGGTTTCATCCATTGCCCAGAAACAGGAATGCAATGGAATCATAAAATGGGAGATGTTCTATAATAAATAATATAGCCTGTTGATTTGGACTTATATATGAAGAAAAAAAAAAACAAAAAAAATTATTTAATTAAATACCTACATATCTAAAGCAGATATTTTATTTGCAGTTTGGTTACACAAAAGTCACTTCCAATCATGGACACTAAAGACATGTTTCTTTTCTAACACTCTCCAAGATACACCTCATATCTATATATGAATTACTACTAGTGATTATTTTAGTAACTGGAAATTAAAAAACCTACACATTGTTAGTTTCCTTCCAACAAGTAACTTTTCACCCTTTTTTATAATTTTAACATGCAGCTGAAGTTTAACTTTCCTGTTTTTATCTAAGGATGCAGCTTGATGTTACAACTAAACTGAGCTAACCGTAAACTTCTGTCAGAAGAAGACAACTTACTTCCTCTTTTCTGCCACCAGCTATTTATTCCTTCCCTTCAACTCCTCGTATCACTAGAAAGAAAAATAACTTCTTTCTCTTCCTTCCATATCCTTTATTTTTCTTTCTCTTAGTGTAGCCAGCAGGTCAAGGGAGGTGATTCTGCCCGTCTGCTCTGCTCTCGTGAGACCCCACCTGGAGTACTGTGTCGAGTTCTGGAGCCCCCAAAACAGGAAGAATATGGAGCTGTTGGAGCAAGTCCAGAGAAGGGCAACAAAGATAATTAGAGGGCTGAAGCACCTCTCCTGTGAACACAGGCTGAGATGGGGTTGTTCAGCCTGGAGAAAAGAAGGCTCCAGGGAGACCTTCTAGCAGCCATCCAGTGCCTGAAGGGGGCCTACAGGAAAGCTGGGGAGGGACTTTTTACAAGGGCATGTACTAATAGGATGAGGGGTAACAGTTTTCAACTGGAGGAGAAGAGATTTAGGTTGGACATTAGGAAGAAATTCTTTAGTGTGAGGGTGGTGGGACACTGGAATAGGTTGCTCAGGCAAGTTGTGGATGCCTTATCTGTAAAAGTCTTCAAGGACAGGCAGGCTGGGGCTTTGAGCAATTTGGTCTAATGGAATTGTCACTGCTCATGCAGGGTATTTGGAACTAGGTGATCTTTAAGGTTTGTTCCAACCCAAACTATTCTAGGTTCTATGATTCTTATTTCTTCCTCTCGCTTCCTCACTCCTTCCTTTTCTCTTGTCCTCTTCCCCTTCCTCTTAATTTTTGTTTTTTCCTTCCTTTGTTCCTTCTTTTCTTCCTCCCTTCTTTGTCTTTTGCTCTTCCTTTCTACTTCTGCCCAAATAGCCTCAGCAGGGCTAAGGAAAGAGCCAGTGCCTGTGCTAGAGGAGAAGTGAGGCTGAAGCAGGAGGAAGGATGGGAGTCCCTATCTGGCTGCTCCCCAGGTGGAGAGGGAATTGCAAAGTGTGGCTACCAGCAGAGCAGGCACACAGGTGGCATTGTTTCCCAGGGGTCTCAAGTCTCCTTCTCCAAGTTCAGTGATGGAGTAATGGGTGTAGCAAGAGCAGAATTGCATGTGAGTCCTTTCCTGTCAATTACATCAAAACTGAAATTTAAAGCAAGCAGTGGCTTAAACTGACAGCTTTCCTTGTACCCTTAGTGCAGGTTTCATACTAGTCAGTTAGATTAGCCACTGTTTATTTAACCATTTGGTTGGAATCCAAATATGGGATGTGCTGTAAACATGCATTAAATAATTTGTAAAGAGCTGGGAGGTAAGAGAGTAACAGCTTTGGGAGAGCCAAAAATGGCCTTGCAGCTCTTACAATTTCCATAAAGCAAGTAAATTTATGTTAAAAAATACTAGCTAGCTACTATAGATAAAGCAACATACATTCAAAAGTCAGGAAAGCCAAATGCTAAGCTTGAACTTCCTCAGTTCTAACTCCTTGCATTGTATATCCTGTAGGTTTTATGGTAGACCATAAATAACAAAATGATAAATTTAGGTTTCCATTTAATAAGAAAACCAGGAATAGGAAATAACACATGTGTACAACTTGGCAAGGTAAACACTGTGGAAACAGTCTTAAATTTTAGTGTTTCCTGAGTCTGGACTGAGGACGTCTTAGACCCACATCTGGATCAAATGATTTGACTTGAGCCCTTCTCAGACACAAAACTATAGCATAAGATATATTCTTATACTAGCACAACTCAGCTTCAATGGGTTCAGGTTTTAAGGTGTGGTGTTTTTCAGGTTTTGCTTTTTGTTTGGGGTGGAGTTGGGGCTTAATATTATTATTTTATTTTATTCTAGTGTGCTTAGATTGAAAAACAACTATGTTAATTTTACTACCAAAGTAATTTGTTTGGAAAAGTTGTGATATACTGGAAAAGCAGTGAGAAGGTGGAAAAGCACCCTGTGTTGAAATAATTTGTGCTTCTTGAGATAGACGCATGAAGTTAATTGCAGCTGATCGTGTTCTGTCTTGCATGAAAGTACAGCAGAACTACTACATTAGTTGCAAGTGAATTGTTTCAGATTTACACAAGCACAAGTGCAATTAAACAAGACCTTTGATTACATTTAAAACACAAGATCAGGCTTAGAGCCTTCCTTTCATAGCAGAAAACTCTCACAGTGAAGTCCAATTCTCTATTTGTGTAAAATAGCATTACCCTTTCTAGGGCTCAGCTGGAGTGTCTGAAATGTGAACCTCTTGCTTTGCTTAGAGCTCTAAGTGTCTTTGAAAGTGTCTACAGTCAAGCTTAAAGAAAGGGCAATATAGGTGCACAAGAGCATATGTACAGATAAGTAAATGGACTGTATTTCTTAGACCCATGATAACATAAAAAAAATTTAGAAGTATCTGATGTACTGTAAGTACACAGTGAAGTGGTCTATGCAGGTAACAGTCCTCAAAAGCTGCAGAATCCCTGAAAAAAGGTGATACTCAGTTTTGAGCTGTGAGGTACTCAGAGTAAGCACAGTCGTGTTGGTGGCCTCAGATATGTTACCACACCCACCTCGACATATCTCAATTTCCTTAGAAAGTAGGACTGAAAAGGATTAGAAGGAAACATATCTCTCAGCTTCCTGGTCCTTTCCCACCTGGATTCCAGATGGCCAACAGTGGCCTTGCAGGTGTTTAGAGATACACTAGCTTCATTTATACAAGTATATCACCAGTACATTATGTGAGAAACCAAGTATACACCTTCAACCATTCCACCTGTCAGATTTAGTAGCTAATTTTTCTCTAACACATTTGGCAAACGAGAGGCACCTTCCACAAACCTACAGGTCTTCTCCATTAGAACATGGGGTTTGAATCATGACAGCCTGAGGACTCTCTAGTTCCAGAGTAACTGTCTTTAATTTGAGGCATTTGCTCTAACATTCAGCCACTCAGATCTTTGCTCAGATATGTTGTCTGAGGGCCTGAGGATATTTCCAAATATACAAGTTTCAATTTAAAAACAAAGGCTTTACTCCTGCTGATCCAGAACTGAAGAGCACTAGGCAGTTCCAGTTGTCTGCTGGACTGGGAATTTGGACATGTTAATGCTTCTGCCTCTGAAATCCTTCAATTAAAGATCTAAGCACTGATGTTTCTAAAAAGAACTTGTTTGAGGTAGCTATGGACATCAGAGATTATACAAAACTATGAAACATTCACCACTAAAGTTCACTTGAAGCTTTAACTGGTTCACTGTTGGACCTTGGAGCACCTAGAGGCATGCCTAGAACAAGATTGGAACCTGTCCAGAGGGGTGTTTCTGAAAGGAGCTCTTAGCCCCTCCAGGCCAAAAGGGAACAAGTTCCCAAACACCACGATGTCTTATTATACCACAATGGTACAACCACTCTGAAGTCATGGTCTGCTGACAAAAGGACTCGTGCACAGCAGAGTGATCAATGTTCATGCACATTTATGCAGCTGCCACAAACAAAAATCCCTGCAAAAATCTGCCTGCAAAAGACCAGGGCAATGTTTTGTGTACACAAGCACACAAAACAAACCTTGCCCTTATGCAGGAACAGGACCCCGAAGACCTTTGGGGAACTGCTGCTTTTTTTGTAAACATCAGGAACATCTTGCATTCTTTTTGTGTCCTTACTCATTTCTGTTCTAACCTATGTTTGCAGCAATTACTTCCTTCTCTGATCACCACAAAAGCCAACAGACCCTTGGAAAACCTGTCAGCTTGTTGTCTTTTTTCATTTTTCAGACCAACACGTCATTATGATACAAATAATAAACTTAGTTATCATTTTACATAAATTGTATGTAATCAGGTGGGGAAGAGGTGGCTGAGGAGTCAGGGGGTGACACTGCAGCAGGAAAACCAGGTTTCTCCTTGGTTTCACATGAGGGCAGCTGCCTGAAATCCCTGATGTTCACTGCAACTTCCACCATCTGTTAAAAAAAAATTACCTGCTGTCTTCACTATGAACCATTTCAAACCAATCCTTTAGCTAATTGGGCAATATTCTGAGTCCTCTGAGCTGCATTACAGGTTTCACTTGCTGTAAAGCAAGTGAGTCAGGAGCAGCATCTGTCTGGGTTGGTGCGGGGGCAGTGCTTCCTGCTGCTCAAACCAGGGCAAAGTTTGTGTCAGTTAAATGCATACTCCCAGTATTGACAGATAATATAATTCCTGGTGCCTTCATCACCGGCTTCCAAGAGCAGATGGGACACACATCTGTAGGAAGGACACAAGTCCTGCCTGGTATGAGAAGCTGAGGTCTCACTGCTCCTGTCAGCACTGCTTTCTGTGATGAAAGGGGGAGCCCTTACAAAGAGTGCCCAGCAAATCTATTACTACCCAATCTTTTTTGCAAAGTTATCCACTGCATTACAAATTCTATTTTTTTAAGGTGCCTTTTCCTGTTATTTTTAGTACATACTTATTATGTACTCTGCAGTATTACCACAGCAGGGAGAGCGAGCAATCTGCATAAAATAGACATGCCCAAGTCCATTCTTCCAAATGGTTAGCTATGAGTTGTTGTCTAGCTGATTAACACGGCCAGAATTAACCTTGATCGTCTGGTGGGTTAAGTCTATTCAGAGCAGATATATACGAATAATGTGTATTTTATTCTTCTTTGGAATCTGATTTGGAACCATTAACACCTACTTATAGTGACTTTCTGTACAATACTAAGGTTGCATTCTTTGCAATGTTATCTGAAAAGTCTTGAAAATTTAAAACTGGTTTGCTCAGCAAAACAGCAAGTGGAAGGCGGAAGGAAAGGGAGTATCTAAGGCATACAATTGCTTCAGGGCTCCCTAGTGTCCATGTTTTGGAAACATATTCTGTATTAATCTCTCACTCCAATAAAAATTGGTGAGAGTCCAAAACTCCAATCTTTCGTTTTTGAAAAGCATGCCTTGTTTGACCATTTGATGTAATAAAAGTTTAAACATTTATTTTTAAATAAATGTCTTCTTTCTTTTTCTTTTTTAAATTTTTTTCCCCAAAAAAAATATCCCTGAAGGGATGTTGAAGCTCCATTTTCATTCTCAGTTTTCCCTCAGTGGATTTTTGCATTTACCCCAGGAGTAAAATTAGCAATAGAAGCAGAGAAACATTACAGGAATGGGGTCTTGCAGAGAAGCTGTCAGTTCTAATGACCAGTTTTTGGTGGGCTTCAGTTAAGACACAAATAACATACACAGCATAACTAGAATAACAAACATGAAATGCGGGACAGTGTTAAATCAGGAAATTAAAATTATCCTTCATGTAATCTGTGCTGCAGATGCAGTCTCATTGACAGTTTTGGAGTTAGTCCATATATATATAAGGTTTAGCACAGAGTGGAAGAAGGAATATGCTTCTGGAGACAGAAGGAGAAAGAGGGAAATGTTAAATTGTGTCATCCACGGCATTATATAAGGCTCTCGATTTCAGGAGTCAGGGAACCCAGCAGGGTCTACAGCAGCACAAAGTCCCTTCTCTAGGGACAGTCCAGCAAACCCTCACTGACACTGCTGTAAATAAACTTCACAATTAGAAGAAGACAGGTTAGTAAGAGCACCTTACTGAGATTAGGAAGAATAGGTTTTTTTCATAATTGGCTTTTACCTGTCTTAGATGTCCATGAGATTCAGGATGATTTCTCAACTTTATTTCAGTGACTGTTACAGCAGCCCAGAAGATTCAGAGACACACAAGAGCATCAGGCAGGGTGATATGAAGTGAAGATTTTTTATTCCTGAAGATTTTTTTATTTTCTACAAAGGAGCTAGGATCAGATACTCAAATGGGTTTATAATCTAGACATTTAGTATTTTAGTTTAACTAAAGTTAGTAACTCCACTAAAACTACGATTTGTCCACTCCCTTTTATATCTGAACAGAAAAGTGATAAATCTCCTTTAGCTTTCCTTTGGCTGATTTGCTAACAAGGAATGTTTCATCCCATTTTAAGCAACAAATATGTGGATACAAAGAACTAGAGCAGTTCCATGTTTGCACCCCCAAAAAACCACATATTTTTATCACTGAGCAAGA
The DNA here is from genome assembly GCF_000747805.2 of Chaetura pelagica. Classification (NCBI taxonomy): domain Eukaryota; kingdom Metazoa; phylum Chordata; class Aves; order Apodiformes; family Apodidae; genus Chaetura; species Chaetura pelagica. The sequence goes on from NW_009953798.1 coordinate 190,823, forward strand.
TGTATAATGTAAAATAATGCAATTGGTTATCTTGGACATCCTGTGAATATTCATAATACAAATGTCTCTGCCAGAATTCCTTCTCAAGTTGCTACTTTGACAAAAAAATAAATAAAAAAAAAAAATTGCTTTGCCTTTAAAGTTCCTCCTATACTAAGTTCTTTTAGAGTAATATCATAATCCATTTTTACAACAGAAATCCTTAGAGAAAGCAAGAGGAAATTTCAAAAACTCTTTATTTCAACAGAGTTGGCTCATCATAAGCAATTGTCTCAAGTACAATTATTTGACTTATCTGAAGACCACAACCCTAATAAACAGGAAAAAACTGATATAACAAAGCTGATATTGAGGTATCTTTTTTGCAGAATTATGGCCTATTGCTAAAGCTGGCATATCTTTGTAATCATCAGATGATCACCCAAGAGAATTTGGTCATCAAACTAAATCTTTCTGCAGTCAGTTTTTAATGGTTTTTACGAAAGCTCTGAATCTGAATCTAACCAAGCACATAGGAATGCCTGTCAAGGAGCAGATTAATTCTTTTCAACTCCTGCTTAATGCATTGTCCTAACTGTTATTACTGTGAAGGTAAATTAAAAAACCCAAGTCAGTATCAGATTTAGCACAAGATTCATCCTTCCTATCCAGTGCCACAGAGTGGCTGTCAGCAAAATAACCATTAATTTGCCAAATCCCTTAATAAAGGTGGATTTTAGTCCATATTCTCACATTATGTTTAGATTAAAAGACAAAGACATGTATTGCTGTGTTGACTGACCTCGAGGGATGAGAAATATGAAGTTAGATCAAGAGTCTCTAAAGAGCAGAAGCAGGACCAACAACAATTAGGAAAGTTATCATTCAGCTTTTTCAGAGTAGATTTTAATAAATTAATTTTAAATGTAGTTGCAGGAGCAGGCATTCATTTCTGGAAAGGGTCTTTCCTGTAAAGTATGAGCTACAGCTCCTCAGGGGCCGAAGATAGCCCATGATGGATGCGCTGGACTTGCAGCATAAGCTACACCTCAGAAAAGGCTTCAGTGCACCCCGAGCCCCTCAGGAAGTGAGGAGAAGAACATCAAGGCTGTTTCCTCAGCTTTCATTCTGAGCTACTGATCACTACCAGACATCAACTTCAGTGGCCACCTTGCTGAAGAGGAGTCACTCTGCCTCTTTCTTCCATGAGCAAGCACCAGGTGAGAAATTACAAACCTTCTTTTCTGATGTCTCTTCCAATCTGTGACCCATGTGTTTGGTGTGATCAGTGTAGCTGAAGTTATCTGCCCAGTCTCAAAAATTCAGGAGACGTAAGTGGCAGCATGGTGTTTTTCATATGACTTAAATAATACAGTCATGTTTACATATTTCTTACTGACTTGTGCTATAAATTATAATTTTATGTGCATGTTACAAAAGCATAGTATAAATTCTAAAATTATAATAATTAAAATTAAATTTATAATTTTTTATTTGTTTAGAAGATTAACAAATGTGTACTCTTTCATAGGAAGGTATTTACAGAATGTCCTTCCAACACCATTAGGAATTTATAACTATAATATGATCCTTCCTGGAAAAGTTTGTACTAGGTAGAATCTAATTTTTTATGCTTGGCTACGTTTATTCAATGTCAGTAAAAGCACATATGTTAAAATATGTGTTATTTAATATATTAAAATAACATCTGTTAAAAACATGTGTACATTAAAATATGAATTAATTAAGAGCAGAAGTGATTTTCCACAATTTGTAAACAAAAACATACCTAACTTTTTTTAAAATAATAAAACTAGCCTATAATTATTTTTTTTTTCACCACACTATTGTTTAGCAATTGAGGAGTGAATGGCAACCCAGGATGTATGTAAATAAAATGGCAATATTTTAAGCAATTTTAACTGTATATATTCCAATGAGTATTTTGATTGTTTACAAAATTTTAATTGTGTAACTGCAGTTATTAAACCACTTATGTGGCCTTTAAATCTTTCAGACAGATATTGCCAGTGGTCAGAATTCCACAATTACTTTGATAACTATCTAATAATTACTTGCACAACTAGATAATGCTGACTCAGATCTTAGCACTACTGCTATTGAGCACTCAAAGACACCATGAAACCAGACTTCAATATATGTTATTCCAGCAATAAAATTATAATTAACTCTTTTCTGTGCTGAAATTCATTCCTTTTCTATGGATCTAGAGTTCATTTCATGTAATGGTTCCTGGAAATTCTTAGAATAAATTAAGTCTAATTGTACTGCGATATTTAGGTTAGATGAGCTGAACAACTTGAGTTTTCAGCAGCTGCAGGCAGTTGCCTATGGAAGTGAATGGCTGAGTGAGAGACATTCTAGGAAGGGGAAACACTTTCAGCCCTTATCAGAATTTTAAATTTTATTAGGGCTGTTCGGCTGTTTTGGAAGTTTTTTTGTTTTTTTTTTTTTTTTTTTCCCCCCTCCTCCAAGCAGAAATTTTATTTTCCTTTTTAAAAATCACGGTTTTTAAGATGAAAATGGTCAAGTCTGACATTGCAAAAGGATGTGAAAAGTGCTGGGAAATGAAGACCTCCAGGACTGTGAGATTGGAAACACTAGGAGTGCCAACTTCCAAGCAAGGCAAGGTGCTCCTGGTCCCCCCTTCAGCCCCTTTACAGCAGGGCTTCCTGGCCTTGCTTTCTGCTGCTGAGCTGACGTTTCCAGGCTTCCTTATTCTGGTGTAGGGCAGCAGTAAGACAGAAAGCACAGCCCAGTAATTATATTTAACTTGTTAAAAAATATCAATATAATTTCAGTTTTAGAGATAATATTTTTTTAGGTTTTTGGTGGCTTGGGAGAAGAATTTGACAGTTTCTCAATCCAGCTTAAATTTTAATTAGCATTAAAAGGAATAATCCTAGTTTATTTCAGTGAAAATGTTGACCAATACTTGAATTTTATTCCTACTGCCTGACTAGACTCCTAGGATGTTATTTGAATTTGTGCTATGATTACTGAGCAAAAAATGTAAGCTTATGCTCTGCTGATATTTGGAGAAAGGGAAAAAGACCTATTTTTTGTTAAAATGAAATTAGAAGCCAAGTGTGTATACAACAAATGTGTGTGGGATACTTGCTCTTATGAAATTTTAGGCATGATTCATAGCATACAACTGAACCCTTTATTGTATGAACACAAGGAACCTGGGAGAAAAATGGATGAAGAGCTACTAGTGCAGGATGTGAAACCAGAGACAGAAGAAGAAACAAACAGCTACTGTAATTGAAGCATAGGAGCCCGATTTAGAGGAACTGACAAACACAAAGACGAAGGTGCCAAACTGAACACAAGTGATGACAAAAACTGTGAATAAGAACTAACATAAATAAAAGTAACTCTAATTCAGAAAAAAAAAAAAAAAAGAAAAGAAAAAGCAAGTCTCTGATGAAGAACAATGATGCAAATTTATTGGGATTTATGTTGGAAATCTTTGTGGACCCTTTAGATTAGCTTTGGATACAAAGATCTTGGTAAATTTATTTGAGAGAAATGCTACTGCAAATTTATATCCTTATGGGAGACTATGAAATTGAATACCCAACCTATTAATAACTTAGAGATAGCCCTCAAGGGACTAGATCACACCTGACAACTAACTGAACCCATGAAATGTGTGGGTCTTTCAGAAGTTGTTCCAGCAAATAGGAAAAGTCATCATGAAAGAAATGACCATGAAAACAATTATCTTGAGTTGATTTACTTTAAATAGAAGAACAAACAAAAGCAGGTCTGCAATGTAGGCTTTTTCAGACAGGTGAGCTAAGAAATCATTGGAGCTAGTTAATGGGGTCACATGAACTAAAACAATAAGGAACCCTATAGGATACCTGAAATGTTTTTAAAACAAAAATGCAAAGACTATTAATGGTTTGCATAAAAAGCTGACAGAGAATATATGCTTATGTGGCTAAGAGCAGCTAAAGTAAGGTCAAAATTCAGACATTATAAGGAAAAGGAAAGAAGTATCAAAAGTTTACAAGCTACAGAACCACAGAATCACAGGATTGCCAGAGTTGGAAAGGACCTCTAGAGATCATCTAGTCCAACTCTCCAACTGAAGTAGGATCACCTAGAGCACATTGCTCAGGGCTGCATCCAGGAGGGTCTTGAATATCTCAAGAGATGGAGACTCTACAACCTTCCCGGGCAGCCTGTTCCAGTGCTCTGTCACCCTCACTGTAAAGATGTTTTTCCTCATATTAAAACGGAACTTCCTGTGTTCCAGCTTGTACCCATTGCCCCTTTTTCTGACACTGGGAACTACTGAGAAGAGCCTGTATCCACCTTCCTTGCATCCACCCTTTAGATACTTGTAGGCATTGATAAGGTCTCCCCTCAGCCTTCTCTTCTCCAGGCTGAAAAGTCCCAGCTCTCTCAGCTTTTCCTCATAAGGGAGATGCTCCAATCCCCCAGTCATCTTTGTTGCCCTCTGCTGGACTCTTTCCAGGAGTTCCCTGTCTCTCTTGAACAGAGGAGCCCAGAATTGGATGCAGTATTCCAGATGTGGCCTCACCAGGGAAGAGTAGAGTGGGAGAATGACCTCTCTTGACCTACTGGCCATGCTTTTCTTTCTGCAACCCAGGACTCCACTGGCCCTCTTGGCAGCAAGTGCACATTCCTGGCTCATGGATAATTCACTGCCTATCAAGATTCCAAGATTCTTCTCCTCTGAACTACTTTCCAGCAGATCCATCCCTAAGCTACATTGGTGCTTGAGGTTCTTTCTTCCCAGGTGCAGGACCCTACACTTGCCTTTCTTGAACCTCACTAGGGTGTTCTCTGCCCATCTCTTCAGCCTGTCCAGGTCATGCTGAGTGGCAGCACAGCACAGCCCTTTGGAGTTATCAGCCACCCCTCCCAGTTTGGTATCATCAGCAAACTTGCTGAGGATACACTGTCCCCCCGTCCAGATCATTGATGAACATGTTGAACAAAACTGGACCGAGTATTGATCCCTGGGGGACACCACTGGTTACAGGCCTCCAACTCGACCCTGATCCATTGATCACTACCCTCTCAGATATCAGTTGTCTGTATTAGTGAGCACATCTGCATGGGTCTTATTTGCACTTGTTGAATACAAAACGTTTTCTCAATCTCAGGAAAGTGTGATGATGTCCAGAATGATTTTTTCTATCACCTTACCAGGCACAGAGGTGAGACTGACTGGCCTGTAGTTCTCTGGGTCCTCCTGCTTGCCCTTTTTGGAGGCTGGAGTGACATTAGCCCTCCTCAAGTCCTCAGACACTTCTCCTATTCTCCATGACCTCCCAAAGATGATGGAGAGTGGCCTAGCAATAACATGTGCCAGCTCTGTCAGAACTCATAGATGCATCCCATCAGGGCCCATGGATTTATGGATGTCCAGTTTGGCCAAGTGGCCTCTAACCTGATCTTCCTGTACCAAGGGAAAATCCTCCTTTCTCCAGATCTTACCTCTTATCCCTGGGGTCTGGGATCTAAGAGGACTGGCTTTTGCAGTGAAGACTGAAGCAAGGAGGACATTCAATAACTCCACCTTCCCTGTGTCATCAGTCACAAGGGCATCTGCCTCATTCATCAGTGGGCCTACATTTGCCTGTTCTTCCTTTTTTTATTGATATACTGGAAGCAACTTTTCTTGTTGTCCTTGATGCTCCTCAGCAGCTTTAGTTCCAGGTGGGCCTTAACTTTCCTTGTTGCATCCCTGCATTCACTTACAACCTTCCTGTATGCCTCCCAAGTGGCTAGATCTCTTTTCAATATTCTGTAAATTTCCTTCTTTCCTTTATTTTTTTTCCAGAAGACCCCTACTCATCCATGCAGGTCTCCTACCTCCTCTGCTTGATTTCCTTCTCATTGGGATACACTGGTTTTTTGCTTGGAGCAAGTGGTATTTGAAAGCTGCCCAGCTTTCATGGACATCCAAGGGAAGGGAAGGGAAGGGAAGGGAAGGGAAGGGAAGGGAAGGGAAGGGAAGGGAAGGGAAGGGAAAGGAAAAATCCTGTGTAACAGCCCCAAAACTAAGCAGATATTTTCCCTCAGTTTTCAGTAAAAGTCTTGATATCAGATTAAATACACAACCAAAACAGGACAATCAAAAGGATCACAACCCAGGTAAGCTGAAAAAAATTAATTTGTTTTATCTCATTTAATGGGAACAGAGTAATCCACCTTGCAGAATTCTAAAACTGAGATAAGACAACTGTTTTTGATCAAATAGTGGCTAAGGCATGATGCATACTCAGTCTATGAGACATTAAGCTACTTCCAAAATGTGGAGTACTTTGATTTATACCTCTGCTTTGCATAAGCAAATTTGAAGTTCATTATGTGAGTTCATTAGAAGGCATTTCCTGATCACTGAATTGTAAGGTATTTTGGCTTAGTGATAAAGGATTTTCCTAGTCACTTCAGAGCTAATAATTGTCTTTAGAATTAATTTTGTTTCCATTTTGGGACATTTTATGGAATTTGCTGAGTGGTACATTTCACTAATAATTAGTGGCATTAAGAGTTTAAAAATCTAGTCTTGAATTATTCCACTGTCACTTGATTGACGCTATCTATGTAGCTGTGACCATATTTTGACATTTCTGTCATACTTATAAAGTTGGGTTTAATATATGAAATTTCCATGAATCTTTTAGGTTAGATGAGACGTACTACTTAAAAAATTCAGTGCCAAATGTACAAACATGTAATCTTCACATGACAACAGATATTTGGAGGCATCGTTTTGATGGCTATTGAATGATAAAAAGAAATTTAGTTTGAAGGCTCATAGTTCTAGACCAAAGCTGCTACAGCCATGAGTCACAAAGAGTTGTTGCATTATCATCACCAGTACCTCAGCTATAATCCAAAAGTATTGCTTAATTAACTTGTTACCTATGGGGTTTATACCAAATACTCTATTTTTACACAACTAGCATAAATGCACAAGGCCAGCATACGTTTTGGTTCTGTGCTTCGACTGATCCAATGGTAGGATTTTGTGCCCACACACAATTTAGATCCTATCTGTATTTCTAGGTATTGGACTGTAAAGGCCAGGTTTGTCAAAAAGGGACATAAACAATGATCAAAACAAGACGTGGGATAAGCCAATTAAAAAAAAAAAAAAAAGGTACAACAATCAAAACCAAACACAAACAAAAAACTGTGAGAAACAAATATTTATCTAAATTATTGTAAAGTCTAAGTACAGCCAAGCCTCACTTTTTCATTTTATCTGATTCAGAAACATCTGGTTTCTATTCTGAATACAGTGATACTCCGGTAGGTGTTTTGATTCTCATTAGCTCTTCGCAGCACTTCACTGCCAAGGAACACTGGAAGTGGTCAGAAATGCAGGTTCCTGAATATCCAGACTGGATAACAAAGTTGCCATAGTTATTAGTTTCCAGTACTGCATTTACAGTTGAATTGGAAAAGCAATTCAGTGTTATCTGTGTCTGGACCAGTGACTGACAACTAAACTAGAAAATTTTATAGGTCTGTAATTTTTGAAAAATGAGTGAAATCAGAATTGACATAATTAAATCCTTGGTGGAATTTTAATTTAAACTCAAAGTTTATTTTTGTCAGATTTAAAAGAACATCTGGCTCCTCAAGTGGCTAAAGGAACACTCATCATAGAAAATAAAATGCTTTACTATCTCAGAAAAAAGTTTGTTAGTTTTCTACTTTCTAATATTTCAGTTTGTCTGTTGTCTGGAACCCATGGAGATGAATCAATAGTATCAAATCTTCTCTCTGTAGGAACCCAGAGAGAACATATTGTACCAGATGAACCAGCAGCAGGAGCAGAGCAAATGCCTAGTTTGTCATGATTCATTGGAAGAGAAGCTTTCAGCAGCTTATTTAATCTAGCAGGATTTATCAATACATGCTTTGGCAGGAGCTACTTATGCATAGTTCATTCTAGTTAGAAGTTTTTTGTTCTATATTCTTAAGCCAGGCAAGTATTAACATCCATCTGATGATTTAATGTGGCTTTGCATGGCTACCAATGGGTAAGATGGCTTCCACAAATATCTCAGTGTCAATCATGCACATATATATGCTTTTATCTTCTAAGCACATCATCAGTCTGTCAATTAGAGTAAAATGGTTTTAAGCCTCAAGCCTTATCTTCCAGTTGAACTCCAGTCTGCCTGACCTAAGCAATAGTTTATGTTTTGTATCAAAGAACAAGCCAGGTTCTGAACTCTCTTCTGAAACCAGGTAGTTAGACTACAATAAAGCAGGTGTCAGGGACAGTAGAGATAAATAGCTCCTGTGACAAGTCTTCAAAAACATGTCACTTCCACCAAATACCTCTTCAGCAGGTGCCAACAAATCCCTATCACCAGTCTCTTACTCGGATGTTATGGTGCCTCTTATGAGAAACTCTGTTAGGAAGACTATTCATAAGTGAGATTAGATTTGTTGCTGCTTCTTATGGTATTTAAAATGGTAACCAGAAAACATGAGCTGTAAAAAGCTAGTGCTTAGAAACTGTTCTGTTCTGCTTATTATCCCTGATGGCAGTAAGCAAATTCTGATTAATTCACATTAATTCTGATGATGATTTCTCCTATGATTATGAAACCCAAGGAGTGTTTTCACCATGCAATTGTCAGACTTAATTTAGTGTAGTTCAAAAACAAAAAACAAAAAAACAAACATATAAAAAACCCCAACAACAACAAACCCAAAACAACTCTTTTCTTCTGTTAGCTGAATACTAGTTGTTTCAAATGTACTTAAACTCATGTAAGTCTTCTGATATTTTTTGTTATTGTTGCTAGGAGTACTATGAGCTCATAAATCAGTGGACTTTTCACATTTTTAGGATTACGTCCAGAAAATCTTTATGACCCTTAAGCTGACTCCCTCAAGAGTTTCACCACACTTCAATGACTTACGGAATGGTCTGTCTCGATACATTTAGATCACATGGCTATCTCTGATGTTCTCAGTAGGACTTTAATGTCTTCTACCTCCTACCACCAAAAAATTTCCATACTCTTTGAGACAACTTAAGGAAAAGTGTGAGTTTATTAACTTTTCTGTGTGACAGAACACTGGACATGTTACAGCATCATCTTGAAGGACTTTAATTTTGTTCTCTGATTGATTTCTCTTCTCCTCACAGTCTCATCCAGAGTATTCTAAAACCCTTTAAAGCCTTTGATAATCTGTGGTTTATTTCATCATGTGCATCCCATAAATGGTGCTTCTTAAGGAATGACTTCATCCAGTGCGGACAGCAAGAACCTGATGTTTTGGTGATTGCAGCTAGCTGATAAGTGTTTTTTTATCTTTTTTAAACAAAGAGCAGAAACAAAGCTATCACAATTCCTGTCAACCTTGCAGCTACCAATAACACATTATTTTCCAAGAGTGTTAGGATCACCTGGTTATGTGGAACCAATGGATCAAATAAGGAGGAACCTAGCACTGATCTCATGAGAGTGCATTGTTAGTAAAACAAGAAAGGTCATCAGAGAGACATAGGACGTCATTAAAAATCCTGGGCTACAAAATTCTGCTGGAAATGGAGACTCAGTGAAGACAAACTGCTATTAATTCCTCATTTTGGGGAAGAGACTGGATAAATGAAAGGCAATTCATAACACAGGAAGAAATGTTAGATATAGGAAAATAGTTAAATTCAAGAGAAAAAATGCCCTCCTTAAATATTTATGACTTAGATTGATGAGATTCTGATTCCTGATAGACAAGTTGTGGACTAATGAGCTTTTAATTCTCCTTAATGCCATTAAGGGTGATGGTCTTTTGCTAAATCCTGAGTTTCAGCCATAGTTTATGTAAGTCATTCACATTACTCAACCTATAATGATGTACTTGGCTTCACTATTTGTGGTCTGGTTCTCATTTGTCTGGCATTACATTCTAAGATTGCAATGACTCAGATTTCCTTTAGTTTTAGGACAAAGAAAGCACTACAATGTATTGTATGAGGCATCCTAAATTTATTTATTTGGTTTTGATTTTCTTGTGCAGGCTTCTAAAACAGGTGTATCCAGACAAATACCTCTACATTCAGAAGATAAATAGGAATTCCCAGCTGTAGTGTCACTATGGTGACTCCTTTGCTATATGAAGACTTATATTTGAAGATTTTTATGAAATATGAAAATTTTCAGTCCATGACATTCCTGAAAAATTAGTTAAGCATAGTCCTTTATTTTAATAGATACTGTGATCTATGTCTTCCTTCTTAGAACTTTCTTTTTTTAAAGGCTTGGAGGGGAAAGCTATACCCAAATTATACCTGTGAGAGAAAACAAAAATTGCACATATCTACTTGACGGTGCTTCCAGTAAACCTTGCTTAACCTTTATTCAGACAAAGCACTGTTAAAATTGGTAAGTCTTTTACCTGGAAAAGGAAGGTGGGAGTCAGCCACTGCTCTGTTTATTTATTTAAAAAAAAAAAAAAAAAAAAAAAAAAGAGAGAGAGAGAGAGAGAGACAGAATTACTATATGTTTTAATTGACTTTTTTCCTGTAAACCATGTAAGCAATGAAAAGGGCTATCCAAATGTTTGTGTGGATAAAGTGAAATGGATTGAAGAATTTTAATACACTTCGGGATGACTTTTATGTATGTTCAGACTGCAGAAACAATGATATAAACTTCAACATACTCTAACCAAAGCATGCACTCAGATTCCTTCAAGTCTATGCTTCAACTGCTTCCGCATGCCCGTAGCTTCCTTGTGACAGGGTCCAGCTTGTATTATTAAAATTAAAATTATTAAAATAAAATCAGAGATTTGGGTATATACTCTTTTCTTACATTCAGTGTGCCATCCAGGTACACATCCACAATACAGTATGTCCAGGAAGAAAAGAGCCTAAAGAAAGTAAGGATTAACTGTAAGCTCGTACAGAGATTCTAGAAAAACAGAACTACCAGTTTCTCTCCTAGGCCTGGAAATAAGATAGAATTCTATGGAATATTGAATTTAATTTGTGGGCTCTAGATTCCTGTGGATATGCCTTAAGGCCTATCATTTAAAATCTGTAGGTGGTGGGGAAGAAGGTGAAAGAGGACTTTGAAAAGACATGGCAGAGAGAGATGATTTTTCAGAGAAGAATGTATGTCCTGCTTTGGATGAAAAATATTCTTCCCAGGACTTCAATAATCAGTAGGACCTAGTTAGTAGGCTGAGCTCAGAGGCACTCTATAATTCCAGAGGACTCTGGATTTGATTGACACTGTGAGGAAGCAATCCAGTGAAGCCTGAAAAGTTCCATTTTGGTGAGAAACAGATTTTCTTTACACTTGGAAATATTCAGTCACATTATAGTTTTAGTTCTATATATGATTAAACTATTCAATCATTCTCTTATATATTTAGCTATAGTGCCCCCCCCCCCCCCCAAAAAAAAAAGGCAAAAAAAACAACAAACAAACAACAAAAACAACAACAACCACAAAAACCTCCCAAAGAGATTGTCTTGAAATCTTGAACTATAGACTGTAGCAGCTGAATGCAGAGAGCCAAAATTTTGTGGTAAGCATCTGCAACACCTCATCTTCTGAGGATAAAAAAAGAGACAATTATGCAGAAAATACTCACCTAGAGGATTTTAATAAAGTCTGTGTAAA
>NW_009953798.1:202493-247791 GCF_000747805.2 Chaetura pelagica
GAATTTGAAAATTTGTATAACCTAATGATCATTTTGTAAAAAACAAAACAAAACCTTAAATATTTTCATGTTCTCTAATTATGACAATGGGTTAATAGAAGTTTTAGATGTGTTCAAATATCTGAACATGTTCTATTTTCCTGCAGGAAAATATGATCTGGGAAATCACAAAGGCTCCTGACCACTGAAAAGGCTTGTGTGTATGCCTGCAAACTTTTCTTAGCTTATCCTCTTCTTTTTATTTTTCCTTACCTTGGTTCCCTCAGTACGACACCTGAAAACCAGGCACAAAAAAAACCCCCAAGTTTTCTTTTATCTGCAAAAATAGGCAATAACGAAGATAAAAAGGAGACTGAAAGGTCATTGCCCGATGAAATTTGGCAGTTCAAAATAATCTCTGGTGTTTGACTGTATGTCATTACTGCTTTTCCTGGGGTCCTAGCTCAGATTTACCCAATCAACCACCTCAGCAACCCCAAGAATTCCAGGTCTCTTTCTGAAGTGCACACTGTTCCAAAACTTGTGTTTATTTTATCAGAAATTACCTTAGTGGCATATCAAATGATATTTTAGATCCCCAGAAGTGCATTTATAGCATAAATGATACTGAGATTTCAATAAGCAATGCAAAGTGATGCTCATGAAAGCAATCTGCTTTCAAAGTGTTTAGGTACAGAACACAATGGATCTGTAGCCAGTGCAAAGGCTTCTACTTCCCTTTCCAAGGCCACTTCAATTGGCTTTGTATTAGGCATCATTACTATTATTTTCCCATTAGGACAACGAAGCAGGTCTACATTCCTCATTCCATTATGCAATTCATCTTGACATGCTTTTTGCATTTGAAACTGTCCCAAAAATGTAGAATATGATACTTGTGTTACATTGATATTTTACTTTCAGAACATCAGAGTTTCAGGAAGAGCAATAAAAGTAAAATCATACATTACACAATGCAATTTAAAGAACCTGCAAAGAATTAGTTACAACTGTAAATATACTCAGATGGACTGCAGCAATTTCAAATCTGAAGGAGACCATTAAGACTCAGATTTCATATGGGCAAAAGTCTACTTTCCTGACTCAAATGAATAGCCCACAGCAGTCAGTGAACCAAAAGTGAAATAATTTATTTTATGCTGAGATACAGAGAAGAGAAATAACTCTTATGTGTGTATTCCATGGTCTTTCCTGTTAGCACAGACATGACAGCTATCCATTCAACAGCAATTATTTAGAATCCTACCTTAGCCTTGCCAAGAATGGCAAAGATTGAATGGAATGAGCCATCACTCATCTCTAGCAAAACATAGGATTAGGAAAGTAAGGCATCTCCTTTTTAAGAGTTGGAGCATGGCCAAAGCAGAGAAGTTCTGCCATGACTCCATGACTGCCATGACTGAAGAAGACCAGTCCCAAAGGCAATGTCATCACATTGTCATAAAATGCTCTTGTTTTCTGTAGCTCTGTACTCCAATACATGCAAGGTCAAGAATGGAAAACATACATGTTGCTGTTGGCTTACAGGTACCATCACACCCAGGAGAGGTTCTGGGCTCCAGTGGGTTTAACTGTGTCTAAACGTCACTTAATGTGAGCTCTAGATTCATGGCTACTGGGACCCACTGAAGAGGAATGCATTGTAAGGTTCAGATGTAGAATTTGAAACAAATAAACAAACAAAAAATAGTAACTAAGGTTAGTTTATGCTCCATAACCTTACAAGGGATTTTTCTTGTACAGAATTATGACTGGTTAGCAACTTACATGCAATTTTAAATACATGTACATACGGTTACATACGGTAACTCTATGGCTTTTCCTGTTAGTACCACAAAGAATAATTTCTAAGATTAAAAAGTAGTATAAATTCTGAGTCAAGAAAGATAATTTAAAAGAAATTATCCTTTTTACCTGCCTTTTATCAAATAGGCAAATTAATTATTGAAATTAAATCCTTATTCAAATTTATCATACTAAATATACAAGTGTTAATAAACACCAAATACAGAATACCTCCAAAACAAAATAACACTCTCCATGTTGGAACTTCTTTACAGAATAGTAAAGATCCAAAGAAGCTATCAAAATAACCTCCATGTTATAGTACCTAATATAATCAGAGAGGAAGAAGCACTGGGACATTCTGGGGAAGCAGGGAGCAAGTGGTTATCCTCACACACAGACATCAAAGTCCACTTGTCAGTCGTACAGATTTTGAAACTTTAGTGGAAGGGTCAAGGCCATCCTTAGAGTTCTTGGCTGCAGGTCTCTGACAACTCCTTATAGTACATTTATACTTGAAAAAACATTTTTAATTAGAGCACCTGTTACAACACAGAGAAGACACAGGACTGTATTATCCTTTACTCTAGTCTGGGATGCTGACAAAAACTGCATATCCTGTTCTGCCTGGTTGAAGCCTCAGGTACACAAAGAAACTTCCATATAGCCTAAGCAGAAAAAATAAAAAGGAGAATACTGATGTGAAAATGAGTGCCTCCCTGTGTCATATGTCCTTCACCCACAAAACCAAAATAGTTTAATGACAAAAAATAAAAAAAAGTAAAAGTAAAAAAGTAAAAATAAAAAATATAATATTTGAAGGTAACATAAAAACATGTAAAAGGGCAACCAAAAGCAGCAAACACATAGTTTTCCCAAAGAAACATACACCAAAAGTCAGTCTTTTTCCAACAATATAGTTTGCAGCAGAAATACCAATACCACAATATTCTGATACATGTTAATTCACAGTAGACGTGCTGGTCTTCTCTTTCCCCTGTATTTTTCGTAAGAGATGTAGATTCTTAATGATAAGAAGCAGTTAATTATGAAAAATAAAACTAACAGAAGAGTTCTGCCTAAAATAAAGCTGTGCAATCATAGTCATGAGTGCTCACAAAGCAGTTCAAACTTCCCAAGGCTAAGATACAAAAGCCTTATTTTGGAAAAAAACAACAACCAAAACCAACAAAAACTAATGTAGCATCAAAAGCAGATTTGATTGAATGTGTTCACAAAGCTCTTAGAATTATTCTAGCTGGAATCCAAATCTCTAAGCTTTTGGCCCAGAAGTGAGAACATCAGTAAACCCATGCTAGCTTTTGCAGCATTTTGCTTGTACAGTCTGATCAGAATTTAACTTGTAGGATCCAAACACAGCTGAGCAACATTTGATTATGATTATTTTATTTGATTTTCCAAAGTATTTGCACAATATTCTTGTTACTTTGAAGATACTTCACTTCAAGCTGTTCAGCTGTTATTCAACAAAGCCAAACACTATTTCTTTTTATGCAACACTGTAAATATAGAAAGCTGTAAAATAAGATGCTTTGGAACAGAGAAAACAATTTTAAGAAATGTCAAGTGATATATCTAGCTTTGAAATCACTCTCCCTGGGAAGAAACAGGACTTTCCTGATGCTCCTACCACAATGGGAAACAAAAAGTGTAATTCAGTTTCAGGCCACAAAAAAAGAAAATAACTATGTGTTTACATTATAACATATACCAGTAGGTAGATGAGGTACTTAAGAAATGAATTATGACTACAAAATTTATGTATTTAGTATAAGTATTAGTAATACACTCAAAATTTTTTAAAGTTACTAATCAATTACTGTAGCACTTGTCAGACCATATGATTAACAGCTAGCTGCATGGCAGAGCTCAGAGCATTGTGATCTATAGCATGGAGTCCAGTCAGAGGCCTGTAGCTGTCAGTGTTCCCCAGGAGTCAGCAGTGGGTCCTGTGATACTCAACATATTCATCAATGACCTGCATGAAGGGACAGGGCATACTCAGCGAGTTAGTTGATCATACAAAACTAGGAGTGGCTGATATACCACAAGGCTGTGCAGCCATTCGGTGAGACCTGGACAGGCTGGAGAGCTGGGCATAGAGAAAAGTAATTAAGTTCAACAAGAATGTGGAGTCCTGCACCTGATGAGGGATAACCGCATGCACCAGTACAGGTTAGGGACTGACCTGCTGGAAAGCAGCTCTGCATTGAAGGACTTGAAAGTCCCAGTGGAAAACGAGTTAACCATAAGCCAATTATATGTCCCTGTGGCCAAGAAGGCCAATGTTATCGTGGGCTGCATTAAGAAGAGTGTGACCATCAAGTTGAGGGAGGTTCTTCTCTACTCTACTCTGCCCTGGTGAGGCCCCATCTGGAGTATTGTGTCCAGTTCTGGGCTCCCAAGCTCAAGAAAGACAAGGAACTACTGGACAATATCCAGTGGAGAGCTGCACATATGATATGGAGAATGGACCATAACTCTTATGGGGAAAGGCTGAGTCTCTTCAGCTTGGAGAAGAGAAGACTGAGAGGGATGCTGAGAAATATCTAAGAACAGATATCAGAAGGATGGGGTCAGACTCTTTTCCATGGTGCCCTGTGACAAGACAAGGGGCAATGACCACAAACTGGAACACAGGAAGGTCCATCTAAACATGAGCAAAAACTTAGTTTTGGCAGTGATAAAGCACTGGAGCAGGCTGCCCAGAGATGTTGTGAAGTCTGCTTCTTTGGAGACATTCAAAACCTGCCTGGATGCAGTCCTGTGCAACCTGTTCTGGATGAACATGCTTTAGCAGAAGGGCTGGACTAGATGATCTTTAGAGATTTCTTCCAACCAATACCACTCTGTGATTCTGTGTTTCTATCATATGCTTTAACTACTCCTTTTGCATAAAATAATAATTTACAGCCTTGTACTACTAGTTGCACACCACAGTGTTTTAGGAATGATCCTATAAAACTAATTAAATTATTATTCAGGAAAGCACATATATAATAGTACTGATGTGAATGGATCTGTTAATGATACGAGATATTAGTGCTTTTAACGTATCTTCCATCCAGCCATTTCACTCTAGATAGACCTGAAAGGAATTTTGTTTGGGCTGGTCACTATTAATACCTTACCACAAGCAAAGATTTTGGAGCAGAGCTTGAAGAGCTCCCCAAACAATGGTGATGAGTTACCTGAGTTGAAGCACTCCTAGGCAAGCAGTTCTGGTGTCATCACTGTGTGCTGCAGAGGTCACTTTTAGGCAGCCTTTGTGATTTGTAGCTTTTGCTGCAAGAATAAAAGCAGCACTGGAATCTGTTTTTTTGGGCTCAGTACCTGAGAGCAAGGCTAAGCTTGGAGGAGGAAATTAAGATACTCTACACAGGCTTAAGGGCACGAGGCATCTGATTCTGAATGAGATCACTCAATGAGAAGACAGGACCTTTCGGGTGTCCTGGTTGTAGAGGTTTGCAGGGGAAAGATGGCAAGGAGAGAGATATTGGATGTCCATTTGACACATCCAATCTGCATAAAACAGGAATAAACCGATTTTTAGAAAGGCATCTGGTAAAAGAAAAATAGAAGGCAAGTTTTGGGATTTTGGGATATATGTAAATAGTTATTTGTGCAAAACAAGTAATAAATAGTTCCTATAGTGTCCTAGTCAGGTGAGTAAACTGCTGAAAGGTAAGAGACATAGAAAACCTGTAATCTTATTTTAACAAAATTTGCAAAGAAATTTTTTGCCAAATCTGTCATTATAGGCTTTTTGAGCGTAGGTACTTGCACAGAGGATTAAGTAAAATTAGCTATCAAATTTTGCCTAAAATATTAGTGTTTTCTGAAAATGCAGCTCTATGGGCCATAATGTGTATGATTCCACTGTCTACTTAGTGGAAAAGTTCCTGTGGGTTTACTTTAATTTTGAATTATCACTGGTGTTCATTGTGCTTTCAGTCCTTCTTAGGTGCATTTTTTGGGGGGCAATATAAGATAGCCAGCCATACTTTGTAGATTAATGACATATCTGAAAAATGTATATATAAGTCTCCATTAACCCAGTGCTCAAAATAGTTTTGGTGTTAAATTTAAACAACTGTTTCATGCAAATTATTGATAATAGAGCTAGAGCATTATACTGCTCTAGCAGTGTGTGTGTGCACATACATATATATATATATGTATGTATAAAAAAACATATATATAACCCCCCAAAGTTGTCTCGTAGTACATTTATAAGTCTTGATGATCAATGTATCTACATAATCACACCTGAAACCTGTGACTGTTCTACTATTACAATCCCATACTACAGTGCTTGCTCATTGAAACAAACTTATTAATTTGGTCTCATTCCACAAGAACAAGCAGATTTTAATCTCCTACACAACCTGAACAGTAAAAAGACATAATGTAAAAGATGACAATGTAAAAGCTAGTGATTTTTCTTACCTGGACTTCTCTACTACCCTTCAGTATCATTTAATGAAAAATATCTACAGAAGTTTTATTTTTGTCCAAACAAATAGTGTGTCTCCTGATTAGGTTTTGTTAGTTTTCTGCTAAATTTCTGGCAGAGAGCTTTTCATATTCTTTGATAGAGACTATCAGCAACTTTCAGCCAGATCTATCAGTTGCAAAGAGATCTCTCAAATCCTAAGCAATTTCTCTTCCACAAGTCATCTTCTATTAGGCATCACACTTGCTGGGATAGTTCCTCTTCATCCTTTGGGATGTTTCTTAAATCTCTGCACCAGGTCTTCAACAAAGGAATGAGCTCTTGGTTTTGGAACCAACACGAATAAACTGTTTAGTTTCTTAATTACTGAGCTAGGCGTTCTCCGAAAAGGACTAAGTTTAGAATTTTTTTCCTGGCTACTTCTTGTAATCCAGAGCCAAGAATTTTCTGATCCCTGGATGGGCACATAATTCTTTGCAATTCTTTTGGGCTTCTACTGTCTTTACTCGCAGCTCAGAACTCCCTTACATTTAGGAATACTGTGCTAACAAAAGAGGTATAACAACATTGTGATGGCAGCTACCTAGAGAGGACTCTGATAATTATGAGTGCCTTTTTATTAAGGCACCAGAAGGAAGAAGTGAAAAAATAAGCTCTGGGAAATAAACAGATAATAGAAAACTAGCAAAGACAATAAATGTTATTTTTATATTCCAGCATTTATAGTCTTCACCAAGACTTTAAGTCTTTAATTTGCAGCCTCCAAACTCCACACCAATCAAGCTCAATTTATTCAAGTGCAAATCCCAGAGCAACTTTTAGCATTGCATAAAAGTAATTTCCCATACAGAAGCCACAAGTGGCTAGGATCAATTTAGAAATTTAAATACAATCTAGTTCATAAAAATCCTTTCTTCACCAATTGAAATTCTTTTTGCTGGTCCTCTGTCAAAAGTCACTCAATTATTTGGTAGTACAATGGCATTGCCTGCTCATCCAAACTGTATACAAGTCTTCTGTACTTGCAAACTGATGAATTTCTTCCAATCCTGAAGAATTTTCCTAGCCCTTTCCAGTGACCAGTTCCATAATTGAGATGCAGAAGCATGAATTAATTCAATTTAAACTTGCTTTGTCTTCCTGTGTGTTAAGGTGTGAAGTCTTAACTGGGAACATGCGATTGGAGAGCTTCAGAGCTTTCCTGCTCCTACCAAATAGATCACTTGTTCCGTATAAACAACCTACTTGAGAACAACTTCCATTCCCAAAAACTTGTGTTAGATCACTTACTGCTCATCAGCAAGTCCAAAGAACACTCTACAGTGAGTTTTTCTTCACTTTATTTATAGCCAGAAATAAATATATGACATATTTTGCTTGCAACGTTTTACATTGTCTGCTGCAGGAGAAAGCTGTTAATTAACTTGAACTGCTAGTGTATTAGGGATCAGGGCCCACATGTGTCCTCCAGTTTCTGTCATACTTTTGAAATTATTACTGTAAAGTACATAAAATCAGCTAGTTATTTAGTTTATTTTATCATTAGGAGATAAACCATAAAATGCTACGGACTGACTTTCTGCCAATAACGCACTCCAGTTTCAGCTTCTACTAGTAATGCATCAGATGTAATCTCTCAAGTTTTTTGTTATTTTGGAAAATATAATAGCATATGTGGAGAGCTGTAGTTACAATTGCTGCTTCCTGCTTTCTCAGTTCTCTCTTCCAACGCATCCTTTAGATCTTTGACTCATGGCAGCTTCACAGCTCTTGTTCTCCTGACTTTGCAACGTAAGCTGCATTGAACCCAGTGTCCTTCATCTGGTTTCTGTGTTACTGATTCTTAGTCAGTCTCAGTATTCTCTATCATATGTCCCTCAGGGGTATAGCTCTTCTCTACAGAGCAAAGATTTTACTTTCAAAATCCAGTGCCTTCTCATGTAGACTTGGCTTTTTCCATATGTTGTCCAACAGGCCTTAGAGGGTCACTTTGCATTGATTAAGCAGTGTTCTGTATCTTTAAGTTCTGGAATTCACCCCTGACATGTTTACCACATCCTTCCTTCCCCATCCTGTGTTTTCTTTTATTCCTCATACAGCCTGTAAACTATGGAACCACCAGTCAGGGGAGAAAAAGAGTAAGTACAAATATTTCACATACACTTAGACCTTTGAAAAGACTAAAACATCATGAAACAGTACCCCAAACAATAAGATTTATAGACAGCATTGATTAATTTAGAACTAGACAGGAAAGACAAATTTCAACTACATGAAAGAAACCACTAGATAAATCTAAAGCTAAGTGCCTTAACTAGGTAATGTAATGTAATTTTTTAATTTGTTTTAATCAAATATGAAAAAGCATCATCCAAGATTGGAAAGAAAATAAGCAATTTGTGTTCCTTTCTTGGACCTAAAATTTTTGGTAATTTCTCTTGTAGAGAGCTTTCAGACTTAGAAAAATCTGATTCTTAGAAACGGAAAGAAAAATCTTGTTCTGAGACTCCATTGGTGCACTGTTTTCAAGAAGATCCTGAAAGGCATGTGTCAAGCACTTGGTTCAGGTAGGCTAGAGCCTTTGGAATCATTCCATGTCAAAGGAAGCCATTTTGGCCATCAGAAATTAAAGCAATTCCAAAGTCCTGATAGATTTAGAGGAAATCAAGTTTTTTTCCTAGGAAACTAATGCTTTTTCAAAAACATCCTGTATCTGAGAATTTAATTTTGTATGTAAAATAAGTACGACCAAAACCACTGGATCACATTTGGCTGAACACATGGTTACGTGTAATGAACATATTTCTGAATGCCTCTGACTCATTTTATTGATCCTTTGATCATCAAAATTTTGCAGATATCTATTAAGCAAAAAATCTAGGCAAAATTTTAAAATACCTTCCTACTATTATTTTTTTTTTAATATGTAGAATTATTAACACAGCAATATTGAATTCTCAAGGATGAAGAAAGAAAGTACTTTTAAATTGGCATTGCCTTGCAAGAGGAAAACCCTCAAATATTCTCAGAAGCAATTAGAAGGATCATGCTTAACAAAACTATACACTCACCCTGTTAAATATATGAAGTCATCACTTATTCAGAAACAGAGGCAAAGTAATCCCAAGTCAGAAAGTTTAATCTCTTCAGTATTTACTGGTTTTGTGTTTTATTTGAGGCACTAGCAAGGTATTTTATCATCCTTAATAACCGTGTTATAGATGCACTCAGCACCACAACTGCAGTTTAAGTTCTAGTGTGCTTGGTTATACACAAACTTTAACAAAAAAACAGTCCCTTCACAGTTCTACAGTTTCATAATTTGGATAAGATCCTAAGAATACAATTTCTATTTAAATCAATGGTAAGCACATAACCAAAACCCTGTGCAAGGCATTGAACATTTAGCACAGTATTCACTAAACAGATCCAGATGATGGGCCAAATCCAGCTCTGATGTAGGTGGGCAAAATGCCATTGAAATAATTCGAGTTGCAACACTAGAGCTGAATTTGACCTTATATTTTTTGAACATGATGCCAAATGACTGCAAAAACAATGTAGTTTTTACTCAAGTGCAAATGAATGCGGTGGTTTCATCCTAGCCCCTGGAGGACATGTATTCAGAGCACAAAAGAATCACACAGTTTGGCACAGCTTGTAACTGCTTTTCCGCAAAGATCCAGGACTAGAGTGTTCAGGGCGTTGCAGGTCATAAGCAAAAGAGGCAAAGCAGGGTAGCTGCGTGGACATGGCTGCACACTGTTTGCCTCTTGCTAACCTCTTGCCAGCACTCGTTTCCTCATTTTCATCATTCACTTTAATGTTTCAAGAACAACAGCAGCAATTTGAATTATTTTGAAGTCTCAGTGGATGTTCATTGTTCCTCCCCAGGGCCTATTGAAAGGCAACGCTATAACTTTGTATTTATGCTGATAGAACTACAAGCTGAACTTGTCTTCATGTGGCTATTAACACTTGGCCTGTGTAATGTTTTACCTTCAAAGACATCAGGGGTCTTTCTAAAGGCAAATTTATAGAAATGGGACCAGCATCTATAACACATGTACTTATTAGCCATTCATATTTTCATATATAAACTTCAGTTTCCATAATTAGTGAGTATAAGGAAATGTTATCAGCTTCCCTGAGAATTATATTCACGCAGTGTTCCCAGGAATCTCACTCAGGATATAAATTCAAGCCTTTATGTTCTCCTTCAAGTCAGTGGCAATATCTCTAATTAACACAAGCAAAAACAAGACAGATTGCAATTATAAAGAAAAAAAAAAACAAACCCAACAAACAAAAAAACCAAACAACAACAAAACCAACAACAAAACACCAGCCCCCAAAAGACCAAAAACAGCCAACCCAAACAAACCCTAAAAACAAAAACCAAACCAAACCAAACCAACAAAAAAACCCCACACAAATCTAGATAACCTGCAAAAAGACTCCCTGGATTGTGAGATTCAGCAACCAAATAATAGCAATGCAGTCAAGAAAGGCTTGATATTTTCACTTAAACTTCTGTCTTTTCATGGCTTTATGAGGGTGTTGAGTAAATTTAGCCACAACGTTCCCTGACTGCTGCGTTTCCTATTTATCTTTTCTGTCATGAAGGAAAAAGGAAAAGCAGAAAACTTTCCATGGGAAGCAGGAGGGAAGGCAGAAAAATATTGTCTGGGGAAAATTTCCTCATGTTGAATATGAGGAGGAGATTGGTGTCTAACAAGTTCAATATTCAATAGAGGAAGAAGACTCAAGCCTTCTGTTTTTGCTGGTATTTCATAACAACTTTTGTTCTTCTCTTTGTTCATCTCCTTTGTACTCTTCCAAACTCTACTGTCACCAAAGAAACTTCCCTGAAAGAAATCACAAGGATAACACCCCAGGGCCACAGAATAGCTGAAGAAATAATCTGCAGTAGTTCTCACATAGAAAATGTGAAAGATAATTTGTTCCTCACAGTCTTGTCCTCCACTTTCTTAGCAGTATTTATCCCCAATTTCATTCTTACTTCTAGCATTCTCTGATCTCTCCAAATGAGATATTAAAGTAGTATTTGTTTTGCAGATGTAAGAATTCCATACTATCTCAACCTGAAAATGAAGATTACAAAGCAAGTTAAAAAACTGAAAGGAGGAGATACCCATGTGAAGTCAGCAGAAGGAAATCTTTGGCCATCTATGTAGACTCTAAGGGAGTAATTACAAAAACACAAATAGAAGCTCAGGATTTATTAGGAGCTTTCCCCAAACCAGGTCAAATTAAAATTACTTAACCCAATTTTGATCACATTGACTTACTGCTCTTCAGTTTTAGTATTTTTGAGATTTTAAATTTTAATTAGAAGTACATGCCATTCGATGTTTTCCAAGATTTTCTAGAAGACAAAGGTTCAGATCTCACAATTGATTTGCACATCTCTCAGTCTACCAACAGAACATAGTGTTGCTATATCTACATAAACTTGCTTCATCTGTATGGAATGACATCAGAATTAGATTATTCACAAGAACTTTTAAATTGCTGCAAAATAACTATATTAGACTCATCTTCTGATAGGTGGTAGATAATTTCTTTTTTACCCTTCTCACTCTGACAGGTATCAGATACAAAAAACATCATAGGAAATAAGAAACATATCACTCTATGAGCCAAAATATAGACCCCAAAAATATAATAATAATTAAAACATATAATACAGTTTTTTTAAAACTTACTTTGCAACCTTTTCTTTCTTTCTTTTCTTTTCTTTTCTTTTCTTTTCTTTTCTTTTCTTTTCTTTTCTTTTCTTTTCTTTTCTTTTCTTTTCTTTTCTTTTCTTTTCTTTTCTTTTCTTTTCTTCTTTCTTTCTTTTCTTTTCTTTTCTTTTCTTTTCTTTTCTTTTCTTTTCTTTTCTTTTCTTTTCTTTCTTTCTTTTCTTTTCTTTTCTTTTCTTTCTTTCTTTTCTTTTCTTTTCTTTTCTTTCTTTCTTTTCTTTTCTTTTCTTTTCTTTCTTTCTTTTCTTTTCTTTTCTTTTCTTTTCTTTTCTTTTCTTTTCTTTTCTTTTCTTTTCTTTTCTTTTCTTTTCTTTTCTTTTCTTTTCTTTTCTTTTCTTTTCTTTTCTTTTCTTTTCTTTTCTTTTCTTTTCTTTTCTTTTCTTTTCTTTTCTTTTCTTTTCTTTTCTTTTCTTTTCTTTTCTTTTCTTTTCTTTTCTTTTCTTTTCTTTTCTTTTCTTTTCTTTTCTTTTCTTTTCTTTTCTTTTCTTTTCTTTTCTTTTCTTTTCTTTTCTTTTCTTTTCTTTTCTTTTCTTTTCTTTTCTTTTCTTTTCTTTTCTTTTCTTTTCTTTTCTTTTCTTTTCTTTTCTTTTCTTTTCTTTTCTTTTCTTTTCTTTTCTTTTCTTTTCTTTTCTTTTCTTTTCTTTTCTTTTCTTTTCTTTTCTTTTCTTTTCTTTTCTTTTCTTTTCTTTTCTTTTCTTTTCTTTTCTTTTCTTTTCTTTTCTTTTCTTTTCTTTTCTTTTCTTTTCTTTTCTTTTCTTTTCTTTTCTTTTCTTTTCTTTTCTTTTCTTTTCTTTTCTTTTCTTTTCTTTTCTTTTCTTTTCTTTTCTTTTCTTTTCTTTTCTTTTCTTTTCTTTTCTTTTCTTTTCTTTTCTTTTCTTTTCTTTTCTTTTCTTTTCTTTTCTTTTCTTTTCTTTTCTTTTCTTTTCTTTTCTTTTCTTTTCTTTTCTTTTCTTTTCTTTTCTTTTCTTTTCTTTTCTTTTCTTTTCTTTTCTTTTCTTTTCTTTTCTTTTCTTTTCTTTTCTTTTCTTTTCTTTTCTTTTCTTTTCTTTTCTTTTCTTTTCTTTTCTTTTCTTTTCTTTTCTTTTCTTTTCTTTTCTTTTCTTTTCTTTTCTTTTCTTTTCCCCTTCCCTTCCCTTCCCTTTTCCCTCCCCTCAAACTAAATTTTTCTTACAGCTGGGATGTCTGGAAAACTATAGTAAACTGGCCCCTCTAGGAAAGCAGCTTTCAGTTCCAGGAGAAAATTTTTACTTAGTAGCTAAAAGACTTCCAAATTCATGATCCAAAACAGGCCAAGACTACTTAAAAGTCAATACCATCATAAATTAGCTAAGTAAAACTAAAGTACTGAAGTATCTGAGGCTGATTTTGGGTATATCAAATCAGAACTTAACTCAGACTTCAAAGCCCTATTGAATTTTCTTACAGAAATTCTATCTCAAAAAAAGTCTGTAGCAAAATACTATGTCCCACAAAATCCACCACCAAAACCTTGAACGAGCTTTTGCATTTCAAAGGCCAATTTTTTTTCACTTTGACCACCCTTTTGTTAAATCAGACTTCAAATAGAGGACTTTTCTGGGAGGAATTAAAAAACACTCATGAACTACCCCCATTTTAGATTGACTTTGACATTTCATAACGACGCTAGAGTTAAGTCTAGCCAGCTCTTGGGTGGAAGACTTCCAACCCAGGATTCTGCAGCATGAAGGGCTGGTGGATAGATCACATTCTTTCCTCCAGCCATACAAGTTGATGTCCTAATATGGTACTAGGTGGCATTATTCTGTGAACAGACTTGTTTTCAATTTAAATGTAACTCTTCGTCACTAAATACCACTGTACTGTTTGACAAAACTAGTGTTAACCCATTTTTTGGCAAATCCAGACAATGAGTTACATTAGTCTCACAGGCGTTACAACCAGCTTGTTCTGGTTCAGTTCATACATCAAACTTCATGTACTGCTGCTGTCAGAGTGGATAGAGGTCTTTATGTACATTTTAAAAATGCTTTTTCTTTTCAAGTAGAAACCCATTAAAGTTAAGGGAATCTCTGAAAACATTCAATAGAATATTAATCTGTAAATGTTCTGTGAGATCCTTGAGAAGAAAGGCTCTAGATTTGTATGAAGAATTATTTAACTAGATAAAATTTAAACTCTTTGCCCTGTGCTGTATGTAATTCAGACTCATGCTGGTCTGTTCCCTAATCTGCTGATCGCTGTATGAATATATGTATGATTTTTTATTTGCAATGTACCTTTCACATCCTGCTTCTTCCTCTTTCTTTTTGGGCATCACTGCTGTACAAGGATCTATAAACAAGGATTCACTGAGACAGGAAACCTATTTCTCTAGGGTACTGGAAGTCAGAAACTTGGACTGCAGAACTAAATGTACCATTAAAACTTGTGACAGTTTCAATCTGTGTGCCTCAGTTTCACTTAGAAGAATATATATGGCAATATTTTTCCCTTCTTATGGGACATGTCTCTTGTAGCGGCCTTCCAATATCTGAAGGGGACCTACAGGAAAGCTGGGAAGGGACTACGTACACAAATGTGTAGCGTGGCAATAGTGTTAATAGTTTTAAACTAGAGCAGGATGGATTTACATTAGATATTAGGAAGAAGTGTTTTACTATGAGGATGGTGAAGCACAGGAACAGGTTGCCCAGAGAGGTGGTAGAGACCCCATCCCTGGAGACATTCAAAGTCATGCTTGCCAGGGCTCTGAGCAACCTGATCTAGTTTAAAAGGTCCCTGCTCAATGCAGGGGAGTTGGACTAGATGGGATTTAAAGGTCCTTTCCAACCCAACGCATTCTATGATTCTATAACTGAAATATGGCATCCAAGTGTTTCTTTTTACCCATTCCATGTTTCACAGATAAATGGAGTGTAAAGAGGCAAGCAGATCAGATTTCCAAAAAATGTAAAGCAGCAATAATGGGAAAAAGAATACCATCTCCTTAGTGTGTGAATGAGTCTTGATGTTGCAGTCACTTAATGTAGCATCATTTTCAGATGACACTTCCATATCTAGTCACTTGTAATTCCTGTGTCTCCCCAGAATACTCTTGGGGTTACCAATCTTGTGAATTTAGCTCAACTTCTTACTACAGTCCAAAATCTTTTAAAATAGCAGTGTGGGGACCTCTAATGAAAGAGAAAATATTTTGCATTTATTTCTTGCCATCCATTCTTCCTGGCAATTTGACGACATTCTGAAAACGTTTGACATTAGGCAAGCAATGTGATTGGGCTAATTAACAATGATGTTCGTAAATACTGCACGCTATTGAAAAAATCCTCTAACAAACTGACAGGAAAGCCATAGAAATCTGTAGACATTGAAAGCTATGTTTTCCCAAGCATTTCAGGTTCAGCTTATTATAATAGGATATCTGTTGAAGCTGCCTTCCCAGGTTTAGACTGTCTTTATAAATAGTATAATAAGCTACAATAGAAAGGTATCAGATGTATTATGAACACATTTAATGGAAAGGAGCTCCTTCTTTGTTAACCACCAGATGGAACAAAGAAATAGTACAAAATCAGGGGCAGGGTGGGGCTGGGGAGGGGGACAGGCAGAATGTGCTTTGGTTTTCCCTTTTCTCACCCTCCTCTCACATTCTTTCTTGCCTGTTTTCTCATGTATTATAATCTGCAGAAGGGTGTTTTGCCTCTTCCCTGGTCTCCAACTTTTCCATCTCACAAGAGAGATAACAAGAATGGGCCAGGTAGCAAGGGCAGAGCTTGCTATGGGTAAGACAGCACAAGAATTAGCAGGCAGGGTACGAGCAGAGCTGTGCCATGCCTCCAAAATGCTGCTGCCTGCATGACTTTGTGTCCGTTTTAGAGGGGCAGGTTATGGCCGGGAGGAGGGGCAGCCCCTAAGAGATATGCTTTCACACTCCAGTCAATTTGCAGACATCAAACAGCTCCATGAGGTTGCTGTACTAACACTATCCCATTTGTTGTCATCTTAGGCTCTGGAGAAAACTTTTGAGTAACACTGAGTTTACTTAGCTGCAAAAAGTTTGGGGAACTTCAGTTCATTCTGAGGCCTGTTAACAGCAGGAAAAGTCCGGCCTACAGCTACAGACGATTCACTGCTTGATGACATTAATAGGATCCAGATCCAAGAGGTAGGGACAGCTGTGATTTTCCGTATCCTCTGCCCTGCAGGGTGAGGATGGTAAAGCTTTTCATCCCGTTTATAATATTCCCTTACACTGCTCAAGTACTCCGGGTGAGGGCAAAACCAGATAAATTAGTGACCTAATTTTGCATTAGCAAGAATTTGTAAGCTCTGCTGAGCAGATAAAGCTTAGACAGGCTGCTGTAAAGGTGCTCCAGTTCACTAGCTTTTGAAACAGATACACTCATTAAAAGCAGAGAAACAGAAGTTTTTTATAAATAGCAAACCACAGCAAAAAAACTGGGAATGCCTTATGTTCTGAACATACTTCATAAAACTGATTTCTACATCTACATCTTATATTATGTTTAAAATGCATTTCTTATGAACGGACACAGATATTACCACAATGTTTAATTAAATATCCTTGTCTTTTTACATAATATCAACATCAGAGCTGAAAAAAAAAAGAAAGAAAGAAAAAAAAAAAGCAACCAAACAAAAAAAACCCAGAAACCAACAGAAGTGTCTGAGGGAGGAAAAGCAATGTGCATCTTTAACTTTTATAGCTTTGTCCTTTCAAAATATTCTTCCATTTCTAATGTGAGCAATTACACTAAGGGCAACAGCTTGGTTAGTGTCAAGTAGCATTTACATATGAGCTTTATATGAAATTACTGCATGTCACAAGCTATTTAGACGAAACAATTTGCATTCTGTATTCAGAAAACAGAGAGGGCCCCATTCTGAAATCTGAGGCTTGTGGGTAGCCCCTTATCACTGGTGTTATTTCTTTGAGCAGAGCTTTGCAGGATTAAGTCCTAATCTGTGCACCTGACATCAAACCATCAAGGAAAATCCACACAGACAACAGATATTTATCCTAAAGTTTAACAGCAACACACACAAGCCACATGAGAGAAAACACATAAACCCTTTTGAACTCAATTTATTATTGTCAGGAAATGCAGACTTTTTAAATAATTTAAAAGAGGGTTTCAGCTTATTAAATATAACCTGAACAAGTGAAACAGTAAGAAAAAAATCAGTTAATAGGTTATCTTCTAACTTCAGATGACATTGCTTTAGGTAAAGGGAATGTAAACAGAAGTTGCAAAAGATAAAATGTACAAGTTCATGAGACACTGAAAGATACATTTGTTACTGCTTTGGACCAGAAGCTTCCAGTAAAATGTTTCTTCAGTTATTGACAGATGAAAAACTATTATCACTACAACCTTTCTCATTATGGATTTTTTTAATTTTCTGTCCTTATAAAGATGATTAATTATCTAGTTTCAAAATAACTTTCATGAAATACAGAGATTTTACTGTCTAAAATCCAGTTCAGAAGCAACCATTGTCTTGTCTCTAAATCATTATAATTTCTGTGTGATCTTTGTCTCCCTTCTACAGTACTTGAATTTTAAAAATGTGCATGACCGACGCGGAATTTTAGAAGTCATCTAATTCAATATTGTTATCCATGCTTGGCCTTGATCTTAAGTACCTGAATTGTAGCAATGAAATGAAACGAAAATAATCAATATGAATTCTAATATCACTAACATTCAAGTGTTGCAGATGGTTCCTATCAAAGACTGATAACTATATATAGTTTTATTGGAAAGCTAAATATTTATAAAATAATTTGAGCTTGTACTTAAAAGTAATCTAATTAAACAAATAAGTAACATCAAATTAGTCACAAATGTCCTTAAAATATTTTTGTGCCATTTACAATTAGCCTGTAGAAAGTTGAGTCATACTTCTCACATCTGACAAAGTGTTACTTTTGATATTTAAAGCAATAAAAGTTTTAAGCTGTATCAGGCTACTAATATTTAAATGGGAACTGAAAGTTGGCTCTGAGACATATTTGGCATGATCTCTTACTTTTCCTCCCAACAGTAAAAATTATTCCGAATTTCCCATTAACTTTCACAGCAATGTTCTTTGGACACAACTAGACAAATTCTACCCAGATTTGCACTCTGGAATTGCAAGTAGAGCCAGCAGGGATGCAAACTACAGCCCAGCAACTATCTGCCAAAAGGTGACATGTGATGTGTCTGTTTGGCATCAGGATAGTGCTGTGGTAAAAACTAATATTACAGTTATCCCAAACACCTTTTCAAAGCTACTGCTCTTGCTTTGAACATTTAGGCTGTGTTTACTTCAGAGAAATGTTAATATGAAAGTATGAAGAGTTAATTTGATCCCTGCACATTTGTAGTACAGCATTTGTGAAGGAGCGCATAACTAAGTGGTTCCAGAGGAAGGATTTTAGTTAGACAGGAAGACATTTAGTGTTGTTATTGTTTTCAGGAGGAGAAAGAGGGCACCAGTTGTATCTCACCATTGTATTACACACCATTCTGTTGTTGTCAACAAAGGTAGTTTCAGCCTTCTTTGTTACCTTCATCATATTTGCTACAGGAAGAGTGATTACATATAGTCCTGTACTAGAATGTTTGCTCATTTGCCAAATAATGTGAAAGTAATTAAAAATACATACCAACAAAAGTGTTCCTCACATCTACAAACTATAAGAATTTTTTTGTCTGGTAAAGCAACATTTCACAAAGCTCTTCAAAGTATGGCTGTGGTAGACTCTTAAACAGCAGTTCCACTTGCTGTAGAATTATTTTCACTTCAAAATAGTTTATGGCCAGAATAAGTTCTATTTTAGTTTGCAATATTCAAATCTATGATCTAAACCAGGTTTTGTGTCAGTCTAAGCTGGCTTCAGTTTGGAGGTAATTTGGTTAACATTAAACAGAATCAATAAATTCTCAATTTTACTTGATTATTCTTTTCCATTCTGGACACAGCTCTGTCCCCAAAAACAAACAAACAAACAAAACAACAAAAAAAAAAACCCACAACAAACAAAAAACCCCATATATATGCCCAAAACTTTTCCAGTAACATACACCAAATACTAATACAAGGATTCAAGTTCCTGCTTCATTGATGGTCAGCAGCAAAATTCCCATGGGTGCAAAACCACACTGTATGATATCTTCTTGACACAATGTATAAGAATATCCAGAAAGCTTAATACTCTACATAATCTATTTCAACATCAGAGACACAATTATTTTTAGAGATCTAATTTTATTTCTATCTTATTTAAGGAGCTTTGGCCATTGCATTTCCCTGACCCTGCCTCCCCAAAGTAAATTGGAATATCATCTGTCAAGAGCTCACAAGTTCCTACAGAGTGGGATGGGAGACTGCCATCAACCTCTACAGAATTCCTACCACTAGGGACACACACAGAGAGGCTGAGATTTTTAATCTGACACAAACTTAATAGCCTTAAAATATTTGTAAAGGTAAATTTGAATGCCATGATAAATGACCTATTTAATAAAAACCTAAATCATCTGAAACAGCAAACACACCTGCCTATTAAGGTCATGTTCTTCTTTCAACTATTTCAGTCCTTTCCTAACCAAAGAAAATTGTAAAACTCCTGCCCATTTCACTGGGAAAGGAACCAGATCCTTTCAGATCTTCACCAGGGACCCTACTATGTATGTTTTTACATGAGAGTCATCCATACCCAAAAGTATTTTTGCAATGGGAATTAGCATGAAAAACAGGGCTCATCACACAGAATCCAGAGTATTGTTTTCTCAGCCTCTAGTGTTTGGCCATCTTATTTAGTCCCAAGAGGATAGTTACCATCCAACAGGCTGTAGCAAAGATGCAAAAGTCAACAACATTTACAAGAAAACATAACAAATGTGCAAGCAGAGCAGGATGTCCCACTTGCTTCATTAACAAGTCTTAAGCATACACGTGCTGAGCTGAGTGCCACACTTAGTCACACTGTAGGACATCATAATTATCAAAGCAGCTCTTGTTGCAGCTGCTTTGTGTCCTTATCAGAGTGTGCTGTCTGTTCTTCCCAGTAAAAATAGTCACATTCTCTGCTTGGGCACACCTTACAAAACACCAAAATCTTGGTATATAACCTTTTCTAACACTTCCATAATTAGCTCGAGCTCTAGCTTGGAGGGGGTTGGGGAAGGAGCAGAAGGAAAGAAAAAGCTATGTGTTAAATATTGTAAGACTTCCGCCGTTTTATATGTAACATCAGAAAGAGAGAAGTTCTGTATAAGGTCGTTCTCATGGTTTTCATTATCGCATATAGTTAATCAAAAACACTTCAACCCCAGGCAACCAACACACTGCAAAGAGAATATTAAGAGGGTATAAAAGCATCCTACTCACTTGGAAACTAATTAACTTGGTTAAAAATGAAACAGTTTTTTTTAAAAGTACTGTAGTGTCAGGAAGGACTTGTTGATACCTCAGATTTACTATGTGTGCTCACAAAAGAAAGCCAAGTTTGCTGCTGTCGAAAGTAATGTCAAAAGTCCATCTTCAGTGCAGGCAGATCAGGCATTTAGCACTAGACTTAAATCTTGAAATAAGTAAGATAGCTATGTATTTGCTCAAAAAATAAGCATTAGGTGTCTGATGCTAGCTCAAGAGCAATTTAGGCATTTTATTCCAAAATAATAGCCCTGAAAATCCTTCTTAAACTGCTTCCCAAATTTTGCAGTACCTCTGTTATTGTGAATTTCCATTTCCAGTTTGGCACAGACTAAACAACATCTTTCTTAAGTGTTACGCTGCTTTCTACTTAACTTGTCACCATGTAGAGCCAGCACCCTGGAGCCAAGGCCTTTCCTTCAAAATGCCAGGATCTACAATGTTGGTGTGTCTTTCTGGCATTGTCAGCAAGAGTTTTTCTCTGGTTAAGGGAGATTAAGTCACCATAGTTAATGGAGTTTGGGCAGAACTCACCTTTTTCCAAGATTTACTCAGAGGAATTCTAGTATAAAATTCACTTGCTCTATTGTCAATAGGACAAGTACCTCAGACATTAATACTTAGAGGTAGATAAGAAGATCTCTGCATTTGAAACCAGCTGAGGTGGGAGCTGTATAAAATGCAAGAGCCTTTCCTTTAATTTAGAAGATGCCTGCATGAACTTCCCTTCCACACCAAGAGATGAGAGCATACATGCAGACTATGACAGAATAATTTTCTATCTGAGAACATTTGAATTAATGTCCCCAGATGTGCCAAAGCCCTCCAGGTATTGATTAGTCTGATGACTATGTTTGATAAGAAATTGATGGATTCAGACCCTTTTGATGAAGATGTTGTACTAAACAAAAGAACAAACAAACAACAACAATTACAGAGGTTGAACAAGACAGTAGAAAGGAGCAAGGCTTTTTGCAGCATGTTGTCTTAAAATCCCAGCCTCCTGAACAGACTCCAGAAAAAAGCAAATACACCCTTTCTCATTAAACCCCCATGCTCAAGATGTGCTTCCTTATGATGCTCTCAGCCTCTGCCCGTTTGAGTCTTGACCTTGCAATGAAAACTTCTGGGCTAGACCCTATGTCTATATGGGAAGGCAATGAAATTTTCAGCAAGTGCTTTAATATGTTAAGGGAGTTTCTGAAGAAATTAGGATCTCATTTGAAACTCTCCCTTGCTGACAGCAATTACAATTATATTAGGCAAAATTAATAAATATTTTGTTAAACAGAAAAATCACACCAAATCCTACATTAATTTTAGACATAACAACACAACACCTTCAACAAAGATCTCAAAAACTGAGTATAGAATTGGTCACTAGTCTTTGAAATTGTTACTGATGCCTACTGCATACTGGGATACTGTAAGAGTTATTCTGTTGCACTGATTAATAATAGATAAAGCACATCAGAGCGGTTTTATTTACTCAGCTTTCTCTCACATGAAACTAATCCACACATGTATTATTGATAAATAAAGCACACCTCTCCAGTTCACGGCATCTAAATTATACAGAATTAGGAACAGCTGACAAACTAATATGCATATCTTTTAATCCTAGTAGAACAATTGTATTTGTTGCTGGCATATTTGGTGAACTGAAATTATTAGTAAAATTTTAGGGTTTATATATAGATGCGTTTTTTCCATAGATGCCGTAATGTTTGGCATTCAGATTGGTATCATTCTCATTACTCCTCTGCTCAGATAAAATATACTGGAATAAATTTAAATAAATACAAAAGCATTATTTGAAAACAACAAGACAGCTTTTTTTTTTTTTTCTTTTTTTCAGTATTTTAGAGTATATTGACTTGCAAATATTTCAGTATTGCATTGCACTATAGTTGGTCCCTCCTACCTGTACTCATTCCTGCCTAGTTTTTCCAACACAGTGGTTATTTTCATCTAGGAACTAAACACAACATTGTCAAGCAACATCTGTCAACAGTCATGAAATATTTAGCACAATATTCACCTGAGAGCATCACCTAGCACAGATTTTCAAAGCAATAATCTTAGGTTACATTTGCATTAGGTTTCCAAGAGGAAGTATGTGTTTTTCTATGAAGATACACAAGGCCAAATTCACTTCATGAGTTCATGTCTGGAATGAATTTGGTCTATTCTCTATTCAACTTTGTTGAATTAGACTCTGCATCTTCAGCTTTATCTAGATGGAAGCAATTACCTGAGAAAAGCCCCACAGAGTATCACTTTATTAATATTATTGTATTAGAGAGAAATGCATAACATTGCATAAAGTTTCCTATATATGTATGCTCTGCCAGTTATGACTGGAAAGCTTAGGTGAACAATTCATAGGACCAACAACACACACTGTGGGACGGGGAGCTTTTTTGATCACTGGGGCAATACAAGTATGAGACGAAAGCTTAAAACCTTAAAAGCAAGCCATTCTTCAAATACTGAAATCTAAATCCCATTTTATTATACTGTCAATGAACTGTTGAGATTCTCCTTTGCATGTTAACATGATAGCAGACAGATGAGAAGAAATAAAATGTACTGGGCTGTGAAAGACAAACTAAAAGGGGAGATTGAAGGGATTTCTCGAGTTACTCAGGTGAGTCTTTACGCCCCAGCCAGTGACCTAGCCAGTGGTCAGAACGGTGCAGGTTCCGTTTGGTTGCTCCAAACGCTTAGACACGGTATCCAACTGTCTGCCCAAAAGGCTGAGAATTTGCAGTTTCTTTGTGAGCTTACTGCACAATAAACAAAAGAAGGGAATTTGATACTAACTAAACAGAGGATGAATAGTCAATAACATTGTATAAACTTTTTCAAGTCACAAATCTTCTTGCAGCAGGAGCAACTTTGCATGTTACTGGAGTTTTTACTGAAGAGATTGCTTTTTTTGTTTCCTTCCTTCATTTTTTAAGTGTAAAATTGTGTTTTCCTAAAATGAAACCCTCACCTGTTGACAGGAGCATTGAATCCCTGACTTCTATAAAATAAAATCAATCATAGATTAAATAAAAGTTAAAGGGAATAAAGAAAACAGAGAGCACTATGGTTACAAAGGTATTTAAATACTCTGTAGCACTGCAAAGCAATTATTTTATTACTTTCACCATGAGTGGCATAATGTTTATGAAAGAAATTATTCCAGTAAATGTATGTATATCTATTTCTTTTTTTGGATCTTTAATTCCTAAATTTTAAATAGCATCTAAACTACACAGCTAACATTTTGAACAAAGAAATTGAAATATGTAGCAAGTTCCATGCTGTCATATCTCAACAACCATGAAATGAAGTGGCATATGAAGAAGACAGTGGACAAAATGCAAACACAAGAATGTTTGTACCACAATTTCAAGTGCAGTTACCTAGAGGTTATAGACCTGAACCTGAATACTCTTACAGTGGAAACACTATTTTATGCATCATGGTGTATATTTCTCAGAATTCATTAGCTGTCAAGTGTAAATAATACCTTACATGCCCTTTTTGTAACTTGCAGAATTAGCTCTATGAAACACAGCTGTTCAAAAGAAAGCCTGGACTAGCAGTGCCATCTAGCATCTTCAAAAAAACCCCAAAAACAAATCCTTTTGCACTTACAGAATTGGTAGGATGCATTTGTTAAGACTAATCTTTGTAATAGATCTATGCATCAAGTCATAACCATCAAATGAGCAACAAGACGTGCTTTGGTAATCAATGTATTACCAAATATAACATTTGTACACCTCATAACCCATCTGAACAATAAAAGTGTCAGAAAAAACTCTTCAGCTTTTGAAAGAGCAGAACTGAAACTCGGGAGAAGAGGGCTGCACTTATTCATGAATGTAGGGGTATAATACATAGTGTGAAGCCATCAAGAAGATGAGAAGAAGGAACAACAACATAAACAACATAAAATGCATAGAATGCTTTAGATGACCAAATAAAATATTTGCTTATGCCAATAAAGAGAAACATTTGCTTCATACAGATTAATAAATTAATCCCCCATTCTGAAACCCAATATACTTCTGCTTTGCACACGTGTATATTGGTATGTAAAAATGTATACTAAATACATTCATTTGCTCCTCCCTATATGGAGTTAAAAGGCTTAAGATTTGCAAAAGTATAACAGTGAGCAAAATTTCACCCACTCTTGTTGTTTGTTGAACAGAATGAATTGCTTGGCATTGCATAAGACAAAACATGAGAACAAATACTGCCTCTCAGAGCCTACAGTATAGAAGACAGGCTCTGAAATGACAGGATGTACTGGGAAGCCTTGAAACACAGTCATTAATTATCATCATTGTTAAAAGCAAGCCTTTAGAAAGAACTTGAGTGCAAACAAGGATGGGAAGACACTGGAGCATAAGGACCTCAGAGGAAGACAAGTGAGAAGAGTTATGATTACAAGCTCACCCACAGCAGCCCCTTGGTAGAACAGTGTATAGATACAGACATGGGCACACCTTTGCCCCATAGCTAAGAATAATTTCTATATTTCATAAAACAGAGGAATGAATTACATAACAAGCATGATAACTGGATTATGAATCTTTCAGCTGAAAGCCCCTGAAGAGCCATTACATTGTAAAAAAACTGTTGATGCCTTGGTGATTTTCCAACAGATTTCTTCTGCCACTTTTTTTCCCCTCTTCCTGTGCATTTTTGTGTGGAGAACAGAAAAGCTTCTTTGATCTAGAATTTTAAACTTAAAATGCAGCTTGCAATACCCTAGATTATGCTGTTGACAAAGCCAAATTCTTCCTCCACTCCAGATACCTCTGGAGTAAAACTAACCCCACAGTCTTGAGGCCCTGTCACCCGGCTGAGATAACCAATGTATCCAGTCTGTGACACATCACCAGCAAACTTTGTTTCCACAAAACACCTTCAAAACAAACGAATCAAGATACAGTTTAATATAACATTCTGCATTTGTCTTACATGTTTAAATAAACTAAGTTATGTCAATGTGAGTGTTTGGCAGCCACCGTAAAGTCAACTATAACTGTCTAAAAATCATTGCTTGTCAGCAGCTCCACTAGGAAAGTGCTATAGTTAGATATTTATTTAGGTGATTTTCTTTCAGGAAACAAGTACCTGTTATCAGTGAAAAACCTTACTTTATTATTAGCTATTTATGACAGCTGGTATTACATAAGGTTTTGTGACCTTCTACTATGCCTTCACATAAATGAGCTTCTACAAAGCTTCACACAACTCAGCTAAGTTAGGTACAAACATTACATACGTGTTCACAATATTCTCATTTTCCATATCAGGACTTGAACTGGTTTTTTGTTTATATTTCCAAGATTATTTTTTTTTTTTTTTTCCTAGAGAGAAATACTACTCTATAAGAATAGTTATTTTTAGAATATAACATGATAGCTGTATTTTCAAAAACACCAGCAGATTTTACATAGAGAAGTGGAAAAGCAAATTTTAAACACTATAGGTTGATAAAATATTTTTACTTTTTATTAATTATATGCAAATTGTGTTTTCCAGTACAACCACCCTAACTTCAGACAAACAGAAAGGAACAACATGCATTTTGAAGGAGTTTATAAAGAAAATATGGGAATGGAGATGTGGCATTTTTATAGAGCTCCCTCTGCCCCTGGTTGCTTATTTCAGGCTTTCCAGAAGGGAAATGTTATGAGGTGGTAACCCAGAGTATGTTTTCTTTTCAAACTCTTTTCATTCTGTTTAAGTGCAAGCTGTTATCTTACCTCTTCACTGGGTTCTAATTTTCCCTTTTTATTTTATTTCTATTACAGCAGGCTGGGCACCCAGTGGTTGGGCATTCAGCCCCACTGTGTGTCTCTGCTAATAGACCTAGGAAGGGAAGGCAACTGATGTGGTTTAACCAAGCTCCACATGGCTCCTTGCTCATTCCCCAGCCCACCCCTCCATGGGATAAGGAAAAGAATTAGTGTGGGAGAGAATTAGAAGAGTAAAAGTGAGAAAACTGATGGGTTGAGATAAAGACAGCTTAATAAGTAAGGCAAAAAGCCTTTTATGCAGATGACATTGGCTCAAAGATTAATCATTTCCCTGTAGAGCCCAGGGCTGGTTATGACAGTGCTTCCATTTGTTTAAAATCATCTCTTCAATGCTTAAATACTAAAAACGTTTCAAAAGGAAACGAGCAGCAGAGAATAAAATACAGGGTGTGGAGGGAGGAAATAAATTTAAACTAGGTACCCCCACACACAACTAACTCACTGGCCCAAAACTGATTAGCTGCCTAAGGCCACGGAGAGCATAGGCACAGGATGTTTTCCTAAAGGAAGAAGGAGCTAGCTTGACCTTTTAATTTATAAGGGGAAAGCACACACCCAGGTGTTGCAGCTCTGCTCACTAGGAGCAATTAGGACAAAATCTAAGTTGTTTCTTTTGTTGGGTTTAGAGGTCTATTCTGAAAGATCAAAAAAGATACATAGTCACTCAGAATGCTCCATGCATGCGATGTTTTCCAACGGGCTTTTGTGTTGGTACTGTCTAGTTATTTGTTTGTTTGGATATAAAAAACAGTCTCTTTGAGTAGGCTTCAATAAGGCAAATTTCTCCTTCATGTTAAAGTTGAATTTTAAAGGAAAAGAAATTTGAAAGAGAATCTGTGCCTATTCAATGAGCAGCAGACAGTCAGTTAATAGTATGTTCTTAAAATTTATTTATTCAGACCTTTCTTTCAATACACTTTTATTGAATATTTCATGAGTTGAGATACATTTATATTTAAAAAATAGTAAATATAATTATTTAGCATATTTTAAACCAGTAACAAGCTTAAGAGGCTAGAACAATTCTGCTTCTTATCTACAGACATGTATAAAAGAAAACAAACAGCCGTCGATTACAACAGGTGCTTTAAGGGATTTTTCTGAGCAATAGTGACACCAATATCACAGCCAAAGTTGCACAATTACCTCTCCAACCTTCCTAGAATGAAAAAGTCAAGCTTGCATGGCTCTTCTGACACAAACTGTGCCAGCATGGCAAAGTAAATTGGGCAGTATTTCAAACAGGCAATAAAATGTTTCTCAGGCTGTCAGCTCAGAATCTATAGTAAGAGAAATAGAATATACTGTGTTGTTCCCAACCTCTGGTATCTTGAATCTCTCCAAAGATTTACAAGTGCTGTCCTTAAAGTGCTGTCCACTAATGTGATCTCAGATTTCTTTGTAACAGTCCTGCATCAAAAATGTGCACAGGGAACCCTTTGGCCATGATATTGGTTCAAGGATAATTCTGGCTGTAACAGTTTAAGTCACTTTTTTTTGTTTCTTTTTTTGTGTTTTTTTTTTTGTTTTTAATAGAGGTGGTAGTACTTTAATGACAATTGCTTGTGTCATCCACACAGAAAATGTAGGTCCCTCTGTGGGACAAGACCTATCATGTATTATATGAATATGCAACTTTTTGCATATTGTAATGTCTTGGGCAGTCTTCAAGCAAGAAGGAGATTCCTCCCTTCTACTAAAGTGTTTGGTAGTTGATCTGTCATCAGCTACCCACAAGAGAGAAGCAGGGTAAAAATAGCCATTCTTCACAACAAACTCCTTTCCAAATCTCTCAGATTCTCTGTCAATGCCTTTTCTGTGACTACTGCTCTTGCAGCTACAGGGGATCTCAGCCAACAGGATGGCAGGCCAGCCATACAGTGGAAATTCTCTGAAATCTTGAGATTGGCACAGAAGGATGTCAAAATGTGCCAAGAGAGTTACATTACTGCAACAACTCACAACAGGCTGTGATACCACAATCTGGTCACTACTCTTGTAAAGTCTTGAACACAAGCTCAAATTGGCATACTGTTAGGCTGATCCAGAGAACACTTATATTAAGAGACCTTTTTTCCAGCTGATGTGACAGACCTTTGGCTCAGGAATTGTAAACAGTCTTGTTTGTGTAAGTAGGGTTTCTTTTAGTGTGTGAACTTCAAACAGGAAGGTTGTAAACACAGCACCTACCTGAGACATGATGGGATATAGCAGCCAAAAGCATTAGAAAGGAATTAATGCAGGGTGCTTTTTTCCTAAAAACTTTCTGTTTATTTCTAGTGTTTGCTGACATTAAATCTTACATCAACAAGAAACTTTAAACAAAGACAAACTGTCTAGTCTTGTCTTCACCATTTAGAAATTTCCTCTCCAAGGTTTTGGTGGAAATAAAATTAAAACCAAGTCTAACATCTCAAACTTCCAGAACAAACTATAAGCTTAGATGTGTCTCTCTTTTTTTGTCTTTTTTTTTTTTGTCTTTTTTTTTCCCCCCATGAAAATAAAAAAGCAAGTATGTTTTTCTTAAAGGAAATGACATATGAAAAATCTGGCACTGTAAGGTCTGATTCACTGCAACATCTTCTTTGATTCCATTCTGCCTAGCACAAAGATGGATGATGTAGAAATGTCAGCCCTCATTTTGTATGGCATTAACATTTTCCACAGCTTTCATACTTTTAGACAAAAATTAAAACAGAAACTGTTCTGCTATCTTTAGCTTCAATGAAGAACAACTACCTAAAAGATTCACAGATTCATCAGAGATAAAAGCTAATTTTCCATGGCACAAACAGGAAAGAGAAAAAATCTATTTCTGAAAGAATCTGTTGGTTAATCAGTAAATCAAGCTAATGTTTCGTTCTCTTTCATTAGGGGGAAAAGTTTAACAATCTCAAAAATACAGTAAGAGCAGAAAATAAAATATAAAAGTTTCAGCATTTCATCTGAAAGTAAATGTCCCAAATGTAAACACCAAATGTTTCATTTTTGTGTAACTGGAACATGTTGTCATTGTTTCAGTTCTGATTTTCAAGGGGTAAGGCTGTAGTACAAATTTGTTAATTTCTGTTCCATAAGCCACAGAATATAATACTCAGAGCTTGTTCCTCCTCCTGGTTTTACTAGAATTCACCACTGGAGGCTTCTGGGAAGTTAATTTTAACCACAAGTTATTATACCATCCACAGGAATTGTGTGGAAGATAGGTACAGGAAAGAAAAACTTTATGTAGCACGCATTAGAATGCAAGTTGGATCTCATATCCATATTAGTTATTCCTGGTTATAGTGTCAATGAAAAAAATATTATCTTTATCAAAATGAATGTAAATTTTATTCCATATTTTAGAGAAAGCCTGCCATGTACAAAGCTACAGAACTACAAAGCCGGTAGTAATTTAAAAAGAGAAGCAAGATGTAACTGAGAAATGGAGAAGCAAATTCAATGGTTTATTTCTGAAAATTTTAAACTACCTCAGATGAGCAAAATAGCAAATGAACAAATAAGCAGATGAGCAAAATCTTATATTGCTAGCTATTTTACTATCCAAAGTAGGTGGACACTACAGGGAAAAAAGAATTTGCTGCATAGATGGAGTAGCAGACTCGGGTTCTGGAGATTTGGCTCTTACCTCTGCTACTAGCCTTCAGAATTGCCTTCCAAAAGTCACTTCTGTAGCTTCTACCTCAGTTTCATAGTATACAACATGGATTTTCATTTGAAAAACATTTTAAGATCTCTTGGCAATGTTCTCATAGCTAAATTTTATTGGGTTTGTATTTTATTGTGATGTTATTAAAGGCAAAATATAGTTTGGGCCTATGGGATATAATTTGTCCCCCAACACCAACGTTGGACAAATAATGTTAATCCAAGGCTATTTGCAGGATCCAAATGGAATTCAAGACAGATTTTTGCATTTAATCCACTGAACTTTGAAGATCTTTGCTCAGAGATTGTTTAAAGTTCCTAGGAGCCTTAGGCTTCAATAAAGGTGCATTGGCACCTACAGGTAGACTCTTAGTATGTAAAAAAGCACTTATACACCTAAAACTGGACAGAACTAAGCAACTCCACACACTAGTGCATTCCTTTTGTCATGGTGTAAGCACACACTGGGATCAAGTACACCCTGATGAAGTTCAATGACACCAAGTTTAGTGGAGAAGTAGACACTGCAGAAAAGAGATTTGCCCTCCAGGAAGACCTGGACAGGCTGGAAGGGTGGGCTACAAGAACCTTAAGAAGTTAAACATGGATAAGTGTAAGGGCTTGCACCCAGGAAAGCACAATGTAGGAGTGAAGC
Organism: Chaetura pelagica; assembly: GCF_000747805.2. Classification (NCBI taxonomy): domain Eukaryota; kingdom Metazoa; phylum Chordata; class Aves; order Apodiformes; family Apodidae; genus Chaetura; species Chaetura pelagica. The sequence continues at coordinate 233,094 of NW_009953798.1, forward strand.
ACAAATTGGGATCCACCTGGCTGAAGAGTAGGTCTATGGAAAGGGACCTGGGGATCCTGGTGGACAACAAGCTCAATACAAGTGAAGAGTGTGCTGCAGCAGCAAGGAAAGCCAACAGGTTTCTGGGCTGTATCGACAAGGGCATCACAAGCAGAGACAAAGAAGTCATAATCTCACTCTACTCAGATCTTGTCAGGCCACACATGGAATACTGTGTTCAGTTCTGGTCTCCACTATACAAGAAACGTGTGGATAGGCTGGAGAGGGTCCTGAGAAGGACCACAAAAATGATCCATGAACTGGAAAGCCTGCCATATGAGGGAAAGCTGAGAGAACACGGTTTGTTCAGCCTATGGAAAAGAAGGCTTAGGGGAGACCTTATTGTCATGATCCAGTACTTAAAGTGCCAAACTCATGAAGTTCAACAAGGCCAAATGGAGGGTCCTGCACCTGACCTGGCACAATCCCGGGCACAAATACAGGCTGGGGGAGAATGGCTGGAGAGCAGTCCTGAGGAGAAGGACTTGGGGATGGTAGCAGATGAGAAGCTCCACATGAGCTGCCAGTGTGTGATGGAGCCCAGAGAGCCAAACACATCCTGGGCTGCATCAAAAGAAGTGTGTCCAGCAGGGCCAGGGAGGTGATTCTGCCCCTCTACTCTGCTCTGGTCAGACCCCACCTGGAGTTCTGTGTACAGCTCTGGTGCTCTCAGCACAGGAAAGACATGGAGCTGTTGGAGAGGGTCCAGAGAAGGGCCACCAAGATGATCAAAGACCTGGAGCAGCTCTGCTATGAAGATCGACTGAGAGAGTTGGGGCTATTCAGCCCAGAGAAGAGAAGGCTCTGGGGAGACCTTATAGGGACCTTCCAGTACCTGAAGGGGCTACAGGAAAGCTGGGGAGGGGCTTTTCATCAGAGAAGATAGTGATAGGACAAGGGGTAATGGTTTTAAAGTGAGAAAGGGGAGATTTTGGTTAGATATAAGGAAGAAATTCTTTACTATAAGGGTGGTGAGGAACTGGAATGGGATGCCCAGGGAGGTTGTTGATGCCCCATCCCTGGATGTTTTTAAGGCCAGGTTGGATGGGGTTTTGTGCAACCTGATCTAGTGGTAGGATTCCCTGCTCATAGCAGGGGGTTGGAACTTGATGATTCTTAAGGTCCCTTCCAACCTTGATGATTCTGTGATTACCAAGAAGATGGAGACTCCTTTTTTACAAGAAGTCACATGGAAAATACTGGGGGTAGTTGGTGCAAGTTACTTCTGGGTAGATCTCAATGGGACATCAGAAGAAAATGTTTCACTACAAGAATAGTCAGATACTGGAATAATCTCCCCAGGGAAGTGGTGAATTCCCCAACACTGCACACTTGTAAGACTCAGCTGGACGAGATGTTGGGCTGTCTCATCAAAACTGTGCTACTACTTATAAGGGCTGGACCAGATGATCTCTGATGTCCCTTCCTACCTGCAGTTCTATGATTCTGTGTCCTGCTGGAATTCTGAAATTAATCTGATTACTTTAAAGAGGGATTCAATCCAGTGGGTGTCAACAATTATAACCATAAAGAGACAGACTTGAATTTCAGCACCTGCTTTGTTTAAAGAGGAAAGCTTTGACCATACACCATAATTGATGTTTTTCTGAACACAAGTGTATATAAAGTAGAAAAATTACACTATAAACTACTTAAGAAGACAGATAATTTCACCTAACACAGCTCAAGCACTTTGTTAGACAGGAGATGTAGACCTAAGTCCTCTTCAGGCAGAGATATTTGAACTGAAAAGTCTCATTACATTAGTAAGAACCCATGGATAAAAAGTTATCACTGTTTGTGCTTTCACATCAGTTTCCATGTACTGCATCCAATTTCCTTTGAACAAAGAAGATTTACCTGATGTGTCTATATATTCAAAAGAGAAGAAGGCATCTTATTCTAGTATGGAAACAGTACCTAGGTGTCCAGCAAAGTGGTAATTAGGTCAGAATATTTTCTCTTAGAAAACAATCTAGATGCAACAGGCTGTAGTTCCTTGTAGAGGAGCCAAGCATCTGATACTTGGGGACTGTGATGATGAACATCACAGTGCCCAAATCCTTCACTATGAACAGATTCCCATAGTAGCTATACTCTGTGGAAATGCGATCTCATTTGTATACATGATGATATCTTCAGGCACCTAGCTTTTTGGGCAGTTCTTACAGTGTTTCTGTTGAGAATCCACTTTGTAACTCTTATATTTTCTTATAGAACTACACAGGAAGAATGTTTTAGATATCTTGAGCTTACTGGTAAGAAATTACATTCTGACAGTCATGTAAAGAATAATCATGAACTGATCAGACATGCAACAAATGTTATCCAGATTTAGTTCATGTCCATAGTACCTTAACTTGCTGTTATATTCATTACAGATGATTACAAGAGTGTTGTGAAAAGTGCCAGTGAAAGGAGTGGAGAGTGAGGGTGTGTGTATATGCACATATTTTTGAGGAGCTTGATTCAGTCTAGATTTGTGGCAGTATAAATTACAACTTCCTGTGGTTTTATTATGTAATTATTTGTTTGAATGTCAATTATCTGAGGATACAATTCCTGGCATTGAGTTAGTCCTGTTTTTCACATATTTTATCTATACAGAAAACAGCACCAAATCTGGCTCCATAAAGTACAAATACAAGACTGCTTCAAACTGATGGAGTATTACACAGTTATATTTTTGACACAATTTACATGGTTATATATTCAGCAAAATTCAAAACTGTCAGGAGCTCAAACAGTAAACATGCTGCAGAATTATTTAGGACCTTTTACAGGACCTGGATACAGCCTTGAGTAAGAGCAACAAACGAACAACATGATGACAGAAGAAGCCTTTCGGAGTCAGACAGCCATTCATAACATTTTTTTCTCCCCCTTTTCAAGAAGGTTGGCTTATCACCAGCAAAAGATTCCTTCTAATTCAGCAGTAGAAGAGTAAAAGGAACTTAGCCTACCTGTTCTCTGGTACCATCAACCCCAGCTAAGTACTTTGGTGCACGAACCACATGCACACATACGTCCTACTTACCACTGTCGTAACAGACCAATGTCCAGTATAGCAGAACAAGGGTAGCTGAAGAGGTCGTCATTTTTTCAGCTGTAAGGATGCATTCTTCAGACTAATTGGTTACAAATGTTCACTAAAAAAGCAAAGTTATTCATATGTTACAGTAATGCAATAGTGCATCTTGAAGACTTTAAATGTTGTTCACTTGTCTTTCTAAATCAAAATCACCCAGCAATTATTATGGAAAAAAGAACCAGTACTTAAAGCAAATGTCATTTTTAATCTAGAGAAAATTTGTAACCCAGAATTTAATGGATTGTTAGCATTCTTTTTTTCTCTTTTTTTTTCTTTTTTTAACAGAGAGCATTACTTATATATGAAGGCAGAGCATAGCTAAAAAAACGCCAGAGATTAGAAATAAAAGAAGAAGACTTTTGCTACTATGCTATTGATTTTTTTTTACTTACATATGATCAAGCAATCATACTGTCTGACAAGTATTCAGTACACTGTGCAAAAGAAGCTGCTAAATAAATCAAACTCCTAGTGGATGTACACAAATAAACATAACACATGAGAAAAAAAATACAGGAAAAAAACCAACAACAACCCAGCATACATTGCATGAGTATTAATTGCTATCTTCCTTAGTCCTGGGAATTTCCAGGGAATTTCTGGGTTTGCCATGCCCTGATGTATTTTTTACAATTTGGTCAGTGCAGGAAAACCACATAGAATCTGTTGAAGTCAGCTGCCCAGAATCAACTGAAATTTGAGTCCTGTTTATTCTCTAAGTTTTGCAGAATTAGAGTTTGCAAGAGAGAGGATCCTCATAAAAAGAAATGGAAAATAAATTATTGTGAAAGGATGGGAGAGCTTATTCTGTTCTTGCTTATGTTGTAGTTTTGTGGGAGATGGCCCTTAGTAATGCAAGCATTTTGTTAAGCATTTAATCAAGACCTATTTGGTTCCTTCAAAATCATTACAACTATAGGAAAATAATCCAGCAATCATCTAAATTCATCCCTGCATGAGATCAGTCCCACCCAACACAACCCAGCAATTTTCTTTCTAGCTTACTTTCGAAACTTTCCATGAAAAACCTTGTAATGCTCATCAAAAGCATAGAACTTTGCATATAGAATTACTTTCTCCTGAGATAACAGCTACTTTAGTACCGTTTTTTCCAGTTATTAAAGTGTTAGTATCATTCAGAGTTGAAAAAGTGCCATGCAAAAATAGGGGTTTTTTCTCACATTTTGGATATTTTTAATCCTTTAAAAATCTTTATAATCTCACTCCAGGTACCCAGATTTCTACGAGAATTCTACATCAGAGGAACTTTTTATAAGCCAGCTGAAAGACAGAGTAGAAAAAGCTGAATAAACCTGCCTTAGAGTACTTAAACACACACGTAGCCTTGAACATATGTGCTCTCATATTCAAATTTATTGGAAAATGCAGGTGCTTAAGTACATGCATAAGAAATTGCCTAGATAGTTGGCAAAGGTTTCAAAGTTCTGGAGGGCCAAGCTCAGTTTTTCTTCAAGATTTGTAATAGATTAGAGGGCCTTAATTGTGGATAGTGTTCTCTATGTCACAATATGCTGAGTTGACATGTTTATTTCCCAGATATTAACATCAGTCATTATCTCTTCATAGACATGACTTGCACATTTGCTCCTATTGTAGAGAACAATGCTTTTTACACATTAGCTGATGCTGATTGATTTGCTTTTGTTAAAAGTCCAGGCTGGACATAGTAATTCTTGGAGCCAGGCCACTCTCTACCTGAAATTCTATTCAGTGTTCAGAAAGGGGAACTACATGGAAGATGACATCCCAGCCATCATTTCTCCACAGATGCTCTACATTTGCAACAGGACAGGCTGTCTCAGCATCCACAATACTGTTTGTTCTGAAAAATGTTGAAGGACAGGTTTCCATTTTGGAGGATTTGTGGCTTCTCACTTGCTCCTGTGTAAGGACACTAAACAATTGCAAGACAATGGAAGGATATTTCTACTTAAACCAGCAGGGAGAAACTTGTCCAGTGGAGTTGTACACAAGCTCCCAGTCTTAGACTTCTAGGGGAGCACCTCCTACTGCAAACTGCAGAGAACAAAGAGATTTATTGTCCAAACCCCCAGCTCCCAAGAGAGCAAACTTGTGGTGGCTTATCTGATTATTTGACCTCTTGACAAATTTGAATGCATGTCCACAGGGAACGAGGACCAGAAAGACAGTTTAGTACTTAAATTATTAGTTAATACATTATTTGTAAATTTTGAATTTGCCTGTCTTATTGCCATTCATTAAGCATAAATCTAAATGTCTGTCTCTCATGCATGGCATTTTTTGAAGGGAGCATTTACCTGACACTTTACTAACTAGATAGATAGATAGATAGATAGACAGACAGACAGACAGACATCTTCCTGGAACAAGCTGGAACAAGTGCAGCTGACCTGGGGCAATCTGAAGCAAGGGTCTCCACTGTTTCATTAAATCATTTGTACAACAGACTCACTGAAGTTCTATAGACAGTAAAAGCACTGGTGTTTAATACCTCTGAAACTAAGCAAATACATTTACCCCTGCATCATCTGTGAATATTGTAGGTTGGCCTACAATGTATTTAGCCCTTCCATATGCTCTTCTCTGCGTGTACAGCATTTTGTATCAATTAGTGTTTTTCCACAGTCAAAGTTTCCCATACATATGTAACTTGCTCTTTGCTGTTTACATTTCTGTTGTTCAGATAGGAAAAAAAGCTCCAAGATTATATTCTTTTCCCAGTAGACATAAAAATTTATAATCTGGTGATTCAGGGCTGGAAAGAATAACAGAGGCAAGGCAACATCATAAGTAGAATAGAAGAGAAATTGAGGTGTCCCTTTAGCTTCTTCCCTCTATTATTTGGGTGAAAGAAGCTCTTGTAACAGCTACTCAGAATGAGCTTATACCATATTCACCAGCTTCTACTGCTTGTTATGATCAGTAACATGTCTTGCTTTGGCAAATTCCAACCTGATTTAGGGAGTACATATCTGTGAGCTACACTGAGAAAAACCACAGCAGTTTTTCTAGCGTTTAGAAATACCGAAGAAGGTATTTTGGCAGTTACTGGGATGCAAAAACCAGCAGGGTCATTTTGAAAGTTCCTTGCTTTTAACTGCATGTAGGATACATAAAATGTGATGTCAAGTTTATTGAATCTGAAATGTAGGAGCCAATCATTACCATAAGTAACTGGCAACACAGTTAAAATCTGCAACAATTGGGATCTGTGTGGCCAGTTGTTACCCATATGCTATGAAGAAAAATAATCTCTTTAAGCCTCACAGAATGGATGACTGTTCTACAGAGTTGCTTAAATCTTTTACATGCTGTAAACATTTTCAGTAATGCTAGAAATAAGATACCATATTGTTATCCTTTGTCTCTGTTTTTTTATCTTACTAAAAACTAGTCTGCTGATAAATATAGAACTAATTAAGCTGCATTTCCAAAATTGTAATCAGCAGCTGGAGAACACCCCAAAACAAAATAAAATAATCTTAAAAAAAAAAACACATCTCAGCAATGAGCTGACTTTGAGGGTCTTGATCTTTGACAGAGCCTAGAACAGCAGTGGACCCTGGCTGTTCTTTCTGAAATCCAGGACTAAACAGTAAGATGGGTGTATCTAAGTGGGCAATATCTGAATAATACTTTTCTTACTGATATCATTAAGGGTACTGGTATCCCTAAGCTTTGAAGTGCTTAGGGGAAAAATCCCATATACTTGAGCTGATTGTACATTTGTTTTTTGACTTCATGGTCACTTCAAGGAAACCTGTTTGTCACATGCATGTGAAAAGTTATAGTCTTAGGAAAGCTGGTGTTCAACTCCAGTTCAACACTTCTGTAGAAACACAGGTGGAATGCATCCTGTAAGAGGTACTGTGCTACCTGTCTCTCAGATTATGTTGTACTCAGGAATGCTGAATGGTGCCCAGACTGGCTTGCAGCAGCCTTAGCAGTGCCCACCCAGTGGGAGGCATGGGGGGCTGTCACTCCCTTCCCCAAACCTCTATGCATGAAAAGAGTTCACTTCCATCACCCTTCCTCGTGCTGAGAGGTGCTTACTCACAGAAGTAATTCCAGCGACTGCTACAAATTAACTGACAAAGAAGAGGCAATTTGTGAGCTCCCCCTGCAATATGTGAGTTATTAACCAGCTCAGAGGGAGCCCAGCTGGCTACCCTGGTTGCCTGTGGTGAGGCAAGCATGTTCAGCTGTTGGGCTGATGTTCCTAGCTGTCAACTCTGTTTCAAACATCTCCACAAGCAATGTCTAGAAGTGACTTCTTCGCTCCCTTCCAGTAGCACTCAAGAAGGATGGCAGAGCTGCAAAGTTTTAGGCTTGGCTTTGTTGCTTCTCTAAACAAAATCTCTAAACGAGCTCTTGGTTGGATCCAGATAGAGCATTTGATAGTTAGCACCTTTCAGGATACACACATTGGTTCATAAAAAAGCTCATGTAACTTTTTTTTTTTTTTTCCTCCATTACATGCCAGACAAAGACCTTTTCCAGTAAATTTATTGATACATTTCAAAGACATAAAGATGACATTTAAGTACCAAATTATCTCTCTTCCCTGAAAATCTTCTTCAGGGAACTGGAGCCTCCATGTCACAAATAGTAATTTTCACATCAGAAATTTTTACATCAGAAATTTTCATATCAGAAAAAACTTTTTTACTGTGAGAGTGATAGAGCACTGGAACAGGCTGCCCAGAGAGGTTGTGGAGTCTCCTTCTCTGGAGACATTCAAAACCCACCTGGATGCCTTCCTGTGTGATGTGCTCTGGGTGATCCTGCTCTGGCAGAGGCGTTGGACAAGGTGAATTTTTGATCCAGCCCCTAAGATTCTGTGATCTGTAATAAGCCAACACCTAGTTTCAGATAAAGATTTGGATCCTGGGAATTTTCAGTGAAAATCTTACAGTGTTTCTTCAGAAGAAGGTCTATTAACAGTTAGAACGATCAGTATGGAAACAATAATATTACTACTATCAGCATTACCAATTACAAGGAAAATTCAGAGATGTATAGCTTTTTGTCTAAAGAGCGCATATCAGAATGCACAAAGTATTTCACAGAATTACAGAATGTTAGGGGTTGGAAGAGACCTCTGAAGATGAAGTCTAACCCCCCTGCCTGAGCAGGACCACTACAGAATCTAGGGCAGTTAACACGGAAGAGTTTTGGTAGGCTTCCACATGGAAAATGCATGCTTACATAATATCGAGTTGGGGGGCAGGGGAAAAATAAATAAAATAAAGTAGAATCTGCTAAGACCTGACTGACATTTTCCTCTTCCTGACGGTTTCTAAAAGTTCTGTTCTCAATCACTCATATTTATATGAGTATTTAAGAGGCCTGCATTCATGGTAGTTCTATATGAAATGAGAAAGAAAAACAAACCCTCCACGATGAACGTAACTTCTTGAAAATATTGCCATTTTAATTGTTTGTGCAGCAGAGTATGCAAAACCGGCTTCCAGCAGACCATTACTAAACACGGTCAGTGTCCAACCCACAGACAAAGCTATTTATGGTACATGAAGTTCAATGTCTGGGGGTCTGTAGTCTCCTCCAGCTGACCTCTATAGAATGCAATTTTTTAACTTATTTATTTTTATTTTTAATAGCTGTATTTATTTTAAAAATTATACTGGTATTTTAAAATGTCATACATCTCTTTTCTTTGTCAGATATAGCATAATTACAAACATATTCTAAAAGAACAGCCATAATTAACATTTTAAGAAGAATAAACAATTTTCTTAATTGTCTACTTGAAGCACAGCATTCAGACACGGCATTTTGTTAATGCCTCCATGAAGGAGAAACACATTACTAATTTAAGTAATGGGGTCAATCCTGACTGGCCCCACAATTTATGTCTGTTCACAGGAAGATGTCCTGTGTAGTCCCAAGAGCTGCCATATTTTGACTGTTTCTTAAAAGAAAGTAATAAAAAAAGGTATATTCCAGCTAATCATTACTTATTGCCAGTGCCAGTCCAGACAACTCTTCATTCTTCCATCAGATCTCACAGAGGACCATCCCACTCCTCCTGCAGACTAGCCTCCACCTGGGCCAGGTATTTAGCCATTCCCACTAGTAACCCCTGGGTGGAACCAGCTCCGGCTGAATTACATTTTTGTTATCTCAGACTAATTTTGAATGTGTCTGTTGTGATGTCTGACCTCAAGATGCAAGTCATTTTGAAATAAAGAAGAAATGCTGAAACAATGATTTTATTAACCTCTGTTAAAATTTGCTTGAGTTTTGGATACTTAGTTGGAAAGGAGTGAGCACAGAAAAGCCAAGGTGTAGACTTCACATGCTACCAAATCCCACTGCAGGCAGCTAAAACGGTATTCTGATTTTTTGTGTCTTATTCCAGTTTCATACCAGAGATGAGTTAAAACACCTGCAGTTTTGAAGTTTCAGAACATAAGGGTATATTTTATACATTGTTCTATATCTAAAATTAGAATAATGTTAGCACTTTGACAATTTTAAATTACATGAAGGTGCATGAAATGGTGAAAAGGGTAGATAAATACAATGATGGTGATTTTGCAGATTTCTCAGAATAAAACAACTGTAGTGATTTTTTGTTTGGTTGGTTTTTGTCCCTCAAGCTGTATGAAATTTTTCATTCAGATTAAATGCAAGGCTTTCAGTCCCTGTTGTTGTTGGGCATGAGATCCATGGTGTAACGACTTCAACAAGTAGCACTGCTTCTCAAATCAAACAGCTTGTCTCATTCCTGATGGTTAATTGTGAACACTGTGCCACTGCCCATTCTTTATAACTGAGGTAAGTGTTTTACAACACTGCCTAGTACTGCAGTTAGGAACTGACAGGTAGATGGAGGCATCTGAGCTATCACTGGCCTTTGGCATTCCTCATCTCATCTCTGATATTCCTAGCCCAAAACTCTCTCAATGAAACCACAAGCAAATTTCCCAACATCTTGAATAAGAACAAATTTGTGTCCCATGACCCATTTCTCATCATACTGTAAGCAGCAAATGCTCATGATTGCTAACTAGCAATCAAGATTGAGGGGCTGATGACATCTGAGGAGGAATTGACTGTAACACTCAAAGGCATAGACTGAACTCATTTACCACATCAGCAAAGATAGCACCATGTGTAAGGAAAATCATACAGTGCAAAATCTATTCCAAATACCTTAAAGTATTACCTCTATGATTCAAGACAGAACAACTTAACAAAGAAAAAAACAAACAAACAAACAAAAACAAACAAAAAATACCCAAAAACCAAACCCAAAATGACAAAAAAAAACCCCAACAAACCTCAAGACACCCTTCCTAAAGAGCAAATGGCAAAAAAAAATGACATAAACTATTGCTGCATGTATCAAACCATATTTTTACAAGACTTTTTCATTAAAATTCACCTATGCAATTCATTTCCCTGAACATTCTTTGGCGAGAAAACAGCTCCAAAAGAAAATTCTTAAAGTAAGCTTTCCACTTTTGCACATTTTTTAGAAAGGGTTTTCTTTATTTCATTCTGGATGGCTCAATGTTATCCAGCATTTCTAAAACTGCAACGCAAGAAACTTACTACAGAATCTCAGAGCACTAAAAGGCAAAACAGAAACACTGTTTCAGAAGCCGCAGGTAGCATTTCTAGTCTAAGACCTGTACTGAAGGTAGCTGCTTTTCAAGATTAGCAATGGAACAATTAATAAAGGAACCCATTAAGGTCTGATTGTTGCTGCTAAAAAGGAAGGTTGAATTTCAGTCCTTTGAAGTAACTGAGAATGATTCAGGCCTCATTACAGAGATATAATCTACATTCATACATTTATGTTAGTGATTCAAATCTATTGGGACAGATTGAATTCCGTTAAATAGAGCATCTTTCCTGTGGAACTTTTCTCAGGCTTTCTCAGGCTAACCTAAGAGGTGACCTGACAATACAAAGTAGTGAGGTATTTAGGGATTCAACTGTGCTATAAAAGAAATGCTATACAGAAAGTAGAAGAAAGAATGAGATATAATCTAAAAAGCTATGTCAGCTTTTCATTTGGACTCTGTTTTGTAAATGCACTCCCTGTCATCACAATGGGATAGAAAAGGATTCTAGGTGTTGTAGTAGTTTTAAGTACTGCACTGAATACTGCACCTGCCAGAAGCAGATTTAAAATGAAATTCCGGGTATCTGGATTTTGGTTTTAACCACAAGATCTTACAACCAACATACAGCCAATCACAAGGTAGAAACAGAACACTTCTTGAGTAAATTCAAGAGACTACCTATGTTTTTTAATGGGCAGACGTTAACTTTACCTGTTTGACCCCCAAACTATTATTCTCTCCTGCCACCAGACATCCAAAAAGCTGATTCATTGTCTTTTCCAGCATTTAACAGGAAAAATATTTTAAAAGTTGAGACATTACTGAAAATATATAATTTAAAGTTATTATAGTAAGTATTTATGATTTAGGCTGCTGGAATTAAAAAAAAAAACAAACTTCAATTTTAGAAATAACGCATTGTAGCTCTCCCGAGGTAGACAGTAAGCAAACAATGACATCAGCTTTGTAGACATACATGTAAGCTTTTTCACAAAAAAAAAAAAAAGTAAGCTTTCACCAAAGTAAGCATTCATAAAAAATAAGCTTTAGATTTTAATTTTGGTTTTATTTCTTTATTTTCATATTATTTGCCAGAAAGGGAAAGCCTAAATTGGATTCACACACACACACAAAAAAATATCTGAAATGCTTTGCACTCGGTGCAAATACAAGCAAAGTAAATACTCTGAATTACCATAAATAACATCATAAAATATATTGATTTGAACATTAAATGGTTTCATTTTTAAGGCTGTTTAAATGTCACCCTCAGAAGCTGAACACATAAATTTAGGAGCCAACTCTCTCCAGAATAAACAACATAATTGGAGAAAAAAAATTCTAATTTCAGTTGTGAAGTTAATATAGTTAACATCCTAATCTAATGAATCAGTATAATTTTAGAACTATTTGTACTTTATTTTTTGTTGTTCAATTTAAGATTTACTCCTAATGCCACATGTAATTGTATAGGCAGTTTTCCACTGCGTTCCACTGATCTGTGTTATTAAGATGCCTCTATTTCAAAACAGTTCTGGCTTTCTGTATTGAGCTTCTCACTGTGTTTCTGTACTGCCTCACTTCTGCATTACTCCCTTCTCTTAGTGAATGTTCCACTTACTTGATTTAAAAAATAATTATTTTACAATACTAAATACTGAACAAAAAATTTACCATATTTCGTGCTGCCCATAACCTGTCAGTCCCTGATCCCTTATTCTGGTGTTAAATGATTAGTACAGTTTATGGAAGATGCCTATTAATTACTGGGAAAGTTGACAGTTCAGTGATGGGCTAAAAATATGAATCTGTCACAACATTCAGTATACGGAATGACAAATCCATTAGGAGAGATAGAATAAAAAAAAAAAAATAAAAAAATAATAATAAAAAAAACCCCAATATATTCCTCTCCAGGAAAGCAACAGCTTAAAAAATCTCTTTGAAATAGCCTTGAAAGTGGAAAATTCGTTTCTTTCTGGGAATTAAAACTGTGTTAGTTAAAAAAAAAAAAAAAAAAAAAAAAAGGCCAAAATACTCAGGTTTTATGGGGAAACCTTTGTAATCCCAATAAAACCCCTTTTGCTTTGAAGTCAGATGCGTGATTCAGTAAATGACTCATGTTAGCAATTAGAAAATGGTCATTTAGGGCCCTGATTTCTTTAAAGACAAGGAGGGTGAGGGTGGGGAAAGAGACACAATAAATCTTGAGAGGCTTAAAAGGAAGAGCAGGCTAAAGTGTGAACTTTTTGTTTCAGCGACGGAAGCGAGAAATCAGTGATTCATTAAAGGAGGGAGAAAGACCTCCATGGAAGCTGGCAAAGAAGGAAAAGGAGCTAATTATGTTTCTTCCTTTTTTACTCTTTCTGACCAGCATATAATGTGCTTTTCCAGGGTCTGCCTGTATATACTTCTTTCCAACCTCTCCACCCAACCCCTCCTCCAGCGGGGGGAGGGGGAGGTCTAGCAGGCAACAAGCTCCAGGTGGCTTTCTCAAGCACTTCGCTGCCAAAAAAATAAAATAAAATCCTCCGCTAGAAAACAAGTTTCTTGGGGGGGGGGGAGGGGGGGGAGGGGGAAGCCGCCCTGAAAAAATGGGCGGGGAGCGGAGGGGGGCGGCTCCGCCTGCCGCTGCAGCCCGGGAGGAAGCGAGGGCAGCTCCCGGGGCTCCTCCGCAGCAGGCACCGCTCGCTCCGGCTGCGAAAGGGTTTCAGATGTCCCACCGCTGCTTGACCCCCTGCAAATAAGGGTTGACCACCAGAGGTACATCCCACCTCTGACTTGTAATCGCTGACATTTAGGCTACAGCTTCCAACCTGTTTACAACCAAAGGGGGAGGGAAAGGAAGGGAAGGGGGGGGAAACAAGTTGGGATTTTTCCCCCCTCTCTCTCTCTCTCTCTTTCTTTCTTCCTCTCTCTCTCTTTCTCTCTCTCTCTCTGGATTTTTTTATTTTTTTTTTTAATACTGTTCTGGAGAATTCAAGCAAAACAAAGAAACTGCCTCCTCTGGGGTTGTCAGTGAGAAAGGACGAGTTGTGCAACTGGTTTGGGATTTGCAAAAAGGCAAGGGGGTGGGGAGCAGAAGAAGGTGCAAAGCCACAAAGTGTGTGTGTGTCTGTGTAAAGGGGTATGTGTGAAAAATCCCTTCTAGCACCCCTTTCCGCTGGTTATTATTTATTTTTGTTGTTGTTGTTGTTCACTTTGCTGTCATCTATTTTTCAGACCTTTCTGCATCTAAGATGGTGAAGAAAGGAGTAAGGAAGAGAACAAAATAACTACTGGGAAGTCTCAAACCAGGTTGGGGAGTGTGTGTGTATGTGGGGGGGTGGGGTGGGGAAGAGAAAAAGGAAAGAGGATTAACTACAGCAACCCCCCAAAAAAAACCCAACAGCTTTTTTCTCTGAGGGAGGACTCGAAGGATTAAAAGGCAGCAACTTCTGAGGCGATTTGTCCCGAGTTATGGATGTTGGTGCACCTACTTCAGGCCAGATCAGAGTACAGAGGGATCTAACCAGAAGCAGCAACCACCGGCTCTCCACTTGCCTTTTACCAGGTTTTACCCTTCCAGTATGTTTCATTTGATAAGACATTTTCCAGCGCCCAGAGTTTCAGTACAATGTGCAAATGGATACTGACAAATGGTGCCTCAGCCTTTTCCCACCTGCCTTGTTGCTGCTTGCTGCTGCTCTTCTTGGTGTCTTCTGTGCCTGTCCCCTGCCATGACCTCGGCCAGGACATGCTGTCCCCGGAGGCCACCAACTCTTCTTCTTCATCATCCTCCTCCTTCCCCTCGTCCTTCTCCTCTCCTTCCAGTGCGGGGAGACACGTGCGGAGCTACAATCACCTCCAAGGAGACGTGCGCAAGAGGAAGCTCTACTCTTACAACAAGTACTTTCTCAAGATCGAGAAGAACGGCAAGGTCAGCGGCACCAAGAAGGAGAACTGCCCCTTCAGTAAGTACGGCTCT
>NW_009953798.1:248364-254139 GCF_000747805.2 Chaetura pelagica
CCGCCCCACCCCACTTTTTTTTTTTTTTTTTTTTTTTTTTTGTTTTTTTTTTTTTTTTTTTAAGAAATTATATCAAAGTGAAAGTTACATGGGCTGTTTCCATAGTTGTAGTTTCAACCTTTTCTGTGCTACTAATTAGGCTTTTAGTAAAAGCATGCATCTGGTGATGTAGTTGTTTGGGTTTTTTTACTGTCAGTGCTAGAAATGTAACCTTTATTTGGCTTTCCTGTCTGTGCCGTCTCAAATTGAAGGAAGTGTAGTAAATCACGGTATAGTGTTATAGTAACTCTTAAGTGACTGTGTCCTCTGAGAAAGTAAGCTCAGTTATGCAAGTGTTGGAGGAAACTCTGACTTGCTTCACTGGTGAAGAAACACTTTTGATTCTCGGGTTGTTTTACATAAACCCATAAACCTGGGGATAAATCTTCTGTTAAATTAAAGCAAATTTAGGTGACTGAATTAGATCTCTTGCTTGCTAATGTGCAAAGTACTGATACCTCAGCAGGTTGCCATTCTGTGTGATAGACATTACTGTTAATTCAGCTGTATTTCTATTAAATACCCATAACATAGGCTTACAAACAGGGAGGAGAGGGCTGCTGTATCATATGTCACTACTTCACTTGCTCCACCTTGCAACTTCATACTTTACCATGCACTTAATATTTGTGAAAGGTTTAGATGTCAAAGCAGCTGAATCTTACCACCTCCCTCTCTGTATTTCATAGCCTATTTTTTTAAAAACAGAGCTATGATGAAGTCTTCATTTTTTATGCTTTTGTGTGAAATCAGGTATAGCACTGCATTTCTTACATCACTTTTGTTTGTGGAGGAGGACAGCATCATTCCCCTAAAATGGGATTCAGAAAGGTTTCTGTGTGTCCCTGAGAACACCAGCCATTCTCTGCAGAACACAGCTGCCAAAAAGGCTTATAGGGGCCCAATCTGACAGCAGTGAACTCAGAGAAGTATCCACTCATTTGAGCAGCCCCACTTAGCCAGGAGAACTGTTCAGGGAGTGAATTTGTGCACATGCTGACCTGAGAGATCTTGCCAGGAAAAGGAAGAATACTCTGAAATGCACATATACCTCTTCCCACTCTTTCACTGTACGTCCAGGAGCAACGCCCTGCAACTGTATGGTGAGACCCTTTTTTTCCTAGCTTTCTAGTCATTGCATTGGAAAGAGAATTGGCATTCTTGGTTATGTCATGGTTACTGTCACATTTGAAGAGGATCTGCTGAAGGAGAGGAGAATGACTTCCTATAAAAGCAAAACAGTACCTTTCTTATACATAGTTGCATCATGCTCCTCAAGTTTATGTGCAGTGAAGAAAGGACTTCCATAAGCTTAACATTTGTAACTTGCTAGCCAGATTTATATCAAAAAGTCAGACCTAGACCATCTTTAAATGCAAAACAATTAGGTTCTTGTTAGCAGAAGATAGTGGCACATGTTCTTCTTTAATAGCCATTATAATTTGCAGTGTGAAATTGTGTTTTTACAGAAAACACTGAGACCATTTAAGAATGCAGTTGCTGCACCATTATTTCAAGGTAGCAAAATGTTGCAAGTGATTAACAAAATCTGTGCTTTTCATAATGTGTAGCTGTGCCATCATACTGCTGCCGTAGTCCCCAGCTTGGCTGATTCTATGCAAATATGTGATATCTTTAAGATAGTAAAAACTATGTAATCACATCAGAAGACATACTGCCCTGCATAAAGGGTTAGTCAGTCAGCCCACAAAATTGTAGCTTATTTAACATTAAAGATTACCTAATCCCCAAGTTCCTCTCTCAAAACCATGCTTTCTTAGACTAATATTAATGAATTTGACATGCAAAACTTTGAAATATTCTAATTTGCGGGCTAATTTTCTTTTTCTCATATGTTAATGTTTAAAATCCACTTATGCTGCAGTAAACCCTTATCTTTAGGGCTGTAAGATCATGATATGTTGTGTAATTAGACAACAGCTTTCATGGCTGACTGCCAATTAAGCACTGTCAAGTAAGAAGAGCAGTTGGACAGAGTCAGAATAAACATTCAGAAAACAGAATTTAGTTTCCAGCTTTTAAATGGCTCAAGTGGCATTCATAGATTTGCTCTATAAATATTGTGTAGAGTGTGCTAACTTAAAGTTTACTCTGGCAGATGTCTTCCAACCTGGTTGCTTGGAACTGTTCCATTATCCTTTCTCTACCTATAGGGTAATGGGAACAGAAGTGGCTTCTGAATGCTCTGTCAGGAGGCTGAGGGAACTTGCAGCATTGGGCACAGCTGGAGGGTGTCTGTCACTAGATAGAAGGAGGACACTTTTTAGTTGTGTTGGTTTTTTTTAACTTGTTCCTTACATCTGGTAGTTTGTCCTGGAAATGCAACCACTAGCTCATCCCATAGCATCAATGCTATGAAGTTACTTGACCCTATTCTTGAAAGAGCCCCTGCCATGCGTGGATAAGGAGAACTATACTGTCTTCTAGTTACTTAAATAATAGTTGGGGATATAACAGAATGAAAAAGCCTCCAAAGAGCAACTACAAAAGCTTTCACTATAACCTGAGTCTGGGATGATCAAGAAAATCTTAAGCCACACATTAAAATGGAGAGAGAACTGTATGGGTGCAGATTCTGACTTTACTTGCACCCAGAAATCCTTCTTGAAGATGTGAAACTCTTTGGGTTTAATGGATGGCATGCATTGAGCTACACGATACATAATAAGCTGGTTCAGGGAAATCTGAACATATTTTGGAGTGTTACACTGTTTTCAGATGACTTTTAAGGCAACTGTTAATAATACTAGAAGCGCACAGACTTCAAATTTACAGGACAGATTTTAGCAGCTGAAGAACAGTAACATAATCTGTGATGTTTAATTAGAAGCAGCTGACCTGCAGTCTGTAGAGGAAGTTCTGCCTAAGCAAGGATTGCAGGATCAGGCCATTATTTAGGTACATGTTTAGGGAGTGGAGTTTGTGTCATTGAGCATGGATATTAGGGGGAGGAGTTGCTGGAGTGATTCCTGTGGGCTTTGGACCAAGCAGTGCTATGCAGAACCTACGGTAGATGGCGGCACAGCCACTGCCTGGTGTCACCTCTGCTCTAAGTAGGTGGATAAGAAATGGCTGCATCCCCAGCTATATCAGACAATTTACCTCAAGCAGAGTTAAAAGGGCTTACACCAGCTGAGAGACTCTTAACTGGCTTCTGAGCATCCGAAGGGGATTAATCCAGAACAAGGCAAAAGCACTGCAATTGCAGAGTAAAAGTGTTCACTGGGGGAGGACCTACTGAAGTCCCTAATAGGTTTTCATTTCGCGTTAGTTAGCGTATCATCAGATTAGTGACACAATGCATAATAGCAGGAAAGTTTTGAGCCTTATTCTGTAGCTCTTAAGTTTCTAAACAATCACTTTACTAGAGGTGCTCAGCATTACTACTGAAGGTTTTAAGTGTGTACATATCTACACGGCATATAAATACAGCTTTGTTCTATATATTGAGCTATATATAAACTGCATTAAATGAGTATCAGTTTGATACTCAGCTTTTTGTTTATACCACAGGTATATAAAAAAAAAATAATAAAACTTGATAGGTATCTTAACCTCAGCTGTAAAGCTCAAACCAGATTAGAATACTTGGTAAAATGTTATTTTTCTACCAAATATTTTTCAAGCCATCTTTTTGGGATTATTGTCTCCTCATGAGCTGGTATTTGTAAATCAATGTGAGAATTTTTCTTCATTTTCCAAAAGACTGATTAGTAGACATATGTGTCTTGTTTTATCACCCATGGAAGCCTGGTTTAACTTTTTACCAATCAAGATTACTTAAAATAGGAAATAATACTGTTTTAGTGAAGTAATTTGAAACTTAGGTTTTCTTTCATATGAAAAGTGAGATTCTTATGGAGATGATTTCTCACTTTGGGTCTTGCTTTTGGTTTAGTTTGTTGTCGTTTTTTTTTCCTCTGCAGAACTCAGTTACGTAATTTATAACCAGCAGTATACAATCTTAGGCACGTAGGATTTATGAATGTGGAAGAAATTGTACTATTTAATGTCTACATGACACTCTCCTGTTACCCTTACTACATTCCTGCCTTGGGGACCCTCCATGCTGATACTATAACCCTGTCATAAATCTGTTGAAAATATACGGTTGTAAGAAGTCTTTTTGTATTCATTAATCTAACTTACAGCCACAAAAAAAAAAAAGAAAAAAAAAAAAAAAAGCCAGTTTCAAGTTTGTTCTCCTTAAAACCTCAGAATAAAGTAGAAGAAAGGGGCATGTAGGCTTATAGGTGCTGTGCTGCTGTTTTAATGGGAGAGTTCTCAGATAGTGGCTCAGTTAAAGCTTCCCTTGAAGATGGCGTTAGCTGAGTGAGCACTATAGAATGTGCTTACACTTCTGAAACATCTTGGATGCATTCACTCATAGGATAAGAACCTCTGTTTTGAAATAAGGCATTTTAAGATGACTTTCAGATGTCTTTGAGCTGTGTCTGAATAGGGGCCTTTTCACTTCAAATGGGAGTCAGTTCAGATCCTGTAATAAGGGAGTTTTCATTTATTCCACAGAGCCCTTCATTTCGGAAAACGAAAAACTCTTCTATGAGCAAATATTATTAGCCTGTGGTCTTATGTTAAAAATAGCAGGTACTAGTATGAACACAGGGCAACATCTCCCATCAAGGTAGATTCCAGAGCTCTCTGAGCAAGTAAGATTCTAAATAGCAAAAGAAAGATTGAAAAATAGGGAAAAAAATAATATTTGTAAGCAATATTATATTTCTATTCTTAAAATTTGGGATGGTAGAAATAAGTCTTAGCAAAGCAGAGAAATTATTTGGTCGGTTTGGGATTTGTTATAATGCAATAACCTGGTTTTGCTTCTTTGTTTCCTGTTTTCTGAAGAGCTTTCTGAATCTAGCTCTTATTTAATTCCTTCTTTCTCAAAACAGCACGGAGTTGAATTTTAGTTGACACGTTTTGAACACCTGTTACCACTGCTTGTAGTCCCCATTAGACATTGAACTACCTTACCCTAATATTCTGGAATTTATGATATAATGAACTCTTTGCCACTTTGAATAGCACAAACAGTCTGAATCTATCACCATTAACAACAAAAGTCAGCTGTATGAGACTGCATGGAAAAGTAACTTTTGCTCCTTTGGGCTATGAAAACCAAATTATCAGATCAGAAACGGAGGCTGCATTTAGTTCACATTAGCACACTTAAGTTTCTTGGTCAGTAGGTATAGTAGTATCACTAGTCTTATTGTAGGTACTGAACCAAACAAATTCTTCACCTTTTGCTTCAAAAATTTATTTTGATGCAGTATTTTGAAATGCTGCAGCTCTCAATTGTTCAGATGCTTTGAACACACAAAAAGAGTCAATGGTACTTCCAACCATTAGCTCTGTTAACTGGAAAGACCCTTACCTAGCTATATTAGTTGCTTGTTTCTAGTGCCAATTCATTGTAAAACATCTCAGTTAGTTACAACATAGTAGAAAGGAAACAGCAAATATTATTACGTGAAGTTTTGAAGAGTCAGTCTGAGAAAATTCTCTGTTCTTACAAAGAAAAGTGAATCTTCAAGGGTAGAAGTGAGGAGGAAGTGGCTTAATCATTAACCACTGAATGGATATTAAAACTGGATTCATTAGCTGAGTGGATTATTAAACCTGATTATGCTACTTCATGAGTACAGTGCAACAAATGGAAGTTGCAGGGGAAAGAAATGGTTACAAGTGGGC
>NW_009953798.1:254170-291651 GCF_000747805.2 Chaetura pelagica
TCTTTCCTTTTAAATTAGGTCACTTGTGTTCCTTCTTTGAACATTCAGTTCTAATTGCAACACTAAATCAAAGAATACACTCAAAGTAGATTCCCATGTAAGGTGGACAACTGGACAGTGCCTTTTTACTGCTGCTAACACGTGCATCCAATTACTGGGTTGATATACTCACAGTGTCAGCTGTAAAGCATTCCCCTATTTTATAGTTAGCCTAAAGAATTATTAGCCTGTCCCCTTTCACATTTACCTCTAAATAATCTGTCAGTAGTGTATATCTTCTACAGTTAAACAGGAATTTTCACAAACATCGAAGCTGACTTTGGAAAAAAAAAAGAGTCAAAACTACATTGAAATTTTCATGCTTTTTCTCACTCCCCTCTTCCATAATTTCTGGTGGTGTGCAAGAAAGGAAAAGGCTATGGATACTAGGAACACTAAAGCTCATTAATTTTATGTAAAAACAAAAGTCAGATCTTTCATAAACTTTGATTTAGTAAAGCAATATTATGCCTACTCCTTTCATGGTGGAAAACATATGTGAAGGACAATAAACATCATTGGTTTTTGCAGTTCTGTCTCCTCTTCCTGCATGAGGAGCTGAAGAGAAAGAAACATAAGTTTTCTTTCAGGTTCCTGATGCACATCTGTGAAGCCATAGTCAGTGTGTGTGGGAGTTGTGGAGGGAACACTGAAGCAGCTTGGAAGCAGTCAGGATGTTGTTTAATCGGAATGAAGGCATGGTGCTAAGTGGAGGCTGAGTATAAATCAATGATAGCGTGCCCGCATTAGAGGAAGGGGATGGGAAGTGTCATGAGTGCCAGAGCAACACTAGAAAGGATGACAAGAAAAATAGAGGCAACATGTGTCATGAGTGGGAGAGAAGCAGGGAGAGGGGGAGTGTGGCTTACTGGTTTTGGCAGCTGTCAACTGTCAGCAATGTCGAATTGTCCTGTCTCGTATCATGACATCATCAGTTTGCTCATAGTGTGAAGCTAGGAAACCATTAAGTTGCCTGCTGAATTTGTCTGAATTTGTCTTAAAGTATGTCATCAGTGTGTGGATATAAACTCTTCCCATTCCCACTTTCATTGTGTCTGACCCTATTCTATACCTCCTAAATACTATTCAGTACGTGCTCAGAGATTCTTTTCTTACATTGCCCTCTTAAAAAGGTTTAATAATCTGCTTTGTTACTAATGTCAAAGTCAGTGCTGACTACTTGCAATCAGAAAGGTGGGCAAACTTGCCATTACAAGTAATATGCTATTTTAAAGGAGTCACAAGCAAAGCCATGTTAAAAAAAGAAAATGTTTAGGGGTTTGTTGGTTGGGGTTTTTTTCAATTTTTCACTTTGCAAGTGCTATCCACTATATTTATGAGAAATTTATACCTGAAGGACATCAAGGCATCCTAAACTTCTATGTGTTTTAATCTTTTGAGGGTGGGATGGGGCATTTTTATGATGGTTATGTTTAATGTTATCAAGTAGGTCATATTTTGTAAGCTTATCTTTAAGATTTGAAGCAGTTACATTGTTGCAAGTTCATATATTCAGTAGCTGTTACTACAGTGGGCAAGGGAATGTATGCTCTATAAGAGGATGCAGAATGGCTATATTAAATAAGTTAATTTTATAAGACTGCAGTTTTAATGCCACCTTTTAGTACATTTTGCTGAAATTTTAGGAGATGCTAAAGTCCCTGATCTTCACTGAGAGTCTTTTGACTTCAGAGCAGCAAAGTTTGATCTCGGTGTCTTTCCCAGGAACTTACCTTTTTCCCTGGCTTTCCTGGAAGTAAACATTAAAAGTGTAAAATATGTTGAGCTGGAAGTACCTCCCTCATCCATATCTTAGTACCTGTGACACCAGCTCCTTGGAGGCAAGGAAGCTAATGGAAACCTTACTCTGAACTGCAACCTTGTCTGACCTTACTTACTGTGTCCTTCTCTGTCTCAAGGGATGTAGAGCAGTGCACATGGCCCATGTTCTGATGACAAAACTTTCCTTTGCCAAAACACTACTGCTACAGAACAGCTACTCCATCAAGGTTGAAACTAAAGTGGTTGGGAAAGAAAAAGTCCAACACCAGCTTTCTTTGTAGAAGAGTCTGTGATTTATTTTTTTATTTATTTTATTTTAGAAAAATTGTTAATGACAATGATGGATTTTTTTTACCAAGATGAGACTGAAACACAGAAAAGCTGGAAGGATTGTGGGAAACTAAAGGCTCATGTTCTTTACCACGTGCTGTGAAGATACCTTGAACATAAAGGGAGCTCCTCCTGCAACGTAGAGGAGGAATCTGTTTATAGGGAGAGGCATAATATTGAACAATTTGGCACAAGGATGGTCTTTGGGAACTAAACTTTGAGTTTTGAAAGAGCCATAAAATCTTAGGTATTGTGAAATATTAGGTCTCATATTTGTTTGTTATCCATTGTACCCCAAAGTGTACAAATGTATTTGATTCTAATCTCTCTTTGGCTTTTTGCTGCTACTAAAATGAGGATAGTAGTGCTTCCTACATGAGCAAGGGTGTTCTGAAAACAAATTATTTGTCAAACACGCCAGTAACACCATGATGAGTGTCAGGAAAAAAAAGCCTACCCAAAGGGTAATCATTCTCTTTTCACAGAAATATTTTCATACAAGGAATAACAAAGGCAGGTTTTTTTCCCTCTTATAGAACAGGAAAGAGCAGGCTACTTCACTCCCCCAGACTTAGGTATTTGCATTTTGACTAGAAAATCTTAAGATTCCTCAGAATCTTGCCTCTCTTGCAAGCACTCTGTCAAGGTTACTCAATACACTTTTTTGCATAATACAACAGGTAATGGCAAAATAGCTCCTAACCAAACAGCATGAACATAGGCACAAATAGTCCTGTCAAGCTGAGCTCTAGATACGGTTGTGCTGCACGAGTGCTGTAGTCACAAGCAATGTAAAAATTTATTTTGCTTTAAAAGTGTGAACATCAGTATTCTTCAGCTCAAGGATCTGTATTATTTCCATAGTTAAAAAGCCAAAATATAATTGCAATTTCACTATATATATTTTTTGTTATTTTTTTTTACTGTCAGGCCTCATCAGTCAAAGAAATTTGAGCATAATCTCTATCTAATGTTTACTGTATTAGACCCTATTATATTTGTGTTTGGGACTGAGTTAATTTCCTTGAAGTGTTTTCTATGTGTTGAAGTTGAGCTACTGAAATTTTTGCTTGTGTTTTTTTTTTTTTTTTCTACCTTTTCATTGTTGGTAATTTCCCTTTACTGTCACAAACATTGTTCTTTCAGTTTAATTTACTACAGTTTCACATGTCACAACTTCTGTTTGAAATGACAGCCATCCAAGTTAAAGTCTTTTCAACTTTAGTGAAAACACATATAATGAGGCTGACACTTGGCTCATGTGGTATTAATCTGGTCTCTTGGTCATTTCTTCTGTGTCTCCTGCTGCAGTCTGCTCTCAAAAAGACATATCTGCAGCTGGGGAGTACATAAGATTAACTTCCGCCTCTCTGTGGCTTCTTGCCTCAGACCACACACCAAATAATTCCTCAAAGCATTATCCAGATTTGCTCAAAATTCACCACACTTGCTTTATTCCTTCATTTCTGCCACACATGCATTTGTGGACTCTGTTTGCAGATGATTCTGCTTACAAAACAGGAAACATATTGCAAAGAGGAGGATTTGTAGACAAACATTATTGTAAAATATCTATAGTAATTTTTCTGTGGAACTTTTCCCTTTTTGGTTTTGCTGATTTTTATACATGTACACAGTAAACCATAAGGGTCAGCAAAACATAACCTTTCTTTCTTTTTTCAGCTGTTCTCAGAGTATAACAAAGACTGATGCATCTTTTCAGTACAGACTGAATTATATCAACTCCTGTATCCAGAATTAAATTTTTAAAAAGAAAACCACATGCTTGTATTCAGGAAGGTCTTTACTACTGTCTGAACTACTAAATTCAATAATGCTACAAAAAAGACTGTCATTGTGTTAGTCAGCTATTTTCTCCAGAGACTTCCAAACCTTAATTACATTTTTAAATCCTTCAAAAGGGGCCCACAGGTGCACAAGTGCCTGTGATCACACACCAGTGCAGACTCAAGAAGTATCTGTAATGATGAGCAGGAAAATCAGTGCATCAAAACATTTAACTACTTTCTGTTTGTTACCCTGTGCTTCGAACAAACATTATCATTACCAGACACTTCTCATTAAGTACATAATGGAGGTGGGAACAGAATTTTGGTGTTTGAGTAAACTACAGTCTGGCATTTTCTAATATTTTGTTGGGTTTTCAACTAAATAATTTTTCATGGCACTTTCAGAATTGTTCTGATTTTCACACTACATGGACATAAATAGATACATAAGCTTTTCCTTTATAGATGTGTTTTATGTGCCAAGTTCTATCTGCAAAACTCCTGCTACACGCATACATACATACTGATAAAGCAAGAGTAGATTGCCTGATGATGCAACTGAAGTGCCACTTATGACGTTTGTTTCGAAGAACCTGTAAGGGCTCTAACTGAAGAGCACACTTACACTTCAGGTGTAATCCTTGTGCAGCTACTGCTGTAAGCACCTCTGAGTGCTCTCTCTATTGAGTTCATGATGTGAAAACTCTCATTATGTGAAGCGTCTTGAGATCTTGTGTCATTATTGCAATATTCAGACACATTAGGTTAATGTCTTCAGGAGGACCACAGCATACACTTTACATAGCAAAGGATATGTTAGACTTCTAGATATCTGATAATAATTTCAGAGTTTAGTCAGTTGAAGAGCTTATCTCATTCTTCTGCTCCAACAAATACCATGCTAATGAATCCTCATAAACATGATCTTGTAGCAGATTTTTTTTGCCGTTGTTGTTGGGGTTTTTTGCATTCCTTATCCAAATGGTAGATTTGTTTTCCTAATTTGAAGGAGAGCTGATACTCACAAGTCATATGTTACAAGCCACTAAAAGTGTCAAAATCTTACAGCAGGCCCTTGGTGGCTTGTTAATCTCTCCTTTCCCCCCTCCCCCCCCCTTTTTAGAGGAAACAGACTAATTCACTTAAATATAATGAGAGCCATGTTTGCCATAGCCTACTTTTTAAACAGTGTCAGCCCAAGTTAGATCTGTCTTATTTCTTCAGCTCCTTTTCTTGGCTCCAACAATTAAACACAAAGCAAAAAAATACAGGTCTTTATGGCAGAGCTGTTTCATATGTCAAGCGAGAAACAGAGGCTGAGTTATCATAAGCAACATGCAAAAGATAAAACTCTGTGTTAAATAGGGAGACCAGATGTATGTTTAACCTCTTGCCCTCATTTTTTTGTTGGCTTCCATTAGGAACAAAAAGTTAAAATATCTCTAAACAAAAATAACTGATATTGTAAGGTGAACTTTTCAACTGGATAACAGTTCTTCAGAAAAGAAGACAGTATTACAGAACCCTGTGTTAGGCCAAGAGACTGTTTTACTGTAGTGATACATCTATGCTTGGAAAAATAACACTGTGTTTACTTTTGTTAAGTAGTGGCAGAAAGTTTGTGGAATTGCAGCAAAAAGGAAAGTAACAAGTAGTTAAAATTCTCATGTGTTAAGGAAAATATAGAAATATAATGTTACAGATCTGAAGTTTACTAGTCAATGTTAGAAGCTTTGTACTCTGCAGACATGAGCTAGCCAAATCTTGAAATATGGCTGTGTTATTTTCACCTACTACAGAGGCAAGGACTGAGACAGAGGGTTTAAAGACCAAGATTATAATTTTTTTTTTCCTTATTCATACTTATTCCATCATAAAACCCCTGACTCATTATTTTACTTTGTTACCTATTTTATGTTCACCATGTAGTGGATGATATTCTTGTTCTTAGTACAAACGGTAACTGAAGGGTAAAGGGTAATACTGTTTATTTTGTATAGGAGAATATGTCTCCAATTTACATTTAGAACAGGTTAAATGACAACTTTAACACTAGTTTAAGACACAGAAAGTAGAAGAAAAGTACAGAAGTGATTTAAAGAGAAAACAGACAATTCTATCTAAAGAAAGAGTTATTGGAAAGTATTTTCTCTTGGTTAAAATCCCTGTCAGCCAGTGTAGTCAAGAAAACTGGCAATGTTTAAAAATCAACTGCTGTCAATAAGCAAAGCTCAGAGCTGCTGGTAACTCGTAGCTATCCCTTGGAAATGTTTGGGAATTGAGTTTGTTTTATCATGTATGCATTCACTACAATGTATTCACTACAGATACCAGCTGGAGAGAATCTGTCCCTTTGGAAATGTACAGTCTGAAAACCAGGATATTTTCCACATCGACTCTAAATTAATAATTTTAATTTCTTGCTCTTGTTATTGTTAAGCTTTTCTGTATTATTTAGGACAGATTTAACAGAAAAAAAAGGACCCAAGAACAATAGAAAATTGCCTACAGAAAGGCAGGAGAAAGAGGTCTGACATTGAAAAAAACTGAGACAATTGCAATCAGGGAATCAATACCAGAAGAGAACGAGTAGAGGAAAAGCTGTCCACCAACTCGTTGTAACTATTTGACTGGAGGTTACCAACTCAAACCGACTCATGTTAGCATTTCATAATTTCACTCATGCAAAATCACACATCTTAATCTTACTGTGTTAAATACAATAACTCAGCCACCCTGGATAATATGATCTAAAGCAAGCATCCACTGCAGTGTTTAGAGAGCAGCTAAGCTCTGTCTGGGGAAATCGTGAAGGTTGGCTGTTACAGATATTTTTTCTTTTGGTCATGATTCATAACAGGGTTGTAGCATATTCTAGAAGGAAAAAAAAAATAAAGTGTTAAAAGGAGTGGCATTTGGTATAAAATTAACAAAATAATTTAGATTTTGAACACAGATAATGGAGCTTTGACCCTGTACGTAAATGTAGCATCCAGGATCTCATTTATGCATTCTTCATATTTTCTTGAATTTGGTAGTGTAAAGTAGCCAATTTATTGCCACTCTGATTTCAATTTCTATCGGACTTATTTCAGCACCTTGTAAAAGTAATAATACCACCTTAGAATATAGTCCAAGAGAAAAAAAAACAGTTGATTTTATAGGTTGTGCCAATCCTGGAAAAAGTTGCAGATGTCAGCTTTACAGAAGGCTGAAATAGCCAAAGGACAAGGTCAGTGGTGATATAAAGAGGAAAAGGAAATTTAAAAATAATTCTTTGTGCTGCAAGCTGCACTGGGGAGGCAGAAGCACTTTGAATACACACAAGCTCCTCAATTTTTGTGCCTTTCAGCCACCTTAAAAACTGGGCCACTTAAAAGATGGCACTTCCAAATGGCCTTTCCCACCTACAAACACATCTGGCCTGTGGTATTTTGAGAGTGATAGGTAGGTGGGTAGCTAGAAGAGAGAATTTCTGCAAAGCCATGTGATACGTAAGCAGTGAATTATGGTACCTCTACTTTTCTTTCTTTGGCTTTGTCTTTCAACACCAACTTTTGGTGGATCACTTCGAAGTAAGCAGGCAGGCTTTGTGTCCCAGGAGCAGGAAGCATTGCTGTGAGTTTATAATGACTGGGTAGCTCTGCTGCTTGCAGAGCAGCCATATGGGCATCTGTTACACTTGGTCAGTGTGTGTCCATTAATTAAAACTGTATCAAGTCACAGGAAAGTGGGATGAAGGAAAACCTCCTGAAAACCCTGATATAGCCCCTGCTAGGACCACTGCTTGTGGTCCTAAATTTCTTCAGAAGTTTATCAAGTTTAATTAAAACCAGACAGGTTTGCTCACCATACTCCTTAGGGGAAGGCGGTTTCACATTCTCACTCCTCTAAGGGCTACAATAATTCTTATTTTTAAGCAAAATACCTTCATAACCAGCACTAGGTCTTGTACTCTTTTGTCCCAATAGTGTCCTTCACTGCCCCACTATCTCCCGTCAGAACTATGCACCATGTCCCACACCTAAGACAATTCCAAGGTTGTCAAAACTAACAAAACCCCAAAAAAGACTTCACATCCACCACTTGGCAAAGGCTGCCCTCTGCCTAAATAAAACAAATATGGACTATTGAAATGGACATGGTTTACAGTGTGTTCAACAGGGCAGTGTGTTGGAAAGGCTGAAGTACTCTGTTAACAGGGATAGTCAGAACACAATTGATGTAGACAAGGTGAATTAAAACAATTTATCATATAATGGTTTAGTCTCACTGATCTGCGTATGACTTCTCTTGAAATTTGAAAGGAATGTGTTGGTTTATGACTGTTGTGAGGAAGGAACTTAGTTTTCCCACTTTTCTAAAGATGTTGAAATGCCAAAGCATTTCCCAATTAGTTAATATGAAATATTAAAACAGACTTTCCTACTAAATCAAAGTCCAAAATCATATCAGGTTAGATGAAGCATGATATTTTATGGGAGTGCCTTAGACACATATAAAGAAAACTGTCAAAAATTAACTATTTTTTTTTAATGCTGTAAGTTTAACAAGATGTTTTTCTTTTAAAAGGATATAAAAAATTATTTGAAGAAAGATGAATTGAAACTTTAGTTGAATCCCATTATTTCTATAGGAAAGTGAAAATAATTAGTGATATTTTCACATTAAATAATACTTGGTCATAAAAGTTTCACATATAGCTTACTAATTTCAGAATAGGAAAAGAACTGGAGAGTGAGCAAAGAAATGCTCAGAACAGTGTTGTAGTATTCTTTGCCAAAATAATCAGGCTCTTCACTGACGTGATGCTAAACACAGAGAATGACTCTGTTGTGTTTCACACAGGCCTGTGTCCAAGTTCTTGGCCCAGGCAAGCAGTTTGACCATCTGTGAAGTGTCTAAGTTAATACCTAAGGCTCAAGGCACTGATGTGTGTATGACTGAAGGGGAAGACAGTTCCAGCTTCAGCCTCTAAGAGTTATTGAGTTAGAAATCCTAGAGAATTAGCAGGCATATCCATAATGGGTTAACAGCGTGTTCTCCATACAAAAACCTGCCCATATAGAAGGCAACAGGCCTTCACCATGAGGCTAGTAAGGCACTGGAATAGTTTGCCCAGAGACGTTGTGGATGCCCTGTCCCTGGAAGCGTTCAAAGCCAGGTTGGATGAGGCTTTGTGCAGCCTGGTCAAGTGTGAGGTTTCCCTGCTTATAGAATGAGGTTGGATCCTGATGGTTTTTAAGGTCCCTTCCAACCTTAACCATCCTATGATTTTATGAAATATGCTTGTTTTCTGCTCCCCAGGCAAAGCATTGCTTCCCTTGAATTTTTTTTCAGGAGTAGAAAGACAATTACCGTTTGTTTGGTATATGGAGCAAGCTCAGCAACTAGGACTTTTTTTCATGAAGAGTGTTTTTTATGCTAAGCACACATTTAGAAAAGGCACTTTAGGAAACACTGTGGTTTATGTGTCTGTGTATTTGCATTTGATTTAATTCATACAGGTCTTTTGATTTTGTGTAAAAGAGGCTGGCAAGGATGTGTTAACAATTATTATTTTTTTTTTGTATTGAAACAGATCTTCTCAATATAGTATTTTCTGAAACCTTTAGGTATAATTTCATTTGTTTCTGCCACTCTAAGATATATAAGCTATATATATATATTTGGTATATATATATATATACCAAAGCTATTCCTAGTGCTTCACTGATGCATCAAGAAGTTGTAGAAGTGTGGACTATTGCAGCTGATATATGGAGATAATGGGCACCACATGACAAGTTTGTTGTTTGTTTTTTTTTCCTCTGTTTTCCTTTTCTTTTACTGTCTGACTTTAATCAGTGACTTTTCTGTGATGTAGTGCAATTGGACCTAAACAAACTCTTTGCTCTTCTCTGATACGGACCTGTGGATTATAGGTGAAACTGCCTGAAGAGGCTATGAAGGTTAATTATGCTTGAAAGTTTCCAGTACTATCCACATCAGTTCACACTCTCAGCACACTACATAAACAAGCTGGGAGAAGCTATCATTAGCAAAGCAGGAGAGTTACATTTGCCCAGCCAAGTTTGTTGGTCAGCTTCGCATCCTGTGTGTGGTATTTCTGTCATGTATACAGGGGAAAAGTTTCCCACCTGTCCTCAAAAAATTTTACACCTGAGTAGTCCTTTCTAAAAGCTTTCTCTTAGTTTAAAGTACCTAATCTTTTTCTTTTTTCTTTTTTTCTTTAATAGAAGCTTCAAGTAATTTTGGTAGAACACCTGCATATATTGTACTTGTCAAGAAGTTTTGAAGTTCTGTGATATTTTGCTAGTTTAAAAATAAATAAATTCTCTCTTGCACTGTAAAAATTCCATATTGAGCCAAAACCTAACTTTCAGTGGGAAAATAGTAAAACTGATTAAACAGAAGTGTTGTCAAGAGAGCAATGTAAGCATAACGAGAAATCGTTTCTCTCTTTTTAATAGAAGCCTTGTAGATGTTAGGTTAAAAACAGAAAGCATGAGGTTTTCAGACAAAAGCAGTCCTCAGAACACCTATGTCTCCTTTAAGATTATTTTATTTCAAACTAAACTTGAATGAAATCTGTTATCTTCTTTACAAAACAAAGACATAAAAGTGCAAGTACCTGCTTCTCTCTATCTCTTGTTATGATGTTTTCTTACATTCCAACACCATTTTCTTTGCTCTATTTGAAGAAAAGAGGCACCTTTATGCTTTGGAGTGTGCAGGAACAAGTTGAGGAAGGGTTGGAAGGTCAACCAGTGTGCTCAAAGCTTGGTAATTCACTTCTGTCTCACCTCATTCCTGAAAAAAAACTGCTTCTTCAGAGCAGCAGCACAATAATCTTTTAAATCTATTTGATATGATTCGTATGCTTGAAGCAAGTTGGATGCTTCATGCATGGGAGCTGTCTTGAATTTGCCTGTATGATATCACAGCAAAAAAACTTATAGGACACTCAAGGAATTCTCCAGGTTGCTAGATTTAATTACCATAATTTCTAAAGAATTCTTTTGCATCAAAAATAATTTGATCATCTTTTTTTTTTTTCTTTTTTTTTCTTTTTTTTTTTCTTTTTTTTTTTTTTTTAAGTGGATTAGATACAAAAATATAATGTAAAACAGCCATTACATTGAGATATGATGTGGGACATTTTTAGCTGTCGAAATGTGCTTAGAAATGTATAACAAATGCCAGCATGATACTATGAATGGTGAAAAGGAAAAGACACAAGTTCTGCTGCTTGCTGTTGCCAGTAAATGTCTACTTTTGTTTAGACATTATTACTACAAAAGCCAAGATAAGATTATGATTTGCCAAATGTCGCATTGTGCTGTCCAACTAGGGTTTTGAATTAAAATACACATACGCCAAAAATTATGTTTATACAATTTAGTATATTGTGTAATAAAATAGTGTTAGGTAGTCCACTTAATGAAATTAAGAAATTTTGGCACAATAGTAATAATTGAGTTTATATTTAATATTGTTTTCAGGGACAGTGGGTGGAAGGGGAGTTGCATTCTGCTTCGTATTAATTGAAACAGATTAAGCTGTTGAGATATAATAATGCCTGTAAGGAGCAAATAACTGCTATGTGATGGTAGGTTTTTCTAAGAAGACTACTTGAAAAGAGTTTGCTTTAGAATTAAATACTCTAAAGTGGAGCTTTTATTTCTTGTAAGCAAGAGTCTGTGTATCCAACTTTCTTTTTGGACAGACAAGATGTTGCTGGTCCCAAGAGAATGATGTTCTGGGGAAAAGGTCTTTTGACTCACTCATTAGAGTTAAATATTAAGTGGTAGAAACTGGCCCATGGAAATTGGCACACCTTATTATCTTCTGTCAAATGAGATCAGGTTTTCAAAATAAGTGAAACAGTTTTCATTTTTTGTAAATTAGAGTTCATTCGCAATTTCAAGGATCTCATTCTTTTTATCAACATCCTCTGGTAGTCACTTGCATAATTTTCTTGAGGTTAGATATCACTTGGATGGAGGAGTTTGCAGGATCAGCTTTAGTTTTCTTGAAAGTCACCCAGGCACTTTCAGTTGGACAAAATCTGCATACCCCAGCTTTTTCAAGTTATGTTTGGTTTTGGTTTTATTTATTTTTCCATTATCAAGATAACCAGTTGTATGTTTCATAAGTAGTTTTTTGAGTGTGGTAAACAAGTTCTATTCGTCCCTTGTTTGATTTGACACCCTTCCTGGATGCTAGCACTTAATAAGTCACTCTCTGATCTGAGGAATTTGAGTAGCTTGTTGTTTTTGTTTGTTTATTTCATCCCATCAGTAAGTAGAGTAGTGTAAGACGTATCTTGAAATAGAACATGATGTGAAATGTCCATGTTGAAAAATTGCTCACTATGGGTAACACAAGTTAAACCATTGCACTATTCTGAAATAAATGTTGATTGTGCAATAAGAGATGACATTCTTCTAAATTACTTATCAGAAAAAGAGAGGGAGAGTTTGAAATTGTAGCTAAGAATGTCTCCAGTTTTTCTAGAAAAAAGTAAGTAAGTCAAAATTTGAAAATACAATGTATTTAAGCCAGTTTAAAATAAAGCAGTATAAAACCCAAAAATGGCAGCTGTCAAGGGCTCGTGCTGTCAGTCTAGATGTATAGTGCTCTTTCTTGTGAGCATCAGCTTCTGGTTTGGGTTTCACTGCATAAAAATGATAAAGTAAGTTTCCAGTTCAAGATAGATTTCCACATAGAAAAAAAACCACCAGTTTTGTGTCTTTTTTAATGATTTGTATAAACTCGTGCAACAACTTCATCCCAAAATGTTCAATAAAATCAACATCTGCTAAGCTTCACGGTTTCTGGCTTTTCTGTGAATATTTCCCATTGTTGAAAACCATGTAATTGGTTGGGTTTTTTCCCTTTTACTTAGCATATTTTGCTGTAGCAATAAGCAAAGAAGCAGGTAAAGACATTTTAAAGCATCGGCGGGGGGGGGCGTGGTTTATCAATTCAAGCCAAACCTTGACAGCTTATATTTTTATGAAATCTTTCCTTTCATATTTATTTTAAATTAGAACTTCAGAATCTTTTAGGTGGAAGCCTTTGGGCATCCACTAATAGTGTCTAAATGCACATACCTTTTTGGCACATTCAAGCACTTCCAGTTGCTGTCCGGAAAGGTATGCCAAGTAATTTCACTCTGCTCACATACATTGCAACAAAATAGTAAGGAATAGACAGGAAAGACAAGACAAGGGCCGGAATAATAAAAGATGAGATATGTGACTATTTAAAATCATGAACAAAAGTGTCATTACTTATTTGCATCTCATGAGCATTTTCTTGGCAGAAATATTTATATAAGATGAACAGGTCTGACTGCCCAGCTACAGAAGAGTATTAGGTGTCTTGCAGTGTTATGGGCATAGAGAAACCATAAGAATTGAAAAGAGTAGGTGTGTGTATGTGTAAAAATGTGTCTATGTGCAAAGAATAGATAAATAACAGATGTTATATTACTCAAGGTAGCAAAATACCTTTTTTTATTTGGCTTTTTTTATTAATTAGTCATTTGGCTTGTTATCTATCAGCTTGGTTTTGTTCTCATGGCTGCAGTTGTTTTGCCTAGATAAACGCATGCATGGACATATATTGCAGAGGATTTAGAGGAAGGATTTATAGCAATTTACATAAGTTAGCCACATTAAACAAAAGCAAAGGAATTCCTGTGAGAAACCTGGCTTCAGCTAGTATCTACCTAACCACTCTTGAGTCTAATGAATAGCGATGGAGACTGGTATTACAAAGTGCAGAGAATCATCAAAGGTACTAAAATTGAGATCAGACCAGAGCAGCATCTGGGAGTGAAGTTTTAAGTAGCAGACAGGAATGTGTACTAATTATTGCATTGTTAATATGTTGCATGTGTTGGTTGAGTAGAGATGGTGTGACTAAGGGCAGGCAGTAGCACAGCCAGTAGCCCTGGATTTTATCCATCACAGATTCTGTATTAAATCTCCAGCTGCTTTATAACTTTCCTAATACGACATATTCCCATGCAAAACCTGTCTGTCCAACTGAGCACAGCACTTCTTTTAGATGTCACCAAATTTATGCAACAGCCTAGGACCATTTGGCTTCCTGTTAAAATAGATTGAAAGCTTAGAAGAGACAGCTGGACAATGTTTCACTGCTACTAAAATATTTGCATTGTATACATCAGACACTCAAGTTCATCCATGTGCTTTGATGGCTTCTTTCCTTTGGAGAAAATACTGGGGTTTTTCTGTACAAGGTGTGCCAAAGCAAGCACATTTCACTGGCCAAAAAAATATCTTCCTCCTTGATTTGCATGTTTATTATTTGAAGTATCAAAGCTGTAAAAATTAGTGTAATAGTAATCAACCTGTTGAACCGAATAATATTTAACATTTGTATTCAAATTTTCAAAACTATACAGACATGACCTAATTAATGTTCTGGAAGCACAGGAAGCAATAAAAGTCCTGTAGCGCTTTAGATGTGATGTAGCAAGATAACACAATCAGCTTACATGTCTGAATGAGAAATAGACTTGAATATTGACTGGACTAATAGTGTCATAAGTAAAGACATTGGTTTTGTTTATGAAGTCTTCCAAATTTCAAGCTTTTGTCATAAATATCTGGTTAAAATGCAGAAAATTAGCCTGTTATCATCACTGCTCTTTGAATCATTCTCTGCCAGTTTATGTCCTGTTCTGCTCCCAGTGTTTCTCGAGCTATCTGATATCCATGAAAAATCAAAGGATTATGGCAGAGATCAAGGTGTCTCTCACAGCTAGTAGCCTTATGAAACTCGTATGGCAAATTTTTACTTCTAATATCAGTCTGAATGTTGTCATTATGCTATGAAAATATTTTATTTTTTATCAATAACACAAAATAGAAATTGTTGATCTGTGTCATTTGTAGGATGTGGTATCAAATGTTTACTTCATGGACCATCTGCTAATGTATTTGTCAATCCATGATGAAAACTTGTGATTAAAGTTAATGAAAAGTAGAGAGGTCCTGAATAGCTCCATATCTCTATCCCCTTGACCTGGGAATGGAATCGCATTTAAGATTTGATCAAGAGCATACATCAGGAACAGTCAAATTATGTGTAGCCTCTGTCACAAATCCACCAAGAAAGAAGGCAGCAAGGCACAGACCAAGAGCTAGATTATGGTACTCTGGATTTGCCCTATGGTATCCAGCATTTTCTCAAACCGGTCTTGAACTATCCAATGACTAGATGCTATCACACTGAAGAATTTATATTTCAAAAGAGAAAGGGGAAGTATGCTGTAGCTCTTCTGGACTTTTTCCTGTACGTTATTTTGCCAGGCTACCAAGACTCCAATTAGGTTTTTCCTATTCTAATTTTTCTCTCAGATTCTGGTGGTAAGAAAGTCTGATAATTTTCTTTTTCCAACTCTGTAGATTTTTAAACTTACCTTGCCACCATCTGTTTTGTTTTGTAAGAGATTTTGCTTCAGACACAAATACCTACCTATCTGATTTCAGTAGTAACAGTGGCTTGGTCACCCTCCTGGGTGCAGAATGGGAACACTAGAAATTGTGAAATAGTTCCTGGGCTAGAGAGCTGGTTTCTCACCCCACTCTCTAGCGTTCACACATTTATTCATGGAATCCCCATATGGCTTTGTGGGTGGCAATGTGTAGAGGGCAGCTCTCCCACCACAGTAGATTTCCTCAACACAGATTTATTTCTCCATCATTCTGCAGAGTTTTCAATCTTAATCACTGCTAAACTTAGGCTTGGTGTTTGTAAGCCAATATTAACTGTATGAGGAAATAATTCTATATTGAACCTTACAGTTCCTTGGATACCCATTTGTTGTTTTTTGTCTTTAAAATTGGATAATTATTTTTCAAGTTTTCTCATCCTGACTAGAGGCAGAATAGAATGTACAAAATCCTGGCACCAAGACTTTCATTACAAACTCCAGCCCAGAGGCAAATTGGTGACTCTCTGAGAGTTGAAAGCCTCAGCCACGTAGAAAGCAAAGACCAAACAAAAGCAGAGTCCTCTGGCTGACTGCTGCAGGAGTGCTGCAGTGCTCTGTGCACATAGCAGGCAGCAGACAGCAGGCAGCTTTTGGTGTCTTTTTCAGCTCTGGAGTCAGCACTCCACAGAAATTCATGGCACAAAAATATGAAGCCAAGAGGGCCACCCTGAAATTGATAAATTATAGTTTGATAATGTCTTTCATTATGTAAAGATGGGTTAGAACCAGACTAAGGGTCACACCTCTTGCCTTGTTAACTTGTAAGCTGAATCCAGGAATTTGAGATGTGAACCTGTCTTTTGTTATTAATATTCTCCAACAAACTGAGAATTCTTTTGGTTCCAGTCCAGTAGATAAAGACCTTAGCTCAGTTACAATATGCCTTTATGACAAATATTATTTATTCTCTTATTTTGCAGAAATATCATTATTATATTGTAGGAGAAAAGAGAAAGAATAGGGCACTGCTCATGTATCATGTCCTCACTTGAGGCTGAGGGTACAAGATGCATTTAATGCACACTGTGCGTTTCTGTTGCAGCCCAGTTCAGAGGCAAACATTGTGGCTGTAGAGAGCAGGCAACCTCTCCTCTTGTTGTTTCTATCTTGGTTCAAACCAAGAAAAAGGTGCATGGAGTACCACTATCTCAATCCCATTATATTCATGGGGCCTAACATGACTGTAGGTATCACTGTTTAAAGATTATTTTTTTCTTCATTTCATGGAACTCATTGAAAGTTTCACAGGCCAAAATCCTTATTTTAAAAAGCAGCTTTTAACATTATATTAATCTTACAGAAAATGTAAAAGCTGTTCGAGGTGTGATTGTCTGTGCAGAAAGCTCGAAATAGAACACCGATGTGCATCATCTGACTCAAGTCTGAATTTTTGTTGAAAATTGTTTAAGATAACATGGTCATCATAATCTCACCATAGATTGTTATTTCATGAGTGCTACTGCCTAGCATATTAATAGTACAAACAAAACAGAAAGAAAGGCTGCTTGAGTCTAAACTTGGCTTGGAAGTGCTAAACACTGCCATTCAGATGTTGTCATTCAGCTGTCACTAGTAGATCCTGTTTAAGGAAAAAAAAGAAAAAAAAAATAAATAGATAGGACCAGTTTATAAAGTAACCAAAGCAAATCAGTCAGTTGGAATTCATAATTCATTTCATTTCACATCAGTAAGTTATCTCTGTACTTCCAACCATTAGAAAACCAAAGTTGTGAATAAAAACTAAATGCAAATATGTATGCAAGTAAGTAATTAGTGAATGCAGCTTCCTTTCTCCTAATTAAACAAACAACCAGTCAAAGAATTTGGTTTTCTGCTTCTGTCATTGAAAGAAATATCTCCCTAATTTGCGTATGTTGTTTGCAAACTAAAAGCATGAGGTAGGTTCTCCTCTTTATCAATATTGTCTCTCATAAAATAAAGTACTTAATATTTTTGAATATACGCTTAAAATTTTTCAGGCTGCTCTTTCTTTTTTTCAAGCTTCTACTGATTTGGGAGGAGTTTTCTTTATATGAAGAAGCTGAATTCTGGGGCCACAAGGACTGCTCTGTGAAGTGCTGTAGGAAGACTTAAAACACTGTCTCAGCACAAGTGAAGCCTTTCACTTGTGTCTTTGGAAGCACCATGGAAAAAAGGAAGAGAAAGAGGACTTGGCAGGAACTGTCATCAGACTGGGGATTTCAGGGTTTGTTGTAATAATTGTAGGACCTTAATCTTACAAAATGAGGCATTTGCTCCTGGTTTAGGAACAACAAAAGGTTTCCTAATTTAGTTATAAGCTTAATGTAACAGGATTGAGTGGAACAACTGCGACATGCTCTGGAATAAGCTGTGCCCCAGGGACATTTGTGGGCTGGGTGAAAAGGATAAGAAGAAACTGGTTCCTGGTGCAAACTCTGAGAATTAGACTGAACCAAGTGAACTGTGGACTGAAAGGCAATAGAGAAGGCTCTTGCCCATCCATTTGCTCAAATAGTATAATGGCTGTATATTGGAAACCACACTTGATTACAAGGGAAACAGAAAGTTCAGCAGCCAATGCATGTTAAAACACTCTCAGAAAAAAACTTAAGAAAGACTATTTATTTATTTGTTTGTTTAACTTAAAGCAATTTGCATATTTCTGATTTACCCTCTTGTTTCTTTGGTGGAAAGCGCTAGAGAACTCTTGCTTAAATCCAAGGCAAACTTTTCTTTTTGTAATGTAAATCAAAGTTATCTTCCCATGACACTGTGGTGCAACCTCTTATCAGTGACAGAGTAACAAAATATACTGCTTTCATTTCAGTTAGTTCTTTGACAGACAAACTCATTATTGCATCGTCAGCAGATTTCCTGCATTTGTTTGTTGTATTACACCATAGCAAGAAAGCAGCAGCTGGAATTGTAGGACCTGGTGGTGTTTTCCTTCAAACCAGCTGTACTTTTGCCACTGACTTCACTGGGAATAGGGCCAGTTTACATTTCACTAGAGTGTAAACCACTGATTTCTGAAGAAGAATGGCACTTCTAAAGCGACCCTTGAACTACCTTTCACAATTTTCAAGTGTTAAGGTTGTTATGCAGACTTTATCTCATATAAAACAATTAACTGCAAAAATACTACCCTAGATAGACGTCACTGATAAAGGCATTTCAAAAGTTCTTCTTGGTGCATGGCAGATCTTAGAGAGGAAGTACTTTGCAAGCAGCAAGTCTTTCTATTTGTATTCTTACAGTGTCATTTTATTTTGTGTAGTTACAGCAATAGAATAACAGTGCGCAAACCGACAATTTGAGACAAGTTCTTTGGTGCCTTAGCTCCAGGCTTATTTGTCTCTGTTGAAACTGCTGAGGCCTTTTTTGTGTTTTTAAGTAGCCTCTTAATTTAGTGTCACAGATAAAAATAAAGAAGAAGAACTTTTTCTGTGCATTAGTTCTTTGTGGATTTATTTGTCCACAAAATTTTGTTGCAGGTGACAAAAGCTCCTGGCATCTCCATTTGAAAGTCACTAAATTTCTGAAATTCCAGAAACCAAAAACTCATTAGGCTGTTATGTACCACAAGTGCCTTTACATATAATCCCATTCACAAACTCCAAACAACCTCATGTCCAAGAAACAAATTAAAAGGTTTTCATACTATCTAAATAATACTAAGAAATAGAGTAAAAACTCATTGAGGTCTAGAAGAAGATAACCCATTGACTCCAGGGGAGCAGCTTTGAGATTAAGTAGATGAGGATTGGATCCTTTTATTTTACTGAGTTATACAAGTATCTGAGTAAGTATACGTAAGGACAAGTAAATTTGAGAGTGGGAAGGGCTTGGTTGTATTTTCACTATTTTGTTTTTGGAATTCAAGTCTTTCCCTTTAAGAGTTCAAGTACGAAATGCCCCTTGGCACATGTTTGCTGAGAGTTGTTGATACAGTAATTATAATTATTGTTGTTGTGGCTGTTTGTTTTTTGTTTTTTTAAAAAAGTGCTTCATTGTTGATTGATAAGAAACAACCGTTGACTGCATCTGGCACAGAAGTAGAAACTTAAATTAATATGTAATTATAGTATGTTTTATTTTTACCAACATCTTTGTTCTGTGTATATTTTCAGATCCTGATAAAGTAGTATTTATTCTGATTGAGAGCTGAGTTTGAGTTGTAAGGAAATGGATTTCACTGAGATATGTGCCATTAAAGGGTCCAGACTGAAATTTGTGGAAATATTTTCACTGTCTCCAGTGAATTTTAAATCTGGTTCCTAATCAGTGTCAAATTAAACAGGTCTTATTTTCCTAGATTATTCAAACAGCTGCCCTGCATTTCTGGTTCACAACTGTAGGATAACAACAATTAGCTTCAACACAGGAATTTCAGTGTGTGAATCATAGAGTCACAGAATGGTTTGGATTGAAAGAGATGTAGATTAGAGAGAGTGGTCACTACATTGCTAAAATGTAGCGTTAGAAAGCAGGTACTTCTTGTGAGGTGAGAAAAAGGAATATCTTCCAAATATACAGTTGACTTTTATTCTGTTTTATTTTCAAGCCACTTGCCTTCAAGAGCTACTCATTACCTTTACTTTTGAATGGGAGTTTTTAAGTGAGGTTTAAATGCACTTCGAGATAAATCAACTTCTAACATGGCTGTCTTGGCAGAATTTTTGTTTTAAGAAGAGCTAAGAATTAAAATATGTTTTAGCTTAGATAAAAAGGTTGAAAAGCCCATAGATTTTTATATCACTGTTTCTCCGAGCACCCCAGAAGATTCCCATTCTAGTTTTCAAGCTTTAATGATCCATGAAAATTATTGAATGCTTGGGATGGATGACAAAGTATCAGATTTCTTGCTTTGCCTTAAAGACAAGCATGCATCCTCCTGAAAAATGATCCTGTATAGCAATTTCAACATGACTTTGAACTCATCCTTGACAGCATCTTATTCTGAACAGTTTCGTCTCAAAGGGCCCTACTGGACACATGGCTGCCCTGAAAGATTCAGGTCTCTGACATCTGGAGATGATCTCACTGTGATCTCTCTCTCTCATCTCCCACTAATCTTCCTCAAATAATTTCCAACTCATTTTTCTCATGCAGGCATTATTATGCCCAGAATTCATCTTTGGAGTATTTTTATCTGCACTAAGAAATGGAAATAATACAAAGATGTGACTCCTCGAGCAAAGTCTGTTGCTATGAATTCTGAAAACTGTTACCTTTGTAAAGCCTGGTTTGGCTTCTGCTAGCCATATTAGTCTTTATTGGCTATTTACTCCAGCTTTCGCAAATGCCATTGCAACTCCTTGTCCCTTT
The DNA here is from genome assembly GCF_000747805.2 of Chaetura pelagica. Taxonomy (NCBI): domain Eukaryota; kingdom Metazoa; phylum Chordata; class Aves; order Apodiformes; family Apodidae; genus Chaetura; species Chaetura pelagica. The sequence continues at coordinate 274,958 of NW_009953798.1, forward strand.
TCAACTTTCTCATACTTCCAAAAACTCTGTAAAACCCATTATACCACCCTTTCCAGTCTCTGCTTCCAAGTCATATATCACAAAGCACCCAGAAAACTGTTACTAATTGACCTCACCACACTGTCAGAATGTTGACTAGTGCTCACTTATCCTATTTGTTGCACCTTGTCAATACTTTTTAATGTGGAAACTCCTGGGACCAGAGTCATTTCAAGAATAAGCATGAATACAGAACTCTGCAGAACACAGCCATAGGTCCTGCATTAGATCTCCAAGCACCATTGCAGCTAAACTGAAATACATTTTGTTTATGCACATACCTACATAGCCCAGAATTTCCATGTTTGGAAAACTCTGCTTGTCATTGTAAGAAGTAAGGTACATACTTTAGATGGTTTGAGCAGGATGACATGCAGATACAGTTACGGACAAAGATCTGATGTAATTCACTTCTCTGCATAAACCCTTGTATATATTAAATTCAGCTTATCTACAAGATGAAAAGAATAATCTTGTCTATTTTTTCTGTTAATATATTTATTTTCTAGTTACTTATGCTTTCTTAGTTACATATGCTTTTACCCATTCACTTGCATGAAGACAGTAAGATTGTAATTTCACTTCCATCTCTTGCTGAACAAGGACAGAGTGTGATCCTTTACAGTGACCTCCTGCTTGCCTAGGACATAATTTTTTTATTTTTTTTTCACAAAATGGATTAGCATCACTTGGTGAGCTCTTTTTCAAGAACACAGTGTCTTAAAGACAGGTTTTAGAAAAAAGTGGTATCTTGAGACCTCTGTCCTGTGGTAGCTGGCCACACCAGTACATGACATATTCTCAACTGAGTAGGATCAAATATAGAAATGGCATGCTTTGCCACTGGTTATTATCAGGCAAAAAAAATATTAGCAGTGTTGGGATCTACTGCTTATTCTGGAGAAGGAAGACTGCTCTTAGTAATTCTGAGTGCTCTTGGATTCTTCTACTCATTCCATTGTATTTTTTTTCCTTTTTGAATTGTCCACAGAATTAAAATCAAATCATCTAAAAGGCAAAGGATACAATTATTTTCTTCTTCAATATTCACTTTAAATGCATGGAAATAAATAGAAAATGTCATAAAATTTAACATAGATTTTCCAAGAGAGCATAATGTTAGAGTAATCTGATATCTTTCTTTGAGGATTGTTTTTTCTGGACAAGGAAAACTAATAAGATCTTATCTGTTTGGCTGGACTTCAGGAGAGCTGACACATTTTCAATGCTTTCAACAGTAACTTAGACAACAAAGCAAATCAAATTTGGTGGTGTGACATTGGAAATCTCATATATATAAAGCAGTATTAGAAAGTATTTTATGAGATTGATGAGTGGAGAAGGTGGAGGAAATTAGGTAGCTTAAAAAGCAAGACATGCAATTGTAGGGTAGTAACATGAATATATACTGTAGGCAACTATTGATTACTCAGAAAACAAGATTTCAGCAGAAATCTTCATCAGAGGATGAATAAGAATTTGTAATTTGATGCAGACATAAAAAATATAAATGCAAGCCTCTAGTGTCCTGCATTAGAGAGCTCCTGTGCAAGTGGAGTAATTGTGATTCCCTTCTTGCACAGCTAAGAGCTCATCTGAGGTAAAATATATTATTCTTGAAAAGAAAAAGCATGGAAATGGGAGCTGAGGCAGACACAATCTATGGATAGCTCTGCAACAGACAAGCACAGTTTTACCAGAGAGTCTGAAAAAACGTATTTGTTTAACCAAGCAAAAGAAAGGCTAAAAGAGGATGCAAGACTTCCCTTTTAATATATGTGAGCAGGAAGATAAAAAGGACTAACCCTACAGATATGGAAAGAGACGAGATGACCGCTTACACTAAAAGAGATTAATGATACAGAAGAAAAATAAAAAAACTGACCCTTTAAACATTTTGCTGGAATTTGTATTCTTTAACTGTACAATACAGGTTTTTGAAAATTACTTTCAACAAAAACCTAAAAAGGAGTTAAGGTTTACCAGTTTTGAAATTACTAGGCAATGTGGTTACTTCATATAACAAGTAATTTAACTCAGCTTTACTACCCCACTTCATACTAGCATGAGTTAAAACATACAACAGGAATACTTAATAAGTTAAATAAATCATAATGAAGAAATTATTTTCTCTGCTAAAAGTCTGATGCAAACTGTTTCATAACGTCATTTACTACTCAAATGTTTGACATCTAACTTCATTAGCAAGTGTACTACTTCATTTAATATCAGGATTTTAGTGCCAGTCTTAATATGTTGTCATACAGCTGAACTTTCTCATTAAATAACATTTTTTAAGTGAAAAATAAACCAGGTAAGTATATATCATGTTTAAAGTATATAGCATGTCCACATTGAATCTTTTTAAATTAAAACAAAACTAATGCTACAGATTTGTATTTTTGCAATTACAAAAAAGACAGATATGGTGGACTGTTTAATAATGGGGAGTGCTGTAACATTGCCTATAATAATGACTTGAACAACCACCATTTTTCAAGACCAATGTGGCTTAACCCTAGTAGGCTGCTAAGCTCCACACGTCTGCTTGCTCACTCCCACACTCAGGGTGATCAGGCACAGTATCAGAAGGGTAAAAGAGATTAAATTCTTTAAGCTAAAGAATGCTAAATATTTGGGAAAAAAAACCAACAAATCGAAACAAAACACCAAACACACTAACCAGCTGATGCCCAGCCAATCCCCAGGCAATGGCAGAGGAAGATACCCACCTCAACCTGGTTTTACTGAGCGTGACACCACATAGTACAGAAGATCTCCCTGGTCAGTTGGAGTCAGCTGTCCCAGCTGTGTTCCCTCCCACCTCATGTACCCCAGCTCACTTGTTGGCAGAGCAGTATGAGAAGCAGAAGGCCTTGATATTCTGATAAGCACTGCTCAGCAATAACTGAAACACCCTGTTTTCATCACATATCCAAAACTCAGCACCAGAAAAGCTACAAAAGAGAAATTTAACTCTATCCCAGCCAAAATCAATGAAAAACCCAATATTCTATTCAGACTTTTGTAGAGCAACCTCCAATCAAGGTAATTTCTGCTCAAGTATCTAAGAGACAAACACTCAACCAGTAGATATTGAGAAGGCATAATACTATAACGGGATAGGGAGATTCAGGTTTGAAAGAAATTCTACATTAATTTTAGTAGAATCAGATTTAGTGCGAGAACGAACTTTTCAGATACAGGCCAATATCAAATGCCACTGTGTGTTTATCTTATTTTCCCACTCTACTGGCACAAATCAAATATTGCTGCAGTAAACAAGGAAAAATCCTGTTCCTGTGGAAGCTGTATGATGAACTGTAAACATTCCTCTGTACTATAATATCTACTAATTCTGCAAAATTCACTAAACTTTGATTTTTATTATTCATGATGTTTTCAGGGACCTGAGCTTTTTTCAAGCAGTAGGTTGTTTCTGGTGTTGGCAAGACTTCCAGGCTGTAAAGTGAAAATGTGGAGAAGTCAGACAACAAACTTGAGATTTAACTATAGCTGACACATTTCTACTAAAACTGCTGTCATTGCTGTAGTTCTCCTGCTCATGGCTCACAGGAAGATAAACTGGAACTCCAGCGATTTTGTGCACCCATTTTCTGAAACTGACTTAATAATTTTATTTCACAATTCCTTTTCAGCAAAGCTGGTCAAGTATTTCATTGCCATCTCTTCTTTATTAATGAAATGTCCCCATATAAATTTTTGATGATGCATTTGTGATGTATTTGTGGTTAATCTGTGAGTATGCTTTGTGAATACACTTCAGCCCAGTGCTGAAGTGCACACTGCAATGTAGTCCATTAGTTTCAGTTTTTGTTATTGATTCTCTTTCATGTCCCTTGATGGTGTTCCTGCTTACTTACAATATATTGAAAAATGATGCATTGAGTCATATGGCAGTAAATTTCTGTGTCAAGAAAGATGCAAACACCTGCATTAATGAGCTTAATAGTCATCATATTAGTACATATTCTTATATTTAGGGATATATCAGCATAAACATGTATGTTATCTGATGTCACCAAAGCAAACTGTGTTTTACCTAGATGTTTTCTAAAAGTTTGCTAAACCCAACTGACCTGAAAAGATACCCATAATTAGTGAACAACTGGGAATACTTTCTGAAAGACATCATTCTCGGTTCTATTATTTATTTTATTTTGCCTTCCCCCAGATGGGAAATAGCTTAGATAGGGCCTATCCATTAAACATCATTGACATCTGTCTTGTGGGTAGAAATATGAGAAGGGAAGATGAATGGCATCTCATGCTTGTACTGAAATATATCAAATTTTAAGAGAAGCAAATTCACCCTGTGCCCTTAAGTTACATGAAGTATTTACAAGAGGTCACTGTCATTTTGCCTGCATGTAGAATCTTTTCTACATTTTCTGTATTAGGAATATTCATTCCTAGCTAGTGCGCTCCATATGTGTTCAACCTAATTTGAGAGCATGAACAATTTGATAGCTATGCATTAATTTGGCATTTAATGGAAAATATGCCAGGGTTTTCACATCCAGTGGAATGTACTTCAGTGTTTAGGAGTACATTTCTATATTATATGTGAAAAGTTCAGTATATATAAGACGTTTTCATAAACAGTATTTCAGTAGGCAACATGCACAAGGTCGGATCTATATTTTTACATCAGAGACATAGTGGGGTACATTTAAATACAATTATATATATGTTCAATATGTCTGCAAACATATGCATGTGAAAAAAACCTTCTCCTAAGTTAAATTAATGTGCAAACAAGATGAATGTAGATAGTTCCAGGTGCATACATAAAGATATAACCTCTATCAGTTCCATTTTGTTGCTGAACTTAAAAGTCACTTGTCCTTCTGGTGTCTTTTTTAAATAAAGGGACACATAAAGTTGTTCACAGCAATTTAGCTGTTACAACCAGATGCCACTTTTAAATGGTATCTGAAGACATGATAAAACAGGAACAAAAGTGGAAACATCACTGCTCAGCGGGACCAATGGGCTGCAGAAAGATAAGATCTAATTCAGGAGAATGACTTAGCACAGGGAATCAGAATGAGTCAAACAGAAAGGATAAGGTCTATTCTGGAGGGAAGACACTGTATTTCTTCAGTATGTCGTTAGAGAACTGTTCAAACCAGCTAACTTTAAAATAGCTAGCCTGAGTATCAGCAGCAGTCAAGCCACTGAGTTGGATCATGCTGCAGAGCTAGCTAGCACATGGCATGATGAGCCCCTAGAAATCCACTGTGCTGACAGTTATACTAAACATAGTACAAGTACAAAATAGGCGACAGCGCCTCTGAAAAATATAATGGCATTAAATGTATAATTTGTTTCTGTTTTATTTTTTAAGAGTCACCGCAATACGTCTATTTAAATCAAATTATTTAAATAAATCAGTGCAGGCTCCTGGCCTATGTGGGAGTTTGTTGCTCAGGCAGGGCTGCTCTCTCAGATGCTGAGTTTACAAGAAGCAAATGAATCACGTTTCCTTTTACAAAAATTTACTGTACTGCCTGAACTGTTGCAAAACCTCTGTAGTTTTGTTTTAATTGTTCTAGTAAGTGATGTTACCCAAGCTTCCCTAGTCACAAACACTAATGATTCCAAGGATTTCAGAAGAGCTGTTTTTGTTTTACAATGTGGTATTTTCATTTCTTTCTAGCAGGCAAAGTCCTGTGTCCAGCACCAACACATATATATTTTTCTTCTGCACGTCATACATATGTACTACTTAGAATTTTATTGTCACAGATGTTAAGAAACCTACATTTGAAACTAGTACTTCCTTGAAGGAAATGAATACCAAAGTTACTTTAGTATAAGTGTTAATCAGTATTCATTCTTTTAGTCTTGGATACCTACAAACAATTGTAGCTGTGCTGCTTTGTTCACAATACTGATTTATCCTGTGTTTTCAGGCAAAACAACAGAGGAGAATCTTAAGGAGTAGAGATGGCAGATTTAGGCACACATTCTAGTTATCTCAAAGAAGCAAACATATTATATTTTAATAATAAAATCAAAGCATATACTGACCAGATAAATATAATAAGTTGCTGATTAACTAAATTAACTTAAAAAATATGTACACTTGGGGAAGGATACTCAAAATGCCTTGTCTCTTGAATTTTGCAAATTATGTTCTCTCTGTCCCACTCCACCTTCTTTTGTGGGGTAATATTAGACAGTGGCTTCAAAAGTTTGCATCTGCTCCTACCTTTCCTACAGAGACACCAACATTTAGTAGTTCCTTCACATATGAGCTCTATGTATCACTTTTGTCAGGAGCAATGATCTTCAGTCAGGTTGTAGGTAAAATAATTCTTTTTTATCTTGAACCAAGTATTTGCATGCTTCGAATTTTCTGCTTTCCTCTGGATGAACTTGTTTGTTACGTTTGATTTATAGAACTATATTTTTCACAATGAACATTGTAATCAGTACACACCTTCCTGGTATCGCCAAGCACCTATATTTTGTTTACATCACCCTCATTTATTTTTCCTGTGATAGATAATGGTCACCAACTAAAAAAAAAAAAGTTAGCTCAGATACTGTAACATTTCTCATGCTTGCTAAAATTGTATATGGCAGTTCAAAGCTGCTAGGAATCTTTTGTTACAAATCAGCCTTTTTAGAACAGGTTTTCTTTGAACTTGCACTGCAATGGGGAAGATGAGGAAAAAGCTCTACTAATACTTGAAGCACATCAAAGGCTTAAGTAACTAAACATGCGAGACAGATGCTTTTATTAACGTGTGCTGTATCTCATTTCACCATCTTTAGCAGCACATACAGCTTCATGATATGACAGAATATTTTGTTGGTTATTGATATGAAAACTTGATACAATAGGAAACTGTTTCTGTGTGGAAATCTCGCTTTTTTACAATTCTAAGCTAAAAATACAACTTTGAAGAAAAAGAAAAAATCTATAATAAATTGCTAATCTATAATATGTAATATATTATATAATATATCATATATAATAATATAATTGCTAATCTACAATAAATTGGGGGTTGGACTAGATGATCTCTCGAGGTCCCTTCCAGCCCCTAAGATTCTATGATTCTATGATTCTAATATAATGTAATTCTTAGAGTTCTTATTTGTATGGCAGGGTCTACGGCACCCAGTGTGACTGCTTTTATCTTGCATCCTACTGCATTTCCTACAGTTAACACTGCAAAAAGAATAGTGGCTTCCACTCTGAACATAATTCATATTAGGCTAATTATATATCCCAGACAGGTATTAGACTGTTTAGACACATCACTACAAAGAGAATCTTCATTTTTTTCTTTGATAGCTGGCAAAACCTGATGAAAATTTTTCATAACATGCTATGCTTTTGTTCTTAATTAATTTTCTTGGCTTCAGTTTCTTCTGCTTGATCTCTGCTATATTTTACATTAGGCAGTCATTCTTGCATTATTTTTATTTTTTGTAATGAGAAAAAGTGTCAGCAATATTCCTAGAATTGAGCAAGGTTTGCTAGCATGATTGCAGAAGCGAATGCTTCCTAACATGAGCCCAACTTTGGACTTGAGTTTTGAAGTTTGAGTTGAAACCACAGGGGAAAGGGAGTTTGGATCTCCCTGTCCATGCATGTGGATAGCCCTAGCTGCTCTTCCCTTCGAACTCCTGTATTACCAGCTTCTGATTTCTGATCTTTTTTCTTCAAGTAAAACAATAATTATGCTGAAGGTAGTCTAATTAATTTGTTAATGAATATGAAATTAATTTTCTAATGAATGCTGCCCTCTACTGCATTGACTCTACAGTAGGCATAGGTCTAGCCTGTTTACAATTAAAGACAATTCTTCCTAAGTTCAAGTGGTAGAGACGCCTGTTACAGCAGGAAGAGCCTATCCCCACTTCTGCTTTGTAACCACAAATTTGTTACAGTACTTTACACATACTGCTTTCCATTTGTAGACCTCATTGAAAATACTCATCTCTAAATATTCCCGGCTTTCTCCCTCATTCAGAATATGATTTACCACTGGGATTTCCTTATCTTGTTTAAACTGAAAATGGGCATGGACTAAGTCTGTCAGTTTTGGTTTATTCCATTTTAGTTAAAGTAGCAGCCTTTAATCATTACCAGCAATATTAGTGCCACAACTGTGTTTACATCTCAAATATGCTTCTAATTTTCTCAGTCAAAGGCAAATTGTTGGTGATATCTTAATGTTTTTTTTAGGTAGCTAATGCCAAAATGCAAGGTTATGATCTTGATCTGAATATTTCCCAGATGTGTAGTAAGGTGAAAGGTGGAACAGCTAACAGAAGTTGACTTCCTATCTGTGTTAGTCTAAGTTAAGTGAATTCTAAGTCAGACATAATTAGAGAATGAGACCCCCAGAAGCCTTCACCTTCACAACTGTTTGAGATGAAAGCTTAGTGCTTGGGTGGATGTAACATAATCCACATGTTTGAAGAAAAATCAGAATCAGCTGTCACTGTCTTTTTGTATATGTGTTTCAGTGTCCCATTAGCCACCTTCTTGTCAAAAGTCAGTGATCTTCTCTGAGCTTAATGCTGATAACACATTTACAGTGGAAGCAGGACCAGGTTCTGAATCTGATGCCAATTCTAACCCAGTGACGTCCACTGAGGTTTCAGTCTGCATATGGCCGACCCAGTTTTGGAGACGATGGTTGATAGAGATGGATTCTAAGGATTCTCATTTATACAAGTCACTTAACTCTTTTTCAGGACAGCCTGAGATAACATAAATAGCAAAAAAGAAGACATGGAACAGTGTGACAAAACTTTGAATTTGGCCCTGGGATTTGGACCAGACGATCTCCAAAGGCCTTTGCCAACAGAAATTATTTTATTAATTGAAAAGGCATCTGGAAGTCTTTTAGGTGTTCTACAACACTGGAATTGTTAAACTGGGGTTTAGAGATTGATACTCAAATACTTAAAGGTAATCAGAAAAGTTTTGCCTTATTAAATATTGTAGCCTCACTGGATAAAACGTGGAAATAGAACTCATACACCAGAGTCCTATTTTAAGCTTTGCTATTATTATATTAGGTCATAAAATCATAAAAACATAGAATAATAAAATGGAAGGGACTTTTAAGATCATCTACTTCCAACTCCCCTGCAGAGGCAGGGACACCTCCCACTACACCAGGTTGCCCCACACCCCATCCAACCTAGGGTGGAACACCTCCAGGGAGAGGGCATCCACAACCTCCATGGGAAACCTGTTTCAGTGCCTCACCACCCTCACAGTAAAGGATTTCTTCCTAATATACCTAAAATCTATCCTCTTCCAGTTTAAAGCCATTACCACCCATCCTATCACTACACATCGTTGTAAAAAGTCCCTCCCCAGCTTTCCTGTAGCCCCTTCAGGTTCTAGAAGGCTGCTAGGAGGTCTCCTTGGAGCCTTCTCTTCTCCAGGCTGAAGAACCCCAACTCTCTCAGTTTGTCTTCACAGGAGAGGTGCTCTAGCCCTCTGATCATCTTTGTGGCCCTGCTCTGGACTTGCTCCAAGAGCTCTATGTCATTCCTGAGTTGAGGGCTCCAGAACTGGACACAATACTGCAGGTGGTGTGTCACAAGTGTGAAGCAGAGGGGCAGAATCACCTTCCTCAGCCTGCTCTCCACAATTCTTTGGCACGCATTCTTTGGTACGCAATTGGCTTTCTGGGCTGCAAGTGCACATTGCCAGCTCATGTTTAGATTTTCATCGACCAAAGCCCCTGGGTCAGTCTCCTCAGGGCTACTCTCTATCCATTTTCTGCCCAACCTGTATTTGTGCTTGAGGTTGCCCCAACCCAGGTCCTGCGACCTTGCACTTGGCCTCAATGAACTTCAGTTTCAACACAAAGCTATCAGTCTCTGAATCAATAGTCTTTACTGTCTTCTCAAACTGATCTTACTGGTTCTGATAGCTAACAATCCTAGAATTATAGGATACTGTAATATGTATACTGGTATGTACATACAAGGGAAATTGCATTCAAGGGCAGGTCTGTTATCAGTAAACAAGTAATAGCCTGTTTTTAATGTACATGATAAAAAATATGAGGGCAGAATGGGAAGACATTATAGAGCAGTCCTAAAACAAAACCCTCAGTAGTTTACTTCAGCCTAATTGTTACTAAGAAGTAAGCCAGGTTTTTGAAGTCAGGTTTAAGTATTCGTGCTAGTTGGCTCCTAACAACTTTTGCATCTGTTGGAAATATTCATTCAGATTTGTTAATTAATAGCTTGAAGTATTCCTGTAAACAAAAATATAGCTCTTATGAAATAATAGGCAAGCAATCAAAGAAGTGTCAAGTTATTAGTTCTGCTGGAATAAAGCTGCTAGATTTAATCAACAACAGACCACAGATCTGCAAGAACATTTTTTTGTTAGTTTTAAGAGCTATGTATATTTTACCGGAAGCAGCACAGAAATAAGGAATTGCTGAAGTACCAGCTGATTATTGCAGTAAATTTTGGGGCACTGGCTGTACATGTTATGCATTAAATAAGTAGAAAAGATAAGGCTTCATACATTAGAGAATTCTGTTAATTAAAATGTTCTATTTCTGAGCACTTGACTTACAGTGTTTTTGAGCAAATAGCAGTGAATCATCTGAGAACTGTGCCAGTCTGCTCACTTACTGATTAATCTGATATCTATTGTTGAAATTGAATGTAAGGAGGAAGGACAGAGCTGGTAAAAATTTGCGTCAGCCTTTGGAGACTTCCAGTCTTCCTCACTGTGGGTAGTCTGCCTCAACTGGGGTTTGTGGCCACAGGTCTCACTTTTATGTGTCCTGCAGCACTGGGAATGTTACTTTAGAAATCAGAGATTGATATTTAATGAGTTAAGTTCAGTTAGAAAGGTCTCCATGATTGCTGAGGTCAGTGGAAACTGGTCTCAGCTGACATTTGCAGCAGTGGCACTGAGAGCTTTGAGACCCTTCAGGCAACATCCTAGAACTCCTTGCACCCCAACTGTTCCCCTTTGATACTAGAGAACTGAGAAAGTGGTTTGCCAACTTGGATTTTGTCATCTCTGTCTTATTAAGGATTTTACAGAGCACTAGTTGTTGCTTATTTTGTACATGAAACATCTGGGACATAGAAATTTAAAATCACCTGCTAATAGTGTGTGATGTTATGGTTATATTGATGTTACTTTATTGGAATAAAAATGGGAAAAAATGCAATATTTTTTCTATCCTGATAGAAAAATTTCTTCCATCTTTCTTACCAGCGACTGGTTTGTTAACTTGTCTTTTCTCTGAGGGCTTTCATTTTTTCTTAGGCAGCTGACAATGCAATTGGTGTGACTGAGTTGGGGTCAGGCAGTCCAATTGCTTTGTAGTTGCATGAAAGTGAATTATGGTTGTGCAGATGCATGACAATAGATTTAGCAGTGCTTTGCAACTGTTGATTGTTGTATTAGTTTATACACAGCAAGGAGCTCCCAGAGCGTGGTCTTGGCACACAGGGATTTCAAAACAGCAAAATAAATAAAGTAAATAAATTGGCTGACAGTTTAAAGGCAACCACTGGGATTCTTAGTCGTATGTTTCAACTTACTCTTTTTCTATCAAGTTGTTTTGTTAGTGTCTACCACAAGGATAAAGGAGGAGATTACAGTGTGGATTTAAGGGGGAAAAGAGACATCAGGAAAATGAGGAATAGAAAGAAAATAGTTCACTGTAGATGGGGAAGAGGATCTTGGACATTAGGAATCAAATTTTCAGAAGTGGTTCTGTTGTTATAACACTTTGTTTTGCAGAATACTTACTGTCTATGAGCCTGATTTGTGAAAAGATTTACAAAAATTTCTAAGTCTTGTAGGAAATAGAAGTGGTAATACAACTTTCAGACACTGAATCCGAAGTTCTGTAGGGCTAACTAGCATACCAGCATCATGTTGTAGGGGTTTTTTAAGCAGAGTTGCTTTCAAATTTCAGTATAACAGGCCTAGTAGAGTTGTCATTGTTATGCTTTTCACTACAGAAACCAAAGGAGTCTCAATTCTAAACACCACTGATGACAGTGTTTGAATGGATTCCAGTAAAATGGAGTTATGGTTAGTGTTGCATTTGATCAGATATCAATTAGGATCAACAAGCACAACTTGCAAATAAAGAATATGAGGATGAGAAGCATAAAGTTCACAATTCAGAGGGAAGATCTCCCAAGTTTGTACATGATCTGTAAAAATTATGCACTTTGAAACAATTCATGGTCTTGAAGTTTTTGTGAGTAAAATCTAAACTATCACACTCCTACTGTCACTTAGAACTACCACAGAACTGAACTGGCCCCTTCTGCTGTCTCGACTGACATTTCTTGAAGTGTTTGACTTCCTGTGCAAAATACTGCACAGAATACTGCTCTGTAGTCCTGTAAGTCCCAGAAGTCCAACATTGTCAGAAACATTTGACTGACTTCTTTTGTATGTAAGCCCAGCTTTATAGGCTTAGAAGATATCTCATGAGATCATGTGGTGCATCCCTTCGTCTCACAAGGTACATATGGATGATACCAGTTATCAACTTTGCTGGACACTTCTATCAGCTGCTCTTAAAGATTGCATCTTTAGTGGATACTGAGAGCTTTTACCATGCTTATTCAAATCTTATTATTCTTAATATCCTCTCTTACTCTTTTGTGATGTAGAGCCCATTATTTCCATTGGTTCTTGCAGGGAGTATTCCATTCCTCTTTCCATACATTTTTCAAGAACTTAAAGTTACCAATATGGTTTCATTTCCTGAATCTCCAATTCTGAAGATAAACAGGATGAATTTGTTTAATTTTCCTTTGCAAATAATATTTTTTAGACACGTGGCCATGTTGATTGTCCTCCTTAGACATATACTGAAATGAGCATAGAGCCCAGATGAAGCCTTCCAGGTGCTGAATCACGTAGAAAGATTTTCTTTTTTACACTACATTCATGTTTAGATGTGTTAAGGAGATGTTTGCTTTTCATATTATTCACTCAAACCCAGATTGTGAACCACTAGACACTCACAAAATAGATAGTCTGCAAAATAGATATGTCATTATTTTTCTTCCTTTTTTGGCATTTCCTCAATACTTAATCCCTTTTTGGCAGTGAATTGTGGAGAATTATTCTTTAAGTACAGTTTTTTAGACTGTTTTTGATCCTACTTAATTACAAATTTATATGAAACTAGTATATTTACTATAATGAAAAATGATAGGCCTTTTCATTATATGACCAATTTGTTACCATAAAATAAATTAGATTTAGCAGAAATTGCTCTTGAAAAATCTGTGTTGGCTATTTCTCTGCTTTCTACCATTTCTCTATATGAGGGGATATATATGAAAGAATTAAAGGTCAACTTCACTGCTTCAAGCTAAAGGTCATCCTGGTTTCCTGTCTCTGACAGTGGCAGTAGCAGAAGCCTGAAGAAGAGAAGTATATAGTGGTAACTGCCTGTTACACTTCCCTAGTATCTATTAGTATGCTATTCAGATACTACTGATACTACAAGTACTTGTTTTAGGAACCAGTAGTTGGAATTAATTGTTCTGTTTGCTTTTCCGGTCATGTAAACTCACATCCCATCAATGATCATGTAACAAGTGTGAAAAGCTACCTTCTTTTGTTTTAAACAACTGACCAATAATTTCATTTAAGATCCAGTAGACAGTTGTTTCTTCTTCACTTTCTCAAGGCTGCCTACAATTTTATACATTATTCTCCTCAAATCATTTCAGTTCCACCTTGTGAAGCTGCAGGTTTTAGTTATTCCCCAAACAATAGTTAATCCTTATTTCTGATCATGCATTTATCCTTTCCTGTAGCTTTTCCAGTTCTACTCCATCTTTTATGGTCTGAGAGACTCAGGTAGCATGCATGCTCAAAATGTGAGCACAGATGGATTTAAAGTTTTTGCTGTATTTTCCTTTTCCTAAACATTCCTTACTCTTGTCTTGTACATTCTTAATTTTCAATATTTATTTATTTTTTATTGTAAGACTAAGTGACAGCTGGGCCATATGCTCACATTTTGTGGCTTTAAACCTAACATTACTTTATCTGCCTGCACCACTTTTTACAACATTTACTTGCATTGATTTTTGTCTTGTATTTTATTGACTTGTCAGCTTGGATCTTGATATTCTTCTGCAGTTACCCTCAGTTCCTTTGAAAATAAGTTAGTATAACCAGCAATGTTTGTCATGTTGTTACTGTGGATCAGTAATTAATATTCTGAGCACAGACAATGCCAGAACTTTACTGATTAATTTCCTAAGAAAACCATTTGCTTTTGTTCTTATTTTTAACCCATTACTTGTTAACTTATTTGTTTTCATCTATACATCAGCTACACAACCTATTTATAGAAAAGCTGCGCTTGCTGGAATATAACTGTAGAATTGGTTCATGTGCACTATTGTACACAGGTAGTTTTATATTACTGTCTATGCCCAGGCTGTAAAAGCAGCATATGCGCCATTGGTCAGAAGTGTCTGTCTCCATGTGAAAGTAGCTTCGTTCTTCAGCTACACATCTCCATAGTTAAGACAGGGTCTACACTGTCAAATAACTTAGCTCCCTGGATGGCTTTTGGATCCAGCACTTCTGACCCTTCGCATTGCACAGTTTAGTTCACACTTAGCTTTTTTGGCATTAACTATTTGCTCCTGAGGGGGATTTCCACAAAATCCTCAGGTTAGTTCACTGCAGGCATCACTCCTAAGAGGCAATATGTACAAGGCCAAGCCAGGCTAATTTTGGTTTTATGCACTCTTATTTCAGGCCCTGTGAGAGGGCCTTGGCATCAGAATATAAAAACAACAAGCAGGTGGGCAGGCACAATCTTCACAATATGTGAAATGGAACAGAAAAAACACAGACATGTCTGCAGATTATGAGTAAAATCTCTAGAGGTAATAGTCTGAGGAAAATGGAACTAAACATTCTCAGGGATGTACCAGACCACCCTAGAAGGTGCAAATATGATTGTCAGCCACTTTTCCCCAAATGGCCTAGGAGCCAGGTGCTCTTTGCAATGTTAGACATTAGTGTAAGCAAAGGTATCCCTGAGCCTGACATGAAAGTACATGGACAAGACAGAAAATTCTTTGCCTGCCCTCTATACATCCTCTGACAATGTTTCTGCTGGGATCACAGCAGAAATCAGAGTCACTGTCAGTTGAGTGATTGATTGGAATTGGTTGGCTGATTGGGGTTTTGTGCTGCTAGACTCCAGTGAGCAGAAACCCCAATTTAGATACAGAAGGTTGAGTAGAAAAGCTGGAAAGGATGTATCCAACCTTCTAAATCATATTATCTGATAACTGTCCTAAGCATAATTTTGTGAGTATTTGTGCAAGAGACTTACATAATTCAAGGAAAGGCAAAACCAAAAGGATTTCAGCAACCCAAGCTAGGTAATCAGTTTGTATAGATGGACAACACATGAGGCACAAGCACATGCAATTAGATCACATAATCCTGTGTGCGAAACACGCTTGTTAGCTGTTATCTGAGGATGTCAGCAGTGAAGATGAGAAACAATATAAAAGTAGACTAGGACATAATGAAAGCAGAAGGGTGTGAAGTGATTGTGCTCTGTAGATCAGCCTTTTATGTTTCTGTGCAAGATTGATGATTTTGTCATCTTGCTTTTTGATGAGGTGTTGAATGAATGTTTAGAAGACAGCACTTATCACTGCTCATGAGAGCTTAAAAAAAAATGTTTGTGCTAGAAGACTGAAGATACCAAGTCCAGCCACATTAGGAGACAGACAAGTATTAAAGATGAAAACACTGTGAAAGACATACATCAGGTGCTTGCACTATAGCAGGCAATAGTTTACATCTGTGTGCAGGAGTACAGACCTTGTTACTTCCATCAGTGTTTCAGTATACCTTTGATGACAAAACTGTACAGAATATGTAAGACAAAGAACAAATCTAGCATTAAAATGAGAATCTGATAACATAAAAATATTAAAAATGTAGTTGTTGAATGCTATCTTTTTGATAGGTTGTAATTTAGGATTAATTAAATACACAGAATTATTTAAGTCAGAAAAAAAGGGGAAAAAAAAAAAATAGACAAAGCAATAAAGCAATGAACTGGTGACCAGAGGTCATTGAGGTCTTTTCAGCTACTAAACTGCTGGCCTTAACATCTTGTCATAGAGTAACAACTTGCAATTTATTTAGTCTAAGACTGTCTAATAACAATTGATATAATAATTTTGTCTTTCAATAAATATTTTGTCTGTAAACGTTTAGACAGTAGTTAGTTTGCAAATTATCCACTGGGTTATGAGCTACTCAAAATTTATGGCTGGTCATCTTAAATCATGCACAACATTCACCCAAGCTATGTAAAAACAAGTATTAGGGTCAGAGACCTTTATTTTATTTGGTGACATCCAGGTCAGCTAAGAAAAGAATTTGTGGAGAAAAAAAAAATCTACAAGGCACAAACAACAGGAATGTTAAGACATTCTGAAATACTGTTATATGGATGTTTTCTTAATACTGATCACCTATATCACCGTACAGCTGCCATAATCTAACTTCTCAGTTGTTTGTTTTGTTCCCACAGTCATTATAAGGTTTTCTTTAAAAAAAAAAAAAAAAAAAAAAGTTTTTAGTT
>NW_009953798.1:292171-321268 GCF_000747805.2 Chaetura pelagica
AAAAAAAAAAAAAAAAAAAAGTTATTAGTTTGACCAAGGATATTATGAGCATTTGTGGCATTGTAGAAGAAAACTTCCGAAAGTGTTGATGAATAGCTGCTACCACAGATAATTGTGTGGAAAAAAAAAAAAAAGTGATCATTAGAGCTGTCCAGGGGTAGTCTTGCATTATAAACATGTGGATCCCATATTTTAGAATGCCAAGGATTCCTTTATCCTATGTGAGTCAAAGGCAGCCTTAAACCATTAGAACCAACAACTAATTATGTGGCGGGTTAGTGTGTTTGGCAGCTTTCTGATTTTACAGGGAAAACAGTAAAACATCCTTATTTTCAGAGAAATGTAACAATAACAGGAGACTGCTTAATACTGTACCTAGTTATGGTCTCTTAAGAAGAAGCCTGTAGAAATAGGTGATTTTTCTATATTACCCCATTATTTGACCAGTATGTTCATGCAGATTTGGGAGGTGATTGTACCTACCACGGGCAGTGCAATGCACATTGCAAAGCTTTGTGAGTGTCCTTCTGTCTCCTGACATTCACAAGAAGACAAATATGTGATACAAGCAACAGAGAGACCACAGTTATCCAGTGCTGTTGTCTTGCACAATGAGGAATCAAGTTGAGATCAAGCATAAGAACAAATGAGACCCAAAATTAAACATAACTGTTGAAAGAAACTGTTATATCATTTTGATGTGGAGCTGAGCAGCCGTAGCTAGAACAACAGCTATGTGTTAGACAGTCCCAGTAGGAGGCAACAAACCTGTCATTTGGATAAAGATTGTTGACAGACAAGCAGCAGAAGCCATCTGCAGCACACTGAATTTTAAAAGTCTCATAACTTCCGTACAACATCTCGCAGGGATTCCTTTTTTCATCTGTTTGTACATACTCTGACTACTTCAGAACCTAGACTCACTTCCATCTGCTCATATCTATCAGTGCGTAAGTGGCAACTGGCTCCATTTAATTATAATTTGTGCCCCATTTGCTGTATCTGTTAGAAGCATGTGACTGAGCAGCAGCTTACTGCCTGAGTGAAAACCTGCCTTTCCGGATACTGCAGGTGATGGACAGCTACTTCTGGCAGTCACCATGCATTTTGACTGTTTCTTCTGCAGTGCTTCTGCCTATGTATTATCCCTGCCTTATGCGTTAGGATAGATGGAAAACAGAACAGCCTTTACTCCATCCTGTTTCTTCCAATTTGCAATTATTCACATTGAAATTTAAAAGAATTGTCAAACGTAGGAGAAAAATTAAATTATCATGAATGTGAAAGGTAATTCAGGATTCCACTTGGGTTGGGAGATACAGCTGCACAAACCTCTGAGAAAACTTACTGAGCTGTACTAGTCTCTTAGCAGTTTTCCATTCTCCTGTGTATTTCTGTGGAGACCTAGAAATTTAAGATCTGGCAGAAATCCTGAGGGCCTGGTCCTGCCTCCTAAATGGAAACATATATGGACTGCCAAGTTTCGATTAAGATTTGGATTGGGATCTGAGTTTCCTTATAAACAAATGAAGTAATCTTTCTGCTCAATTCAGTACCCATCAGGCCTTAGTTAGAACATTGATACAGTCTTGGGCACCTCACTTCAAAAAAATTAGCCAATTGGAAAGAGACCAGAAAGAGAGCAAGAGGAGTTCTAGACAACATATACTATTAGGAATGAGTGCAAAAACTTGATTTGTTTAGTCCATAGGGTTTAAGGCTGATTTGTTTCCTATTGAGAGTTATTTCCAAACAAGATAATTGCAATGATTTTGTTTATAGTGCTGCTCCACAAACAGTTACATTGGAAGGGTCAGTGAACTTCAGCACAGAGGCAGGGAAAAGTATCTGGGGGAAGGGAAGGCTGAACGTCCTTAAGCCATCTTCATCAAGAAATCTACCAAATCAGATGTATGCACTAGACAGGGGTGTTTTGTTTTCCTTTATTTTCTCTTGGCATATGAATTGCTACCATTCCTTGCTTAGTATAAGCTGTCAGTTATAACTCCTCCATCTGAGAAACAGATCATATCATGAATTCTGACACTGTCTGTGTCTAATATGCAAGTTATCAAATCATCCAATGTCAGGGTAGAGCACACTGATATGTTCAGACCCTTATATTTTCCATCAACATTGATATAGCTGGCTATCTTTCTGTCTTGGCTCAAAGCATGGAGCTCAGGAAATATGAGCTCTGATTTACAAAGCTAGGTACAGTTGGCTATGCCTGTAACTATCCCATTTCCACAGCATTAATTAAATCCATGTGAAGGAAGCAAACATGTCTATCTACCCTCCTGTAAGAAAAGTTCCAGCATTTTGACTAAATCTGATTATATGCTTGTATTTGAGGGATGAAAGTGATGGACAAGGTATCCTTGAGGGCAGATCTGAACTCATCTTAAGTCACAGCATAGATATGTCCTCAAAGTCACTTCCTGCCTTACCTTTTCTTAAGTTTAACCCATCTAACTTCTGACATTTGACAGAAGGAGTGGTGGTGTTCAGAACTTTTTTTTTAGTTGACTGCTTTCACTGACAAGAGGGGAAAATGTAGGCTAATTGTGTTCCTGAATTTATTTTTTTTATTACATGTCAGGATGTATACTAACTAAAATTATTCCTGATATTCTTATAGCAAAATTTAGAGAGTTCTTTAACAGTTCTCACTGTTGCATCACTAATGAGGTTCTCTCTTCCCATGTACCCTACAGCTGCCACCTTTTTGTTTACTTGGTCTACAGAGGACAGCTGGTTGATTAGTCCTTGCTCTTCTCTGAGATTAAAGCCATAAAAGCAGTAGATAAGGAAAGGACAAGCATTTTATTTTCCTTATTTCCTGTGTGGATATCATCATTGACTCTAATAATTAGTCTTTTACATTGTTTTTAAGCACCATGAGATTTCACATCTTATGCTGATACTGAGCTCAGTGGTCCTGTTTCCACTGCCTTCTGGAGTTTGAATACATATTTCCAGCTTATCCAAATGCATGAGATATGGGTTATGGACTGGAAAGCTCATGGGACATTCACATTTGGCTATAGGTGATCTAAGTAGGACACATTAGCAGCTTGCTTTGTTATCGTTCAGTAGTTTCACTTCTGATTTAGAGCAGAAGGGGTGGAGATCTCAGAAAATACTAATACTAATAAAAAGCATCAAACTGATTTTAACTTCAAATAAAACTTCACTTTTAAGTCAAAGCTGCAGTTATGGTTAAGATATGGTTATTATGTGAGATTTCTGCCCTTACTGTGGTATCATGGGTTCGTACATTAGGCTGCCTTCCAAAGACAACTGCAAAGTCTGTAAGATTACATTTTAGTGTAACTACTTTGCTTCATTGCAAAACCTTCCTAAAACAAGTCTTACTTAGCCCATCTTCAGTTCCCTAGGTTTGTTTTATCTTCTACACCACCATCTTCCTCTTTCTGTTGTCAATTTTTATACAAAACAAATAATAAATAGGAATAACAGTATGTCTTCTAATGGGGATGTTTTAGACTCACTTTGCACAGGTGTAAGTGGTGAAACAGAGTGGAAATTGAGTCAGTTGCCTCATAATCTCTAGCACTTCCCTCTTCCATGACCACATCCCATCGGTCTTATTTTTTTTAAAACCCATCCTAGGAGCAGTTTTTTTAACTATCAAATCTTTAGCATTACACCTCATCACCAACTTTTTCTGACCCAAGTCAATGCCAGTCCAAGGTACCCCTTCAGAGAAGCCCCCTGAAAGGTGTACAAACTGATTCTGAAAAGTCAGTTTAGAGTAATGTTAACGAGGTCTGCCCTCTCCAATTTCCCACCGAGAGCAGCAGCTGCCTCCACAGGCCCTGTAGCTTCTTGACACCATTTGGGAAACTGGAAAGCTTTGGAAGTTCTCAGTCATCATTACATTTTCGCCAGCTGAATTCACTCTTCGTATGGAATATGTCTGCAGACAGAAGGCAAGGGAAGGAGGGACTGCCTGTTGTTTGCCATGTATATGGCATAATCTCTGAAAGGAAGAAATGCAATCTGGTATTTTTCCTCTACATTATGAGAATTGCAATTAAGGTTACAGATTTTTAAAGTGCTTTTTAAGAACTTGTTATACAACTGATGCAGCTACAGAAAAATGGTCACTACCTCACACTGCAAAGTTGCAGTTGGTCTCAGAATGGAGTGGTTCTTATTGCAGTACTGCCTTGATAATACATCTGATACTTTGTTGTTTTTCCCAGAAATTGCTTGACATAACTTTCTTCAAGTTTTTGGACATTTTCTTATTTTTTTTGCTTCATATTACCAGCATTTTTATAAAAACAGGCCATTTAGGGTAAGCTTACAGAATTATGTAAGTACAATTTTTCACTTGTATTTTTATAGTCCCTCTGTGCAGAGCAAGACATCCAGTCAGCTTTCTGTTGCCTCGTTATTTATATAATGATCACTTTTATAAACTATAAAAATACAGTTTATTTAAGTTAAATTTATTTGGTTTCTATTGGGAATTTATTTCTAGCCTTTGGGACCTGTGGAGAGAGCACACACATAGCTACAGGGCACATCTCAAGTTGATATTCAAAATGTTTCTAACTATAATGAGTTGGAAATAGTTTGGGTATTGAAAACTATGCTTTTACAGTGGATGTGGTCAAACGGGATTAGCTGTAATTGTTGAATTTTACAGCATTATGGCTGTGAAATAATAGTATGCTATCTGTTCTAAAACCATAATGGAGGTCTCAGGAATTTTTTTAATTCTTTTTATTTTCCTTGCCAAGTTCCTAAAAAGCATGGAACTAGAAATTAGTAACTACTAATGAGAATTTTCACCCAATAATATTTTTTTAAAATGCTTATTATCAGGCGTAATTAGAAGTCTCTCTGTATGTGGAAATTATGTATTTATTTTCTTGGAATGAAAAGCTTTAAGGCATAGAAATACCTGAGTCCAAGCAATGAAACTGGCATGAAATAACCCCAGGCAGCACTACAGACTGTGGGAAGAGTGGCTGGAGAGGGCGACCCAGCAGAGAGACCTGGGAGTACTGGTTGACAACCAGTTGAACATGAGCCAGCAGTGTGCCCAGGAGGCCCAGAAGGCCAATGGCATCCTGGCTTGTACCAGGAATAGTGTGGTCAGCAGGAGCAGGGATGTGATTCTCCCCCTGTACTCAGCACTGGTGAGGTCTCACCTCAAGTCTTGTGTCCAGTTCTGGGCCCCTCACTTCAAGAAGGATCTTGAGGTGCTGGAGCAGGTCCAGAGGAGAGCAACGAGGCTGGTGAAGGGACTAGAGGGAAAGTCTTATAGGGATAGGCTGAGGGAGTTGGGATTGTGTAGCCTGGAGAAGAGGAAACTCAGGGGGGACCTTATCACTCTCTTCAACTACCTGAAGGGAGGTTGTGGTCAGGTGGGGACTGGGCTCTTTTTCCAGGCGACTAGCTGTAAGACAAGAGGGCATGGCCTCAAGCTGCTCCAGGGGAGGTTTAGGTTGGATATTAGGAAGTACTTCCCCATGGAGAGGGTGATTAGACATTGGAATGGACCTCCCAGGAAACTGGTAGAGGCATGGTCCCTGTATGTGTCCAAGGAAAGGCTGGATGTGGCACTTAGTGACATGGTCTAGCTGGTGTGGTGGTGTTGGTCATAGGTTGGACTTGATCTTAAAGGTCTTTTCCAGCCTTGGTGATTCTATGAATGGCATAAAATCAGATACAAGAAACATACAAGGAATTACGTTGAAATGCTTTTTTGTTTCAGTCTTCATAGAAAAGAAGCATAAGCTCCAAAGAGAAGCTGCTGTTTATTGGAAAAAGAACAAAATTAAAATCAGTTGGATATTTTATCTGTTTTTTTTGACAAAATTTACTTGCCCTGCTTTGTAGGTTGGCCAAGCCCCTAGGCGTTCATTCTGAACACTTGAGGAGAAAAACAGCTCCCCAAATACCTGAGGAAGTAGCAAATATAATACCTGTGTTTAAGATGGGAAAAAATAGACCCAGAGATGAGTCAGCATATGCTGAGAAAAAAAATAAGAGAAAAATAATTTTTAAATATATGTTTCTAAACAACTAAGAAATTATCAACCAATAATAATAATGGAAATTTCATTATTTTCTTATTGCAGTAGAATAGAAGTCAAATCGCAATGCATGACTCTAATACCTTGAGGAAAATACAAAATTTTTATGCCCTTGAAAAAGTAGATTTCATTAGATGGTGAAAATAGTACAGTTTAAAGTTCACACTTTATGTCTCAATTTCTTTTTTTATACATGCCTGCTAAATTTAATAATGAGTCAAAAATAATAAAATACCTATTTTCACCCTTACATCAAAATAATTTTATTTAAATCCAATGTATTTCAAAGTTTTGAAAAGTCCTTATGACTTCTCCTTGTAGATCCATGTTAGACAAGATGGTGCTTACTTGCTGACCTTTGAAATTTTTGTCTACATCACTGACACCTTTGAAAAGTTTCCAAGACTCAGAATCCTAAACTAGTCTGTGTTGGAAGGAACCTTACAGATCATCTAGTTCCAACCCTTCTGCTATGAGCAGGGACACCTCCCACTAGACCTGGTTGCTACAAGCCCCATCCAACCTGACCTTGAACACTTCCAGGGGTGGGACAGCCACAATTTCCCTGGGCAACCTGCTCCAGTGTCTCACCACCCTCACAGTGAAGAATTTCTTCCTAATGTCAACCTAAATGCCCCCTTTTTCAGCTCAAAACCATTACCAGTCATCCTATCATTCCATGCCCTGTATCAGTGCACATTAAGAGCCACCTTTTGCCTTTGGTAGATTTCTACCAAACTCCTGAGAGAATATCCTCCTGAGTAGCAGGGTAGGTAAGCACCAGATTAAGTCCCTGGTACTCAAGGGGTAATAAATAAAGAGTATTAAAGAAAAACAGCCATTAAAATGTGTCCTCCTGCCCCAGAAATACTGCAGAGGTTAGAATATGCAAAACAGTCACTGAAAGGTATACATTTTTCAATTTCCAAATACACAAAACACACTGAATGAGAGTAACTATAGAATCATTGGTGATGATATTGAATTGATAATAGTTCAGAAAAATTCAGCTACATCTGGCTGAATTAAATAGAGTAACTAGGTATAATCAAGCTAGTTACTGTGGATATAATGTAAGTGTGGCAACATAACTCCTTATGACCTCCTCAACCCTTCTGCTATGAGCAGGGACACCTCCCACTAGACCTGGTTGCTACAAGCCCCATCCAACCTGACCTTGAACACTTCCAGGGGTGGGACAGCCACAATTTCCCTGGGCAACCTGCTCCAGTGTCTCACCACCCTCACAGTGAAGAATTTCTTCCTAATGTCAACCTAAATGCCCCCTTTTTCAGCTCAAAACCATTACCAGTCATCCTATCATTCCATGCCCTGTATCAGTGCACATTAAGAGCCACCTTTTGCCTTTGGTAGATTTCTACCAAACTCCTGAGAGAATATCCTCCTGAGTAGCAGGGTAGGTAAGCACCAGATTAAGTCCCTGGTACTCAAGGGGTAATAAATAAAGAGTATTAAAGAAAAACAGCCATTAAAATGTGTCCTCCTGCCCCAGAAATACTGCAGAGGTTAGAATATGCAAAACAGTCACTGAAAGGTATACATTTTTCAATTTCCAAATACACAAAACACACTGAATGAGAGTAACTATAGAATCATTGGTGATGATATTGAATTGATAATAGTTCAGAAAAATTCAGCTACATCTGGCTGAATTAAATAGAGTAACTAGGTATAATCAAGCTAGTTACTGTGGATATAATGTAAGTGTGGCAACATAACTCCTTATGACCTCCTTTCAGCTCCCCCACTGAGAACATAGTGGACTGTGAGACTGCAAACAAACCCTACCAGCAAAAAATACTAGATCTTCATTAATTATATTAAAACTGTTGTTACTTTAACCTAGGTATTTTACTGAAGAGAGATGTATCCCTATCACTCAAGTGCAAAATACTTTAAATGGGTTAATTAAATAATCTATAGAAGTTATCTATATATATTATTGTCACAAGGATATTATGACAAAACACAACTCAGTTAACTCCTCATCAACATAAAAATCAATAACTTTTGTTGTTAATTACTGCTATTGTTAGAAATGGACCCAGCCTAGTTTTGCTCATGCCATAATTCACATTATAGCAATTCATTTCTATAGAAAGAATTAATTGAATTCTTTTCATGATTTTTTTACACAGAAAATACAAAAAAAAAACCCCACACGTGACTCCTGTAAAAAGAAGTGGGCATTCTGGCAGTGTTCCCACCACATTCTTACCCCTTAGTATTTTGTCATCCACATAATTTAAGGCACTCTACTTAAGTCTGATTTTGAGCAGAAATACTTCAGGAGTTACCTCATGGAAGAGAAATATTAAAGACCACCGCTCTGTATTAGTACTTTCACAGAAAAAAGAGCAACTTTGGCTTTTATTTTACGTGAAAATGAGCAACATTTTAAGAATGAAACAAACATAGTAGGCCTTGTCTGGTATGGATTCACTGATCTGCTTGTATCAATGACATGGTATATGTGATCTGACTATCAAGAACTAATTAAGGAGCCCTCACAGATTTTCTTGGGAGAGTATAATTCTTTTCATCTTGCATATGGAAAATCATATACGGCTTCTTCACAACAGTAGACAAGTTAGCCTTTAAAGTTGGTCATGGGTCTTAACTGACTCTTCCCTCTTCCTAGATTACAGAGTTCTGATAGGTTATAGCTCCTCTTATTTCCACCTAAGTTCCTTGTGCTAATTCTCAGGCTAACATTACATGTAAGTAAATAGTGGAAGTTGTGTTCAGAGTTTTCATTTAAACAACTAGCAGTATCTTTTCTGCGTGGCAGTAGTTAGGCAATTCCAGATAACAGTGGGGACTTCGCTGTTCCTGAGTTGGGCACTACTGATTTTGGGAACTGTTGGTTTTACACCATCACACCCAGCAGACTTGCAGTGCCATATATAACTGTGCATTCACTCTGTTCAAGTCCGATTTTCAACCTGAGAGGCAATTAATGCAGAATTGCTCTCAAATGGCTTTAAGAAGCTCCATGAATATTCAGGTCTTTCACAACATGGGTCTAGTTTTCTTGCTTTGTATGTGCAACACTGTCATTAACACAGCTGATTTTTCACATTAAAATTAAGAAACTTACCATAAAAATCCTGAAGCAGAAGGCTTTATCAATTTCTTTATTTTTTAAATAATACTAGATGATCTTCAAAGTCCCTTCCAACCCAAACAGTTCTATGATTTATGTCTGTCAACATTTATGCATTTTGATATCAATATTTAAGGACAAGAATCCACTGCTTTCACTTCTTTATAGGTTTGGATTATGAACTTCTTTTTTATATTATTGTTTCTGATTATTTTGGTCAGTTTTCTAAAGGGCTTTACTAGATCCTAGACCAACTGTTTTTTATATTGCAGTTCTCACTGAAATCTTTTTTACACGACAGGTCTATGGACCTCCTAGCTGTGACCAATGCCTCTTTCTAAGTAAACACAAAATCTCTGGTAATTGTACTGGATTTTCTATATCTTCTTATTAAAATTAAGTAGTTTATATTAGTATAGGTTCTGATATATACTTTGAAAAGCATCCAGGAAAGGTCAGCTTTCAATTTTCCATGCTTGATTCATAGTCACTGCTCAGCTAACATCAGAGCCTCTGCTTCTAGTCACAGAGCAAGTAACACCCTTACTCCAGAGTTGCATAGACCAGTTCAGTGGCCATATAGAATGACTTTTGTATTGTAAATATAGCGGTCATTTTCAACAATATTTACAGTGAAAGAACTTCCTCATTACCTGCTCTGAACAAGGAGGTCCAAATGGTTCTGTAGTTTGAAGAAACTGCATCCTGTTTTCAGGGACAGAAAATCAGCATTTCCAGAAAAATCACTGCATACCACATTACACTGTTGGCTTCAGTTGATGTGTGGTTGCTATAAGCAAATGAAAATCATATGGCTTTTCCAGTACTACCCTGCTCAGATGAAAATCATAAAACATATTTAAGAGGAAATTGTAGCAGATTCTTCTTTTTTTTAAGCAAGCAGCAACTCATCCATGTTTTTCCAGCTGAACTGTTAATCATATTGTCTGTTGGCTTGGTTTAGGATGTTCTTTAAAATTTTGCAACATTTTTGCCCCTCTTGTAGATTGCCCATCAGTGACCACTGAGTTGGTCGGGCTATTGTTCTGATATCTTTAACATCTACTTTAGTATCGGGAGAAATTTGGAGCCAGGCATATTACCTGAATAAACAATTTAGAAGTTATTTGTTAGAGCCATATTTATCCTCTATGAAGAAGCTGTGCCCAAAAAACAGTCATCCTGTTATTTTAATGATAGCAGAGAAGGGATCTTTAAAGTCACTAAGTAAGTTGTCGTAACTTCTACAAATCAGTATATTTCTAAGCAGAACACAGAAATGAAAAGATCTGTCTCCCATTATTGGTCCCTTGAGACAACCAGTATAGCAGAAAGTTTGTTCTAAAGAGAAAAATTAATCATATTTATTGCAAACAGAGAAAAATGTTTCTGATATCTGAAAGACAAAGATAATGTGGCCGCTAGGGTTAGTCTTACTATATCCCAAAATGTCAACACATTTGCCAAAAGTGAATTTATCAGCTCAGTGAAGCCAAGAGATTTAGTTTATCTAAATGTCCTACAAGGAATAAATAGTTTACCACTGGTTTTGAAGACTACAATAAATCTAATATTTTATTGACATGTGCAATAGATTTAATGTAATGCTGTGGTTCATATGTCTCTTCTGATAAATTTTAGTAAAATCTATGCTAAGAAGATGGCGCTGCTTCAGTATGGGGCTTAAAATGCGGGGTTAGCAAAGGAAATGTCAATTAAAACAATGTTTGTGCATATTCTTGCAATGCCTTAGCAAAGAATTTTGCTAAAGTTTGTTGGTCAGTTTGTTCTAAATATTAGAAGTTTTGTACTTCTCAGGCTTATTGTCTTTTCTATGGTGAGAAAATCTTCTAATGAAGTTACTAAATAGCTCGTTTTTTACTTTTTAGGCATATTGGAGATAACATCTGTAGAAATTGGAGTTGTGGCAGTTAAGTCTGTTAAGAGCAACTATTATTTAGCCATGAACAAGAAAGGAAAAGTCTACGGCTCTGTAAGTATTTTTTTACCTTCCAGCTGGATTGCAGTAGTCAGCATAGTTCCCTCTCTTATCTACTGAAAACCTCACTTGTTTGCGTATTACTACTAATTAGAGCTGAAATGAGCTGTTCATCAAAATGTCATCCTTTGCTAAACCGGCAGCCCCCTTGTCCACAAGCTTCCTATTGCTTGTTAAGTTCATATTATACTGAAACAGCTCCCTATTTTCTTTATTAATTAGCACAGAAGATTATGGGCAGCACTGAGAGGTACAGATTTATAAATCAGCAAATAGATAAGTTTGTCTGGAGAGAATTTGGGTATCATTTGAAATTTTTCCATAAATACTCCATTTGTATTTGTGAAAGTTTGGGATCACTGATGTTTTCATGAAGGGGGGAGGAAAAAAGCAAAACAAACAAACAAAAAAAAACACAACAAACAAATAAAATAAAACCCATACACAACCAACTAAAAAAACCCCAGTAACTAGCCAGACATTTTAATAAGAAGCAATATGATCTATAAATCTCACTACTAAACACAAGTTTACCCTCACACATCCACATGACTACACAAATTAGCAAATTATTCTGGTTTTAAACCTGTTTTTTTTTTTTTAATTTTTTAACTATTTTGCCAATACCAGTCAGTTTGAGCCCATATAAAAGTAAACTGTTTCAAGTCGTCTGCAAAGGTGATGAGCCAACCTTCAAATTATTCATTGTGCAGAATATCAGTAGGCTAGAAAGAGGGCAGGTTACAGGTAAGTACTGGGACTGGGTTCATCCTTGGGAAATGTAGCTAAAACTCCTACCTCTGCTGAGATTAAAGAGGTAATGCCAGTCTCAACTGAGACTCAAGGGGCTAGAAGTAATTTTGCCCTCTTTTTTTAAGGAAGCATTTCTAAGTAGTGGCTTTAGTTCATACAAACTAGATAAACTGTCCTCTCTCATCTGCACTGTGGCTAGTCACTCTCAGTTCAAAAAGTTACGTCTGACTTTTTAAACTCCTGGGCAGTGTTGGAGAATCTCAGTGAGGAAATAAGAGACCAGATAAATGTTTCTTAAACTCCTGTAAATACAGATTTTAATTTCTAGAAATACAGTGGTCAGAAATGCAGAGTAAGCTGTGCTAAATCCTGCCACACTGAGAGGTGAAAGGCTATACTGAGTGACCAACAAAGTTGTCACTTGTAATTTAAACTACACACATTGATCATGGGTATGCTTCTGTATATATGTGAAGATGTTAGCTGAAATTTTCATCTTCAGTTCACATATCTCAGTTTACAGTGTTTAGCTAAGGCATTTTTGATGGTACATCCCAAAGCCTGAGATAAGATTTGCTGCCCAAGTTGTTAGCCATGGTTCATGTGGTCAGAGTCCATCCAAATCCAGATACACACGAAAAAAAAGTCAAAGCAGCTTTCATGTACCATAGGTGGAAACTGCTGCCATAAGATTTCAGTAATTCATGGTGTATTAGAAATAGTGTTGACAGGAGGCTACGAATGTGAAAAGCCTTTTTTTTCATTCCAGCTGAGATAATGTTTCAATATTCACATCATAAAATCACAACATAATGACATATCAAAACCTATTCCATAATACTTCAGAGATTTCAAGAATGCTTCTGTTATTATTTTTTCCATCCTCCAAAGACATGCAGTTTCATATTACTATTACTACAGCATGGCAGCTTGCAGATGGATATGAAAAACAAAACCAATAAAAATTGTAAAAACACTCTTAAGCATGTGCACAATGGACATTGATGCAGGGTTATGCTGAAATTTGTTTGAAATGAGCTAAGTAGTCTTGGGATAACACTCAGACCTCTGCAAATATGACTACTTAACTGCATCACAACATTATCTGTTCTCCCTGTATTATCTAAAAATAGAGATAAAAGTTTGGATTCAAGTACAATTCTGTATTTGGGAAAACAAGTAAGACTGTTCTCTGTCAAATACATTTCCATTTGACTGAGTTTGGCCAGAATGAGAGAGCAAAAGAAGACTCACTATTTGGTTTCTTTACCAAAATAAGTTGCTGGCAAATAGGAGAACTTACTGCCACTTAAAAATGTGATTGGTGGTCACCTACCTTCTTAATACTTTGATGTCAGAGGTGGTATGTTATGGCAAAAAAATATATTAAATTATCTATATGTAGCTTTCTGAATACGGGCAGTATCATCATTTTGTAGAGAGTCGTCTCGATAATGTCTTCCCCAACAGTCATTGTTCAACTAACTGTTAATGCCAAAGTCAAAGAGAATTCTGGGAGTCAAACTCTGAATATGCACAAATCTATGCATAAATCAGATAGGAATGGGAAATATATATTTTTAATATTCTTATGTTCTTTTTGTTAATGTGGATACTTTCCATATATTTCCTAGCTGTATATAAGGATTCTGGTCATAGTAAAACATCCAGGAAATTCTTATCTGTATCATGGAAGCTGTTTTATTATTCAGACATATTTCTTGTCTTGTTCATAGATACATGAAATCTTCTTAAACATTTTAGAAACTATTTACCTTCAGTATGCTGAAAATCTGAAAGATTATAGTTATTCTGAATTTGTGCATTTGTTTTCTTCTTTTAACAGAAGGAATTTAACAGTGATTGCAAACTGAAGGAGAGAATAGAAGAAAATGGGTACAACACATATGCATCCTTAAATTGGAAGCACAATGGAAGGCAAATGTTTGTGGCCCTGAATGGAAGGGGAGCCACAAAGAGAGGACAGAAAACAAGAAGGAAAAACACTTCAGCTCACTTTCTTCCAATGGTTGTAATGGCATAGATGAAGGAAATATTTTATTGATGCAGTTGAAACACAGGCTGTTATGTCAAGAATATTCGGTATTCCTCTTGAAGAGTAAAGGCAAGGAAATAGTGCAGACATCTGCTTGTTTGAAAAGAGAGCAGGGGAAGTCTTTGAAGGTTTTGTACTCATTGCTGGCACATGAAATACTTTTATTTAGTTCGTTGTCATATCTTAAAATCAAGATAGAAGCTGGATCAAATGGGATTGAAGTTATTGCCAGTGTGAACAATTTGATTTTATTTTTTTTTCTCTGCAATGGAACTTAAGGGACATGAGACAATCTGTTTAATTATCTTCGTGGGGAAAGTTATTTATGGAATACTAACTCATATCAAAGACCTTAATTACTCATTCAAGCCTAATGATCCAATGAACAGTTAGACACACAAGCATTTACTGGAAGCACTTGGGTCATATGCACAAATAATGACATTTCTGGAGAAGCCTTGGGGAATAATTAATAGGATTAAGGAATATAAGCAAAGTAGTGTAAAACTGTTCTAACACAAAACTTAGAATGGTTTACTTGTATGTTCTAACTTCATTTCTTTTTATTTCTCTCTAAGTTATTTATTTAATAGGATGTTAAATATCTTTTTGATTTGAAATGTTTTCCTCATGTGCTTCTGTGTTATTTTCTTTTTTCCTCAGTACTTCACACAGAGGTTGATAGGTAAAAATGTCAAAACCTCAGAAGTACTCTGAGAATAGGTATTAGATAAGGTTTTAAAGGCAGAATTTAATGTGTGTAATCCATTCTTTTCCTAAACTGTCTTGCACTTAAGCAAAAAGACCAAACAAGCAGTGATTGGATTTATGGTATTGGGTGTCTTTACATCGGAGAATTTTTTTTACTTATCAACACTCAAGAATAAATGTCAAGAAATGCTTTGTTCAGGTGGTCTTTCTGCTATTTTGAAAATGAGAAAAGAGGCCACTTCTGTACTTGGGGGTCAACATATTTGTATGTGTATTTATCTGACTTGATTTCCATTTCAAACTTAAATCTAACATATTGCAATCAGGGCAATAACCTTCAGCAGGCTTTGGGTTGGAACCTAGATGTGGGCAGCCCTGTTAAAGTCACCGAGATTGCAAATGTCAAAATTAAACAGTAATTCCCAAGTGTACGATTTGGCCTCTTAAAGCTAAGAAGACAATACAATTCTGCACTCCTTATTCAGTTAATATGCCCATTCAGCACATTTATCCTTGTTAACAGCTTGTAGAATCATGGGCATACTGTAGGAGTGCTATCTAAGCTAGGACTGAGGAACAGGGGATACAAATTCATGCTCGTGTATTTATCAGAGATTATTACTCACTTGTATATAATATATGAGAGCCAATGAAAAAACTGTGCTGGAACTCAGCTTTAGCATGCCTTTCATATTCATCATAGTAACTGAAGGCTCAAAATAAGTAATATCCAGCACATTTTTATGAAGTGTTACTAGTCCCATGGCTTAACTTGAGCAACTGCAGTATAACAAAGTTAAGCATAATATGAAGTCTGTTCAATTAAAGGTACATAAGGTTTGTTTTATGTTTTGCTTTACTCTGTAATTTTAGAGAGCTCTGGATAGCTCACCAATGTAACCATATTGAGATTCATTTTGTTAGAGCAGATAAATAGAAAACAGTACATCAATTTGTACCACTGTCTTCACATTGTATTCCACTAAATAAATAAATAAGCCTTTGCAGTGTCTTTAGTAAGAAACAAAAGTAGTATAATATTATTTTGTTCTAAATACTTTAAGTAATAACTATGAGATTATATTGATGCTGCAGTTTTATCTTCAATATGTCTTGTTGTGAAAAAGTTGGTTTTATTTTTATTGTTTGGAAACTGTATTTTGGTACAAAGGGGAGCCTTACTTAATGTGTCTTTTTGAGAATGTTTAACCTCTACAAAGGCTGGTGTTGTGGGAATCTTCTATAACTTATTTAAGTCAATGTTTAACCAGCACTTCAATCTTAATCTGTTATTTAAATATTAGCTGTTTTTTTTAAGAAAATAAAAAAAAAAACCAACAGCTTTCCCATAAAATACAAAATGGTCAGACTGTATTTACTGTCCTTAAATAAAATCAACTGTTTTAAAACCAGAAATTAATTGAGAGACATTTCAGATGAGAGCTGACATTGTATTTCATGGTACTTTTCTCCAGCTTTCTTTTTCACAAATGAGATTTTTCTAGAAAGGGAATAAGAATTTCAGATTTTAAATGTGATTGCAGGATGCAGCAAAACATAGCTACCATCGTAAAAGCAAGTTTCTGCTGTTTAAAATTTGTAATAGATAATTAAAACTGACAAAACATAATGGACCACTCACAGTGAATATTCAATGTGAGTAGGGTGAATGCAGTATTGATGATCCCTTAGAGAACATTTAGGGTACAAATGAAATTCTCTTTTGACAGAATTATTTAGATGACTTGGTCAGGAGAGGGATTAGGCATAAATATTATCACAGAACTCAAAACACCATGCTGCTCAGAGGCCAAAATGGGGAAATATCACTTTTCTGAAGTGAGTCAGGAGCCATTTGTGACAGGAATATTGGTTTCTGAAAATTAACCAAAATAAAAAACCTTGAAGGAATCAGTGATTCTTGTGTGTTTGGTATATACTGTAATTATAACTGTAGAGAGCAAACTGCAGACACTCTATCTAGAGTATCACAGATCCTCAACCATAAGCTCCGTTTTCTGTCACCCTCAGTATAACAAACTGCTGCGCAAGAGGGAAACGGGGGAGGGATTTAAAAAAAGAAAAGACAAAAAAAAAAAAATCACTGAGCAACAATGTATAGTATGCTATATTTAAATAAAAATAATAAAATGTGAAGAATATGAGAGAATAAGAGTATTGTTCTTTTTTTGTTTTATTAACCTGAAATGACACTGAAAAATAAAATAAAAAAGGGAGAACATCCATTGTACTACAGGATGTGGTTTGGTACTGTATAGCCCCAAAACAAAAGAAAAATCCCTTAAAATTATTTAAGTTTCTTTGATGTTTTGCATGTGTGAGTCAGCTAACTCCACACTAATAACAACCAAATGCCTTAGAGTCTTCATGTAAGTATTCAAGTTCACCTAGTTTATACAGTGGAAAAAGCAATGAATTTAGAATAAGCATATTTGATGAAAGAATGAAAGGATTTAGGAGGAAGAACGTGTGCTCATATTTTTACAGTTAAATTTAGATACAGAAAACTTTATTACTTCATTCAAGACATTTCAGATTATTAAATTCACCAAAGTTTAATAAGTTTTAGTAATACAAGAATACTAGTATATGAGCACAACTTCATGATTTGTGTCCCTGATGAAATTGATTGTCTCTACTCACACACTCAGTTGTAACTATTTTAAGGAGTGATCTTGAAACTAATGCATGAAGATAACCTCTCTTTTGTAGTATCCTCCTAATTTCCAACTAAATTGGAGAATGAAAAGTGCAGCACAGCACAAACATACTTTCTGCTGCAGCTAGTCAATGTGTGATTACTGATGCTACTTATCAGAAACAGCACATTGACTGAAACAAGTTCAGTGAAATTGCAAATAAAAAATGCATTATAAGCAATAGATAAAATATGAGAAATTAATTTGGTTTGGGCCTATCAGATTCTGCTTTATAGTTACGCACCTACCAGCTCAAATACTTAACCCTCATGTTTAACTCTATTGAAGCTTTCTCAGAGTAAGTTTTGGGATTTTTCTAATAAAGCATGGTGAATCTCAGATACCTGACTGATGTGTCACTAATCCCAAACAACAAATACAGCATGTACTTTGCCCAACACAACAATGAAAATATGCTCCTGTGAAAGGCAAAACTAAAGAACCATGACTAAGCCTCAAGTAACTGATATGGGAACACTGATGTCTAAGTCAATGCAGTACAAATGAGGAGAATTTGCAGTCCTGAAGTTCCTCGCTATGACCTTCAGTGATGCTTTTGTATATTATTTCACTAA
Source organism: Chaetura pelagica (assembly GCF_000747805.2). NCBI lineage: Eukaryota > Metazoa > Chordata > Aves > Apodiformes > Apodidae > Chaetura > Chaetura pelagica. The sequence continues at coordinate 310,190 of NW_009953798.1, forward strand.
TACAAGATATTAACTAATCAGACCATTGTCCAAATGTGAGACTATGAGAATGAAAATATCTGAAAAACCCACAGAAAGTACCCAACTGTATAGTTCTGTGCAAAATATTTATGACTCTGATAGTATACAGATAATGTACCATGGTGAGAAAAACAGAATATATATTTACATCAAACCTCAGACTCTATCTTGCAATAATGTAGTAAATGAAGAATAAAGATATTACAGGTTCTTTATTACTACTGAAATGTAAAGCGTGCATATTTTTGGTGTAGCCATTCATCCAAGGTTCAGATGTACTATTTCACCATTCAAACTCTTCTGTAGTTTGGTTTACATTATGTTACAGATTTTTTTTATTATGAAACATTTTTACTAACTTCTCAATGAACTTTTAATCCTTTAATTTCCTAGCAGTCTTCACAGAAGTCTCATAAAAGGCCAAGCATTGGTCTACACCTGACTCTGCACCTTTTTCCTAGCTATAAATAGCTGGAAAAAAAACATATTGCATTTAATGTTGTACGTGTAGGAACTTGCTTTATTCAGTGATGTGTGTCTGAGTGGGACGAAAAATTAATATCCAGTCCCTTATTTTCATGATGCCCAGCTAATTTGTATACTTTCTTGAATTAGAAATACTCTTAAAGTCTCAATTCCCCTTTTTCCAAAATGTGCATCACAAAATCATTTAAGTACCTTAGCTTTCTCTTATATATCTTCTTTTTCTTTTTTTTAACAATCTCCAACAACACTTCAGAAAGGCAACTGCTTAATCAGTACCCTGTACATACAATTCAACATTCTTTACAAATTGTACAGAAATAATCCTTTCAGGACAACCAAAATGCTTTGAGCTTGGTCTTCTAGTATTCATCTCTGCAGGCTTCAAATACAATGAACTACTTGAAAAAATCTATTTTATTAATAATCAATTTTAGAAAGACTAGTCCAGGAATGGCAGAGTCTTGGAGAATAACACAATAAATACCTTCTAGATGTTAGTACCAGTAGGCTGGGACCTTTCAGACAATATTGCTAACAAATCACAATAAAAAAGTTATGGTATTAGGTGTACATAAAAACCATGGTATAAGTATTCCAGTGAAATATTTTAAAATTTGCACTAAAACATGAGTTCAAAAAATACATTCCTTGCTGAATCTTTTTTTAAAATAGGTGGTTTTCAATTTCCTATTATACTTCTGTGTGCAGTATATTTATATTTCTCGTAAAGTTATAGTAATTTCCTATTATTTCTTCCTTCCTTTGCATATCATGATTCCCAGAAACAAGAAGATTCATAAACAGTATATTAAAGGAGCTTTCACAACTGATGTTTCCAGTACACTGTCGTTAATGCCACAAATAAAAGATTATTAATATTTCTGGTTCCATGTAGAACATAACACAGAGGTCCAGTGACAATGTAATGTTTTCACAACCTTTGACTCCCTCTTAAACTAGCCATATACTTACTAGGAAACATGTAAATTGGGTTCAAATGTTAACTCTCCATTGTGAATATAGGTTGGCTATTAAAACAACCACCATGCACAATAGCTTTCTTCTTTCCCTTTCCCTGATTTTCTCAAGGAAAGGGAAACAGAAGGAAATGGTATGATATTATTATTGTTATTTGGAATCTTTATTGTTTTTATTAATTGGTAGCCAATACATGACCTATGTCTTTGACTGGCTCTTATTTCAGCGATGAAACAGAAAGGAGATATCAGCAATCTTGTAAAAGAAGGGTCAGCCTCTTTCTCTTCCTTATCATCAGCCAATTTGATTTAGTGAGTGCTACTGATATAGCATCCCGTTTATGGTAGCTTAAATATAGATTAAGCTAAAAGATTCCAGCTTTGGAAGAAGAGATATGGCTCTGCTTATCCTATCAAATAAGTACCGTATCCTTTGCCTGACAGAGACAAATAAGATTTGCTTCAGTAATTTGTTTAACTGATGGTTCTTAAATGCTCTGAGGTGAAAGATACAGTGTGAGAGAAAAGTCTTGCATATAGACGTAATTATTAGATTTCTTTGGTAATTGAGACATACAGTAGGGAGTTGCAGTGTCACAACAATCAAAGTATCTCAACACAAAATCCTTCAGTTAGGTTCAGTCTTTATTCATACTGAAAGTCACTATTGAGTTGTAAAAGAATGCCTGGACATCCAGATCAAGAAAGTCAGCTAATCAGAAAGAGCAGTGATAGGCTCTTTGCTCCCCTGATTGGTCTAGTATCTTGACCATTCTACATGTTAAAGTTACAGTAAACTTGACTGTGATTATGTGTACAGCTGTAGAACTTGAGGAAAATTCTATTCAGTCAGAAAGTGACAGAGACCAAACTGGTCACTAAACTCATCAGGCATAATTTGCCTTAGTGAAGCCATGTTGGCTGTTGCCTATCATCTCCTTATTTTCTATATGCCTGGCAGATTTTCCAGGAGGATCTGTTCCATGATCTTGCCAGATTATGCCATTAGATTAGGTTATTTCTTCAAACATGTTGAGACTAGTGAAAACTGGTTGTGTTGATTTTTTCATACATGTTCAGTTGGGCTGTTCTGTTTTGTTGATAAGTAAAATATCCCTATTTTTACCACAGACAGTTTAAGAACAAAATTATAAAATGGAAATAAGGGACATTCAAGTTTAAGCATTAACACCAAGGGCTCTGGAGTAAGTTGGTTAGGATAATTGCACAATTTCCTTTTTGAGTTTTATGTAAGAGCTATCAGGAATGGTTTACTGGTTTTGCCACAGACAGGAGGAAAGACTAGCTCTCTTCCAACATCCCTTAAAGCAATATATTCTTTGAGTCTATGACTCATCATCTGAATCTATGTAAAGCAGTAGGCATCAGCTGCAGTGATAACTTTTTATTACTACCCACTAGCTCAAACTCAAGCCAGTAACGTGTAGAGATTCCACAAAAAAACAAACAAACAAACAAAAAACAACAAACAAACGAACAAAAACCCATGACAAAACACAGAAACTGGAGCTATCAAGTTTACATCCACTCTCCAACACCAATTTCTTCACACAGGTGTATTACAGTGCTGAGCAGGAAACACAAGCAGCTAAAATCCCTCTAAGTAAAAGAAATCAGAATGACTAAAAGCAGCTCTAATATAAATTTTTTCAGCAGAGCATAAACTCTTCCAGAAAATGATAACATGATGGTATTTGGTCCATTTTTACTAACCATTACAGGGAGATGCAATCTGGATCTAACTCAAGCTTCCATTGCATACAGATTGCAGGAAAACAAGACCAATCCAGGCAGTTACAATCCAAGCAAAGGTCAGTATTCACCTCCTTTTGACATTTAGTAACTTGCACAAAATGCAATAGGTAATTTTCATAGATAATTCCTGAAGTTTTTCAGTGATCCATGCAGGAATAACATCAGTTAATAAAACTCTTCATTAACCCACTCCTACTCCAAATGTTCCAGGTCCTAACATGGGTTGACTTCTGGATGCTGTCCAAGAACCTTTACTTATTTTAGATGTGACTAACAGCACGATAAATTAACCTGTAAATCAATTTGTTCTATTTAATGCAAGTTTTTTGGTCAGATGGCACCTTGATGATTTGTAGTCCTCATTTTATTTTGGGTTTTCTTTTTGCTTTTTTTTAAAGTATGTGGGGTAGTTAATCAAATGACAAGCTGATCCCGCGTTGCATAGATCATTCTATTTATCATAAAATCCTAGAGTTTTAGAACCATAGAAAGTATTAGGTTAGAATGGATATCCAAAGGTCATCTAGTCCAACCCCCCTACAATAAGCAGGGTCATCTCACACCAGAACAGATTGCTCAGAGCCACATACAGCCTGACCTTGAATGTCTCCATGGATGCAACCTCCACCACCTCTCTAGGCACCCATTCCAGCAGGGACAGCTCAGCTACTCACAGCTTCTTCTTCTCACACTCTGTACCACCATTTTACTTAAGCCTTGAAAATCAGGGCTGCTCTAGGGAACAGAGAAAATACACAATGTTTATGTACACTATTTTGTTACTGCTTAGACTCCCCAAGCATGGCCAGTGTGCAGCATAACTACAATGCAGAGAGAAGAGAGTAACATTATTTTTCCAGTTAATTGCAGCACTGACAAGATATATGGGTATATCACAATATATATAGTATGCTATGCATCCCAAAATCAATTTTCTTAAAATAATTCTATGTTAATTTACACAGTAGTCATAATTACCACACACATGCACACAGATACCACTGGCAGTTTCCTGCCAAATTTATTATGTTGTTTTATTTATTTTCACCCCATAAGAACACGACTGTTATCCTCTGGTCTTGCTTCTGCGACTTAGTTAGGAAGCTAGCTTAATCAGCATCTTTCAAAGATATTGTCCATCTCTAAATTCACAGCTCTTACTAATCTAGATGACAAAACTTTGTACCTCTAAGCTATCAAGGCAGGTACTCTGATTTCTCTGTATATATAGCAACTATCAGTTTACTATTCATAGCAAAAGTGCAATTGCTATCAAAACTCTTGTGTTTTAGGTGTCAAACAAAAGCTAAGCAAATATACCTTACTACTCAAGTATTATTACAATTCTCTTGTATGACCTACTGGAACATGGCAAAGACCAATCAATAGATGAGAGTGTAATCATTAAAGTGTCACTATGCATACCCTAATCTGTATCAGGGAGGATGGGGTTATGATCTTTACTGATGAGGTGTGATTAAAGGAGTGACTTATGAGAAAATTCAGTTAAAACTGTACACATATTCATTTGGAGTGTTCTTTTCTTCTCAGTCCAATGAAAGGAACACAGACAAAACCTCTGCAGACATACTGCAGGCAGGGGCAACAATGAGTCAGTATAATGAGAACAGTAAATCATGTAAGATGAATTAGAGAAAGTCTCCATGGAGACTTTAAATGTAGTCAGAGATATAAAGACAATGAAAGAGTGCCAAGCTGTGTGACAGAAAAGTTATTTTAGTAGCCATGTCTTTAAATACTCACAATGAGGAAACACAACACAGCTGGCATCTAAACCAAACAGCAGCAGGACACAGTCCTTAAGGTATGTGGTCATGATGGTCATCTCAAAGCAAGGCACATCCTTCTCATTTAATAGGTTCAGGAAGGAATTAGAAGTAAATTGATATTTACCTGTTTGAAACACAGTCTTTAAACAGTTCTTCACTATTTTAATTTAGAAAACAAAGTTGGTGAGAAAAACACAGTAGTCATGCAAATACAGTTGTGTTTTGTAGTAAACACTACATCTATTTCAGGGGGGCATAAGATGAACCTTGCCAACACAAATGCTCATTGCTGTTCAGAAGTGGCATGATCAGCTGAGTCAAGTAAGAGTTGCAGGAAGGGGTGAGTGGAGGGATTGAGGGTCACACATGAAAGTTTTAATGATAATTTTTAACCTCTAGCTACTTGTTTAGACAAATAGCTAGCTCAGAGCTACATTAACCAAGAATGAAAGGGTTCATATCAGCATTATGGAACTAAATTAGAGCCTTAATCTTTACTTTGCAGTGATGCCATAAGTGCAGCAAAGTGGTATAAGGAGTTTTATGTACAGGAGTTTTATGCAAGAAACTGTGGGTGAGGAGAAGAGTAATATCACAAAATCAACAGAAGAATTTAAGTGTGGCTAGGAAGCAGAGCAGTAGAAGTAAGGAGTATTGGGAAGAATGAGTTAAATCAACTTCACAGAACGTCACAGAAAAGGTTCAATTTGAGTTTTTGGGCAGTGCCTGAGCCTGAGGGAGAAGTTCAAGTTTTCTTCAAATCCAGTCCTAGAATCAAGCTGCAATTTGGTTCTAATATTAAATTAAATGTGATTTTTGTTTGTTTCTGTCCCTCCCAGATTGTCTACATTGTAAACATTTTACTTGTAACATTATTGTGTTTTATTTAAATATGGAGAATTTTCTTAACTTGAGCCAGATCACATGTAAAACAAGCACCACGTAACAAGGACAGCCCTAATTAAACAGAGGACAGCTGGCAGTACTGTTGCAACACACAGAAATCCTTTGCTGTTTCTTATCTTTTTTTATTGAGCATGAAATCCACAACAGATTTCTTGCCACTTAGGTAGAGCTGAACAAGACACACTCTCACTCTCATTCTTCCTGCAAATGCATATAATCAGTACTGTATGGACCACTGACAGTGATACTATGCAGCAGTTTGGTTTTACCCAGGCATGTGATATGGAGCCCATGCCAACCCAGGCAGTTCTACAGGGGACACTGAGACAGTTTATCATGCACAGTAAACCAGATATCCATCATTGAACACATTTTAGAAAATCCATTAAAGAAGAAGTTCTTCACTTTGGCAGATGTTTGCAGTTGCCACATAACATCAGACTTCACTCATTGGAAGAATGGCAACGTAAACTGAGAATACAAGTAGCTTAACACAGTGAAAAATGGGCAAATAGAGTTGATGTAGTCAATGCTTTACATTACGTGTTCTGGTAAGGAGTCCAATCTTCTCTACATATTGCTTCCTACAAAGACCAAGATAAGCAAGAGGAGAAAAAATCCCAGAAGCACAGCAGGCGTCAGACCTCAGTTGGTGCAATATCTGTACTTCAACATACTGTCTACAGTATCCAAGAGAAATCAATGAACACAAGAAATTATCTAATCCTTCACTACAAATACTTGACACTCTTTTCATACTCCCATGACTTTTGCTTTCAATCATGAGTTATTTGACCAACAGTTTGGTACACACACTCAGAGAATGTTTTCGGTAATTGCTCTTGCAACAAGATAGTTATCTTGTTCATCTTTCTTTCATGTACCCAATGAGCATAGAACTAGAAGGGAATAACACTTCATCTTCACAAACTTCTCTATTGTATATATATTTATCTCAATTACCTTTAAACTGACTGCAGCCCAATTCGCATTTGACTAAAGGGTGTTCTCTTGAAAACTGTCTTATCTTGACAGAAGCATCTGCAGTCAGAGTGAGTCGAGTTTTGTCCCAGTTACATATTTTATCTAAAAATGTTGTTTATCTGGATTTAATACAAATCTTAGTTTCCAATCTACCTTTATCCACCAAAGCTAAGCAGTGCTATTCAGTGTTTTACTGTCCGTGAAAGACCAGAATTTAAGTCACTCTCAAGGTTTCTCAATAGACAGAATTATTCCAGGTGCTCAGTATAAGGCACACTACTCCTCTGACAAAGTTTAAGACTTCTTTTTTAGTGTGGCAGCAGCTTTAGAGTCTAAACCATGCAGAAGCACTTACTTATCAGCCTGGGGATTAAACTGGTTCACCTGTTCCAACTCTATACAAGCTTTATGAACTTAGTTTGTACACATATATAAGAAGGTTTTGTTTGTCTCCAAGTAATTGATGAAGATCCCGAATATCATCAGGCCTAATGTGCTCACTTCTGAAAGTCCAGTCTAAATCAAATACTTTGTTATTTTTCTCTGATTCCTACTTTTTGCCAATTATTAATTGGCAAAATTATTAAATTGGCATAATTATTAAATTAATTGTTATTTAACTTGTTTTATTGCTATTTCATAATGTTGATTTTTGTAACTGCAATATGATACAAATGGAAATATATAAATATATAATATAAATGGAAAAGTTTATAAAACACAGTATATGTACACAAATAATTTTATCTGGCAAAGTTGATATCTTATTAAAGAAAATCTAATTTGCTTCATAAGGTCTAAATTTCCTTTGAGGCCTACTAGCTGTTACTATGCTTTCATTCTTTAGTTCGAAAAGCCTGTAGCAGGAATTATATAATGCTGACTGGCTGGCTTACATACCCCTGAGTTATCCCACATACCATTCTGATGATAATTACAATTTTGTATGCTACTTAAAAGGAATCTGATTTTATGCAATAATTTTGAATGCTTTCGGTAGATAGTTTCCAAAGAATCCAAAGGTTTAAGAAAAACACGCCTAGCATCAATATGACTAATTTGCTGAACACAGGTTCACATCTGCATTTCCATTAAAACTATAAATGGGCTGAAAATTATTTACCTAATCATTAAGACAATAGCTTGCTGTTGGAACATACCAAATAAGAAAATCCATGCTTATTTTGTTGTTTATGAATAGTGAGTCAAATGTGAAAATTTGCAGCTTATCCAGGAATACAATCAAGCAATCAATTACTGAATCTCTCTGAAAATGTACAGGTCATTTTCTCTTTGCCTCATACTTCTTACTTTTATCAGTGAGACAGAGATATAAAACCAATAATTTTATATTCCAGACCTTTTGTCTAAGGTATAATCCATTACCTAGACCATCCCTGATAGAAGTTCATCCTGCAAAGTATATATTTATGGAAATTCTGCATCTACCCAAGTATCCTGCTTGGGTGTATACATGGTCTTTTGATATGAAAGTTTTCCTAGTATCTAATATAAACGATCCTTACAACAAATTAAGTTAAATAATTAATTCTTTTCCATAGCTTAAAATACACCATCACCATCTTTTTTGCAATAACCCTTTATGCATTTGAAGCCTGTTATCATATCCCTTCCTCATTCCTTTCTTTTCCAGATTAAACAGATTAAATTCTTTCAACAGTGTTTTGGAGGTTCTGTTTTCTAAACTGCTTATCATCTATATTATTATGATAAGTTATCCCAAATTTCTCTTTCATTCAGAAAAAGTATCCTCTTCCCCAAAAGAGGGATGTTCACAAAAGCATGTAATGATAGGACAAAGGGTAATGGTTTTAAGCTAGAAAAGGGTAGATTTAGGTTGGACATTAGGAAAAAGTTCTTTAATATAAGCGTGGTAGATCACTAGAACAGGTTGTCTTGAGAGGTGGTGGGGCCCCCATCCCTGGAGACATTCGAGGTCAGGCTTGATGTGGCTCTGAGCAATCTGGTCTAGTGTGAGATGCCCCTTCTTATTGTAGGAGGCTTGGACTTGATAACCTTTAGAGGTCCCTTCCAACCCAAGACTTTCTATGATTCTCTGATTCTAAAAGTGCTCACCAATACCAGATAGCATGAACTAAAAACATCCTAAATCTAACAAGTAACATGGCTGTAGTAACTTTTTGGAATTACATGTGCCTCTTTCATAAATGAACCTCCACTTGCATCTGTGTCCCCAAATTGTTCTCTGCATTTGCCAAGACAGTCCTTGCCCATTTCTTGTAAGCATTCCTTTAGTCAGTGAGTGATATGTGAGATTATTTTCAGCCATCTGTGAGCTCACTTTGCATTAGTTTCAGTGTGATAATATGTCTCTAGCCTACTTGATCATGGAACCAGGACTGCATGCAAGCATCCAATCAGTTCAGATAAATAATAAACCAGACTGATAATTTATATAAACTAAGAATCTTCTCTCTTTGCCCTCCACCATTATTGTCTACAGACTCTTATCTACCTCTAGTTAACAGGTTTGCTTCTTGAGATCCAGAAAGCAAAAGTAAAAATAAATTGGCTGGGTTTTCATATAAACTTCATGTAGGCAATTGTTTACTTTAGCTAGTTTACTCTAACATGTAACATGTGTAAAATGTTTACCTTACTCTAACACTTGCCAAGCTTAAGTGTCTCACACACAGCTGTCTGCATCTATAATAATCTAAAGCAATCTTATACATCCCAGGTATCATACTTTAAGTTTCTGGAAATAATTAGCCTGTCTGTTGTAACAGGCCATTTTCTGAACATTACCTCCAATAGTATATAATGCCTACGTCGAGCTGCTTTTCAATGTAAAAAATATCCTCGAACCAAATAGCAGGATCTAGGACTCATTCTGTCCCTAAATACATCCTCATCTTTTAAATGGATGCAAGTTTTCCTTTGCTTCCCTTCTCTGCAGCTGCACTAATTTGGTCCCTTGGCTCTACAGTAGGAATTTTCATGGTAAGAGATAGGGCAATGGGAACATCCTACACACCTTTTAAACTGAGGTCTTATGAGTTAGAAGGTGGTTGGCAAGTGGTCCTGATTGTTATATTAAAGGTGATTGATGGAGTTCTTTTTTATATTAGCTATGTTTTAGAAGAAAAAAGTAAACATAGCATTTGAGGCATAAAGACTTAAGTCAAATTCTTAGACTGGTTTTGCACTGTGCATCCTACTCTCACATCCACATTGAAAGCAGAGGAGATGTGTGTGGTCAGAAGACCAATGGGATGTGGGACAATTCCTGAAGTCACCTTGGGCTCCACTACACTGATCTGCAGGACATCAGGAATTCCAACGCACCCCAAACTCTTCCTCTTAATTTTTAAGAAACCCATATCCTTAATTCAGGTTTTGAAGTCTACTTGCAAAGCCAAGCACCAAGCAACCCTCTTGTTTACCCATTGTCCAGAACCAGAAATTCTGTGGTTACTAGGTAAGTTGGGGGCAAACTAGGCTGTAGTGACCGTGAAATTGTGGAATTTACTGTTTTGGGTGAAAGTAGGAGAGAAATGAGCAAGACTACAACCCTGGACTCCAGGAATGCAACATTTAACCTCTTCAAAGATCTACACACTAGAATACCATGGGTCAAAGCTCTGGAAGGTGTGGATGTCCATGAAAGCTGGGCAACTTTCAAATGCCACTTGCTCCAAGCTCAAAACCACTGCATCCCAATGAGAAGGAAATCAAGCAGAGGAGGTAGGAGACCTGCATGGATGAGTAGGGGTCTTCTGGAAAAAAAATAAAGGAAAGAAGGAAATTTACAGAATATTGAAAAGAGATCTAGCCACTTGGGAGGCATACAGGAAGGTTGTAAGTGAATGCAGGGATGCAACAAGGAAAGTTAAGGCCCACCTGGAACTAAAGCTGGTGAAGAGCATCAAGGACAACAAGAAAAGTTGCTTCCAGTATGTGAAGGACCAGGTATTTCCTTACACGAACATGAAATGTCCTTTGAGTCAGCAGACAAAACTGACTTAAAATGGCGTCTCCATGTGGCGCTGAACCCTCTGTGTGGGGGAGCAGCTGCTACGGGAGAGGAGCCACGGCCGGAAGCAGGGGCGGCCCTAGGTCCCATCTGATTGGCTGAAAAGCCCCGAAATACAAAA
>NW_009953798.1:321903-324094 GCF_000747805.2 Chaetura pelagica
AAAAGTCAGGGCCAAAGCCCCTGTCTCCTCTGTGTGAGGCGATACCCACGTGTGGATCTCTCAGCAAATCCTGATAAGCTTAATACACTCCAAAAAGGAGATATAATAGGTCACGGATCGTGACACAGTATATCAATAAAAAAAGGAAGAATAGGCAAATGTAGGCCCACTGATGAATGAGGCAGATGCCCTTGTGACTGATGACATAGGGAAGGTGGAGTTATTGAATGTCCTCATTGCTTCAGTCTTCACTGCAAAAGCCAGTCCTCTTAGATCCCAGACCCCAGGGATAAGAGATAAGATCTGGAGAAAGGAGGATTTTCCCTTGGTACAGGAAGATCAGGTTAGAGGCCACTTGGCCAAACTGGACATCCATAAATCCATGGGCCCTGATGGGATGCATCCATGAGTTCTGACGGAGCTGGCACATGTTATTGCTAGGCCACTCTCCATCATCTTTGGGAGGTCATGGAGAACAGGAGAAGTGTCTGAGGACTTGAGGAGGGATAATGTCACTCCAGCCTCCAAAAAGGGCAAGTAGGAGGACCCAGAGAACTACAGGCCAGACAGTCTCATCTCTGTGCCTGGTAAGGTGATAGAAAAAATCATTCTGGACATCATCACAAAATATGAAAACTAAGAGTGTCACTGGGAGAAGTCAGAATGGATTCACCCAAGGGAAATCATGCTTGACCAACCTGATTGCCTTCTATGATGTCATTACTGGCTGGCTAGATGAGGGGAGAGCAGTGGATGTTCTCTACCTTGACTTCAGAATGGCTTTTGTTACAGTCTCCCATAAAATCCTCATTAGGAAGCTCAGGGAGAGCTGGGCTTGATGAGTGGACAGTGAGGTGGATTGAGAGCTGGTTGTGTGACAGATCTCAGAGGGTGGTGATCAATGGATCAGGGTCGAGTTGGAGGCCTGTAACCAGTGGTGTCCCCCAGGGATCAATACTCGGTCCAGTTTTGTTCAACATGTTCATCAATGATCTGGACGGGGGGACAGTGTATCCTCAGCAAGTTTGCTGATGATACCAAACTGGGAGGGGTGGCTGATAACTCCAAAGGGCTGTGCTGTGCTGCCACTCAGCATGACCTGGACAGGCTGAAGAGATGGGCAGAGAACACCCTAGTGAGGTTCAAGAAAGGCAAGTGTAGGGTCCTGCACCTGGGAAGAAAGAACCTCAAGCACCAATGTAGCTTAGGGATGGATCTGCTGGAAAGTAGTTCAGAGGAGAAGAATCTTGGAATCTTGATAGGCAGTGAATTATCCATGAGCCAGGAATGTGCACTTGCTGCCAAGAGGGCCAGTGGAGTCCTGGGTTGCAGAAAGAAAAGCATGGCCAGTAGGTCAAGAGAGGTCATTCTCCCACTCTACTCTTCCCTGGTGAGGCCACATCTGGAATACTGCATCCAATTCTGGGCTCCTCTGTTCAAGAGAGACAGGGAACTCCTGGAAAGAGTCCAGCAGAGGGCAACAAAGATGACTGGGGGATTGGAGCATCTCCCTTATGAGGAAAAGCTGAGAGAGCTGGGACTTTTCAGCCTGGAGAAGAGAAGGCTGAGGGGAGGCCTTATCAATGCCTACAAGTATCTAAAGGGTGGATGCAAGGAAGGTGGATACAGGCTCTTCTCAGTAGTTCCCAGTGTCAGAAAAAGGGGCAATGGGTACAAGCTGGAACACAGGAAGTTCCGTTTTAATATGAGGAAAAACATCTTTACAGTGAGGGTGACAGAGCACTGGAACAGGCTGCCCGGGAAGGTTGTAGAGTCTCCATCTCTTGAGATATTCAAGACCCTCCTGGATGCAGCCCTGAGCAATGTGCTCTAGGTGATCCTACTTCAGTTGGAGAGCTTGGAGAAAAGGAGACTGAGGGGTGACCTCATCAGTGTTTTCAAATACACAAAGTTTGAGTGTCAGGAAGATGGAGTTAGGCTTTTTCCAGTGATGACCAGTAATAGGAGAAGGGGCAATGGATACAAACTGGAGCATAGGAGGTTCCATGTGAATATCAGGAAGAACGTCTTTCCTATGAGAGTGACAGAGCACTGGAACAGGCTGCCCAGGGAGGTTGTGGAGTCTCCTTCACTGGAGACATTCAAAACCCGACTGGACACATTCCTGTGTGATGTGCTCTGGGTGACCCTGCTCTGGCAGGGGGGTTGGACTAGATGATCTTTTGAGGTT
>NW_009953798.1:324181-353287 GCF_000747805.2 Chaetura pelagica
CCCACCTGGATGCAGCCCTGAGCAATGTGCTCTAGGTGATCCTACATCAATGGGAGAGCTGGACTAGATGATCTCTAAAGGTCCCTTCCAACTCTGACAATTCTGTGATTCTGTGATTCTAAGTAGTATGTCACTCAGCTTTCTTATCTTTAAGTTTAGATCCCATACACTTCTATATCTGCATCCTGCAGTATGAAACCCTCACTTGTGGAGAGTCAGGGCATCATTATCTGTTTATAAAATATTAACGGAAATAAATAATATTTTTTTTAAAACTAACTGACAAAATATATTTTCTATTGTTTAGTGATATAGAATAATTTTTATTCTGCTTGGGACATCCAATTAATGTGTTGAATAAAAGCAGCAAGTCATCAGCTGCATACACATAATTTTTTGTAAAATTCATAGATAAAGAGAACACAGCCTCCAATTTTGCAAGATATGTTTTTAAAAGCACTGTAAATATATCTACTAATATTTTTACTACCCATCATCTGGAATGTTTTCTATGCCACTGCTCCAGTAAAATTTTAGGTTTTCCTCACCATACAGGGGGTCAGGAGGGACTGGAAGTGAGACAGATCTTTAAAACATAATGGATTATGTTTGGGTGATAAACAAGCAGTATGAAAATTCGCTATCTACAGAGATAGATCTGCAGAGACTCTGGTATTATGGTGCATGCTAAAAGCAGGTGGCTGAATATAAACAGTGCCTTACTGAAACCTGCTTCATGCTGAAACCAAGATTCCGGGGCTGGTGTCCTGATGTGATTTAAATGTGTGTCTTTAATTACAAAATGACTAGTTAGTTTTGCAATTATTTAATGTTGAATTTAGGGCCTCAGACAGGCATGTTTTTCAGCTGATTTTCAGTTGTTCTTAGAGTCACATGAGCACTGAATCATTAAGGAAAGTCAGATGAGGAACACAGGTTAGACAATATGAAACTTCTATTTTATTTGGCTTTGACAAAATGAAATTCTTTTTCCAGCTTAAGCTGGGGAGAACAGAAGAAAACTCATATTAAATGTATTATTACAGCCTTATGCTCCACTTCCGAAGGGCAACTGCTGAGTGTTAGATCCTCATGTCACCTCAAACCAAAAGCCATCTCTCTTTTAAATGTTTACTGTAGAAGACAGGAAATCTGTTTGCAATCTTAACCACAGACCAAACTTTTCAAAAGATGTCTCTAGTGTCTAAGCATAAAGATAATCTTGTGGGTAATGCGCTAGTTTGGAATTCTAACCTCAAATCTCAGCTGCCAGAGTAGCTATATAAGACTTTGGCAAACCATGCAGAGCCAGATACAAATAAAAAAACCCTAAAATAAAACTTCTAAAGTACATCTGTAGCAGGTGATAAGTGTCTGCATCAAAATTCATAAACTGTCAACTTGACTTTATTGCTGTTTAAATTCCATAAGCACTTTTCTCTTCTTTGTTAATATTCTCAACACTATATGTGTTGTATCTGTCATTGTGATCCACCATCTCAGTTTCAAGCTCTCTCCTGCACATTGTTTTCTTTTGTGTGAGGTTCTCATAGGAGCTGAGGATTCAGACAGTTGGTCTTACACCAGCAAAACCAAATAGACAAAAAATATGGCTGCTGTCTTCCACAACGTGGTTACTCACAGAGCTGTTTTCCTTATCCATTCCTCAGAAGAGAGTTCTCAGAACTTTGGTAAGTATGACCTTTTCAGGGATTCACACACCCTTGTGAGACAAACTCCTTCTCTCTGTTGCAGTTGTAATCACAAAGGAAACAACTAAATACTTCCAATTAAACTGGTTAAATTAAAAGAACAACAAGTGGTTGGTTTTGCTTCCAGTACTTCACAGTAGTTGGTTGCCCATAGCTAGTATAAAAATTCTACAGTGACCTTGATAAGTTGGCACACTTGATGATGAACTTAGAACTTAGATGAAACTACAAATCAGATCATCAGCCAAGTAAAAAATCTGTGTTCAAGTCTTGTGTTTCATTTTCCTGTACATCAAAAAAATGACACTCCTTATAGAATCAAATGCTGAATTGTAAAGATTTCTCTTGAAACTGCAGAACTGGGTACAACTCTGACAAAGAAGGTAGATCTTTCCTATTAACTTGTTCTTCCTATATTTACAGCCTTTTCCTCCTGCCAGAGACAGAAGCATGTGCAGCAGGATTTTTTTCAAGGCTCTCAATAATAAATTCTAGGAGGTTACCTCTATGCAGGTTAAGACCTAGCTCTGAAGAAAATTCTCTCAGCTTGAATGTGTTAGGAAGTTAGCCATTTCCCCATTAGCTACAAGAGAAGCGTAGCTATCCATCATGGACTAGGTACTAACTTTCATAATGCTAAAGGCAGACCAGAACATCTTCAGAAAAAGTAACATCTTTATTATGTGCCACATCTTTCCTCAAAAGGCTGAATAGGTGCTCCTGTAGCGACAAATAGCAATTAAGATGTGGTTATTATAAAACATGAGTTGTCTAATTTTTTTCCATTATTTTAAGCAATGTGTTTTAACAGCAAAAAGCACAAATGGACATTTTCTGCTTTTTGCCCACTACAGACAGAAGGTATCTGCTCCTTTTTATTTCTTTGGTCCAACTGGGTCCACTGGTATGAATCAAGTTGTCATATCAAGATGAGATTAGTTTAACTAAAACACGGTTAAGTGTAAATCATTAATCTCATACAATAGCCCTAAAGTGCAGCTCCTTCATTTGGACACCAAGGAGGTCTGTATGAGTTTTATAAACTTGTTTTTACAAGCCCTTCTTCAAATGCTCTATTTGATACAGTTGTTCAATACCTAGGAACAGTACATTGTTATTGGGTGCTCATCCCAATCCAAAATACCACAACATTAAACATTTTCAGCCTAACATAACATCTAGGGAATGTTCCACATGTCTGGCCCACAGAGAACAGGTTATAACACTATTGCAATTACATCCTGTACAGATGGCACATACTGTATGGATTACAGGGTTGCTTGTTCTGTTGCTGTGGACTTGGTTTGAATGGTCTGTGAAACACTGGAACTATAAATCAATTCTTCTCCGTCTCAAAGAGAAGAAAAAATATTTCAAAGGGAATTTTGTGCAAAATGGCAAAAGTCAGGGAGGCTAGGGTAACCACCCACTTTCTATCAAGCAGAGGAGGCCTTCTGAATAAAACAAAGAGGAAGTGACCTGAATAAACCAAATTTTTTATCCTGATCTCATAACATTAGAAAGAAGAAACTATGATGATGGAAGGTAGATTATATTCAGCTATGTCTTGCATAGAACAGAATTAAAGGGCAGGCAGCTGTCCTCAAGAGCAGCTTTAAGCTGCCATCAATGGAAGACTGAGCCAAACTGCATATCTAGTACTACTCTTCAAAGTCAAACCGTTCATGACTAAAAGGACTGTAAAATGGTATCACAAAATGGTTTTCAGGCTGGGTGTTGAACCAGATGACAATGTAATGTCATGGCTTGATAAAGGCTCATGTAACTGTTTTGGTGTGTGGCAACATTAAATGTCAGTTACTCTCACTAACATCTTTATACATGAACTGATCATTAGAATTACTCTATTTAGAGAAACCCTTGTGATAAAAATGTAAAATAAGTTTTGAAAATTTATCTTTTAATTTTGATCTTGTGTTGCAATTATTCCCAGACCTTATTGTGGTTTTCTGCACAAAATTATGTCCTTAAGCATACCAATTCAACATCTGATACAGACAGAGAACAATAAAAAGCCAGCAGCAGGAGACAATATGTTTTATGTGTGTAGTTAACTTTACACAGTGCTGGAAAATATTGGCAAGTGGCACTTAATTATGGTAACCCTGGATTCTTATAACATAGCACAAAGAACACAAAGGCACAAGGCATTTATTTACTGTAGTAACTTTTAGGAATGTCTTTTCAGAGGTACAGCCTTTGCATCAAGAACACAACTTCTAATTTTGCTAATACAATATTCTTTCTTGTTTGAATTCTTTATTTATTTTTCCTTTCCAATTAGTGATTGTATCAAAAGAAATTTGATTTGAGATGTTTGAGAAGTAATTCTCTAAATTCTAATTCTATCTAAACTATTTTTTTATAATGGGTCTGGATGTGTAAGTTTTAAATAACATCAAAGGTAGAGGATTTTCTGTACCACTGTGCAATTCCTAGATCTGGAAATTGGATCAGTGATACAAAGAACCCTATAAAATGAAAGGCAGAGCATAGAGAAACCAACAGTAGGACATTTAAATTTGTGGCTCATTGCGACTTCATCCTGAAACAGCTGAAAATGCTGGGCTGAAAGTTCTGCAGGGAAAAAAAAAAAAAAAAAAAAAGGAAATTAAAATTAAGAAATTATCTAATAGTCAAACCTGCTTATTTTTTACTTAGCTTTGCACTCATATGCCAATGATTTATCCCTACTCATCTAATAGTGACTAAACTTTTATGCAGAAACCATACCCCATTCTTTTCATATCCTGTTAAAATGTTCTAACAAGAAATGAAATTAGTTTAACAAAGTCATATCTCTAGCTAAATGCAATGAGAGCAAAAACTTACCAGCTGACAGTAATCTGCTGCTTTAATAGCTTGTACAAGAACAGTTTTATATCTCAACATAAAGAATAATATTTGGGACCATAAACACCTTCTAAAAATTGTAACTACTACCTACATTCTAGCATGCCAGTATACAGTGTACTCCCTCACTGCCTGAAAAAGAATAGTTCCAGCTCTATTCTGAGGGTTCCTGTAGGTACTAAAGGAAATTCTTGAATATATTTTATCAAATATTTTCATCTAAAAGTGAAAATGGTAAAAAGATATAGCTGAAAAATGCCTTATTCTCATTTATTAAAAATATTTCCCACCTACCAAAAAAATCTATAGAAAATTGTCGATTTTAGGCTGACAATTTTCATATTTTTATGATGGAATTTTATTAGGAAAGTAAAGCCATAATATGATAATTTCACTGGATTCTGCAAAACCTGTTAATTCTGTACTTTTGGTAGCATGAATGTATCATAACCAATAGCACCTTTATTTTCATTGAGTACTACAGACAACATTACAGCTCATAAACTGTATTTCATAAACAACCATTTTTGTTGCCATCCTGAGAGAAGTGTGCTTTTGAGTCACACATGGAGGAAGAGGCCAATGTTTTTTCTTTTCCAGCCCCATAGTTTTACTTTATTGACAATATTTAATTTTGCCAGCTTGTTTTAAAAATACTGACATTTGTCTCATAGCAAAAACTTCAGAAAAACAACCATTCCTGCCATTCACTTTTTAATTTTCTTATTGCTACCAGAACTGCCTGTAGCCACAAAATTGCTGTTGGCAATTCAGAAGCACATCTTCTAACACCATCTGGAGATGTGGAGTATGCATAACATAAGCCCATGTTCATGGGTCTGTAGTTCTGTTAGTCCAAAAAAAAACTGAATACATACGGAGAGAACAAAAAGTTCTGGGAGCTGGTCTGTATTCAGGTGGTTTTTTAGTAAATTTACCCTTGGTTTCAATTCTGAAACAACTGAGGGACCTTCAGCAGACCTTTTTCTGACATGAAGTACTGTTCCACTCACTGTAGGGGTATCATTGCTGATTGATTCCTGCTTAGGATGTTTCAACGTGTCTGTGTTAACTGAAAGGCAGAATCTGAATCTGTTGAGCTGTCCTTGTTCTGGTTTGGTTTGGTGGGTTTTTTGGTACCAGGGGAAAGGCCACAGGAGCGGGTCGGATAAGAAGCTGAGAAGCTCCTCCTGCTCCAACCCAGCCAAGGAGCCATTAGAGGACAATAGATGTGCCTCAGCAATTAGCATAGGAAATAAGAGCTGTAACACCTGAGCAGAGCTAGGAGAGGAGGAGAAGAGATGTGCTGGGGAAGGAGAGCCGTGCTGGTGGTTGGTGAGGAAGAAGGGGAAGAAGGTGCCCAAGCAGAAGTTTCCCTGCAGCCCATGGCGAGATGGCAGCTGTGCCCCTGCACTCAGGGAGGAACGTGGTGGAACATTCCCTGGGGGCATCAGGAAGGGTGAACTTGGCCAGTGGACTTGGATTTTGTGGCCAGAGGATTTGCTGCCTGTGGATCATGCAGCTTTGGAAGACCCCGGCGCCAGGGGAGTTTGTTCCCGAAGCAGCCCCTGACTCTGTGGGAAGCCCAGGCTGGAGCAGCTCCGGACCTCGTGGGAAGGACTCATGAAGGAGAGGAATCCTTCTTCCTGAGGAGGAAGGAGCAGCAGGAACCACCAGCCTGTGAACTGACTCTAAACCCCATTCCCTGTCCCCCTGGGCCGCTGCGGGGAAGGAGGGAGAGAAACCGGGAACAAAGGGATTTGGGCCCGGGAAGAAGGGAGGGGTGGGGTAACATATGCAAGCCCTGCTCTGGGTGTTGTCTGTGTCTCGTGTGTGTGTGATTAGCGTAAAATTAAATTATTGTTTTTCCCCAAGCTGAGTCTGTTTTGCTCTTAATCGGTGAAGAGCCCTCCTTGTCCTTTGTCTCGATCCAGGAGCTTTGTCCTCCTTATCCCAGAATGTGTGTGGGTGGGAGGTGGGAGTTTATTGAGTGGTCATGGGGCTGCTCCTTTGTTGTCATGTTGGGCCAAAACCATGAAACTCCTGCACAATGAAAACTACACAATGAGTGAAATGAAAGAGACACAGTCATGTTAGAAACCTGTATATGTTTTGTCTTCTAGCCTCAGTCAAGGAAAAATGGTTTCCTTTGCACACAAGAAGGTGCTTTCAAAGGGCAAAATGCAATTCACAGAACATTAAGTCAGCACAGATTTAAAGTTACATAAAGCAAACAACTTTTAAAATATTTATATTCTTCATCCAGAAAAGGTAATGAAGTTTTTTTTTGTAACAAGCTTGCACTAAAAAGTTGGAGGAAAAGAATAGCTTTCTGCCCTGTATCAGATTACTAGGAACTTCTCAGTGTACCTGCATTCTCTTAAGCATAAGCACAAGGAAAACTCATCCTCTTACATTGTCAGTCTCCTTCAGATTAAAATGAAAAAGAAAAAAAAATTCACTGGGCATTCCCTGCCCTCAAAAAGTAAGTAGTACACACTCAGCCAGGTATTTTGTAGAGAACTTACAGTTAGGCTGGAAGCCCAGAGGATGAGTCCTTTTTTTCCCAGACATCAGTTTAATAAGAATTTATGGTACATAGAAATAGATTCTTTATTTTGCTTATTCTCTGCTAAGAAGCAATTACACTTTGAGAACACATACATACATGTATGACAACCATTGTGATATAACCACTTATCTCAATTTCACACTATTGGAAAAGCAGGATGTAAATATTAATCCTTCCCATATGAACTGATATTAGCCAATCTAGCAGTTGCTTATGACATCTGGAAGAATGCTATCCTCCTTTTTAGGAATTATATTGTAATGCTGTGGTTTTATCTTGCTTTAATTACAATGGACAGTCTGTCAAACCACAAAGATGTAAATAGTTAAACTTCACTTTGATCCATTAACATGGTTCTGTCTCATTAAGCATATATATTTGCAGTTTCCACTTCCTTTTCAAAGACAGTATACTTTGTTTTTTCTTGTATTTTATTTAAATAAAAAGTGTTCTATATAGGAAACTTTTTCCAGAGGAAACATTTTTAAACCTGCTATTCAGATTACAGCCATCTAATCGACTGGGACCCTCTTTATTCAGTGTACAAAGTTACATTTTAGGATAGTATGAGTAACTCTCCGGAGGTAATAGCCTCCTTCCATTGACCATCAGAGAAAATCCCTCAGGCTAAGACAATAGCTGAGAAAAAAAAAACAAAACTTAGTTTTCCAACAAAATGAAATATGTGCTTTTGGGTATACTTATGTCTATTCTTTGGATGCAGGCCACTTCTGAGACCATGAACAAAAAAAATACATTACTTTCAAGTGATGCATAATTTCACCACTATACCAAATTCTGTGGGAAGAATTTTGTGGAAACGATACACACAGCTTCTTCACAAAATTACAGTTCTTTAACTGAGCATAAACAAAATGAGTAAGGGAGATTACAAAATATCTCTGACATGTCTATATTTTGGATACCACTACAGGAGTGATCCCTAAGAACATATCTATTCTGAAAACTGAAATAAAAAATCTTGTTACTGCTACTTCATATGTACAGTCTCAAGAACTAGAGAGCCAAGAATAGTTCTGTCTGCCCATGAAGAGACACATGACATTTGAATAGACTGCATTTTCAGCAAGTTAAATCTACCTGAAGCACTTGTTAAGTGTAAGGCATTTTTAAATTTCTACCACGTGGATGTTACAGTGAAATAGAACAGTGAGCCCACAATATGAGTGAGCATTAATAAACAATTTAATTTATGCAAGCAAAAGCTGAAGCAGATTTGTTCAATATCCCAAATTTGCTGTTGATTTTTTTATATATATAATAGCTGTTAAACCTTAAACTGTTACTAAGAGGACAGGCTGGTTTCATGGTGCACAATTAATTCATCAGGAAAGGGACTGAATAAGCCAAGAAAGCGGCTGAAAAGAAAATTTTTTTAACATGAGAAAGCACATTAAAGATGACAGCTGTTTTTTTCTCTTATACTGATCTTTATTGTTTGTCATGAAAAGATACTGTATATGAAACTAGAGAGTTGGTTGAAATAAGTTAGCAGCAAGTTGCATTTAAGACCAATTAATTATATCAATATGTGCAGCAGTGTGCCATTAACCCACTTCTGAAGATACTGAAGTTTCTCAGCCTTTAGTCTTCAGGCTCATCCAAGTAGTTTACCAGCCATCTGCTATTGCCCACCCTTGTTGTGGCTTATTATTCTATGTCTCAGTGCCATTTCCACATGTTCCAGTTTTAAAGTAGCTAACATTTTTGGTTGAGTGTGGTGTGGTAAAACGTGGGTTTAAAATTATGCATTTAGTTATTTTAAAATTTTTACTTCCCTGAGTGGCCAAAAGTACCAGTCCACAGCTATTACAGGGTGACTAGAAAGGCTTGCAAAATTCCATTTCAAAAAGACAAAGCAATGTCTGAGCTAGAAAGGTGTGGAAGAACATCTGAAAGCAGTAGCAACAGTAACTTTTCTTTTTTTTTACTTTTTTTCATTTGCACTACAGAAATTTGAGAAAAAGAACTAAATGGGTTTCTCAAATATTATGAGAACAAATGTGCATCTGGACTGAATACCGGGAAAACATTTTTACATCCCCATTATAATATCCTAAATGACATAAAATATCTTATTACTGACTGGGCAATATCTCAGGTTTTAAAGTGGTTCTATTCTGCCTTGCATTGTTGTATACATGCCTAGAGGTTCAGCACTGAGTGCACAAAAGAGAAAATATATTGCAATCCCATTATAGTTTGTGGAATTATTGTCATCCGAATGGAAAACAATGTTTGACTTTTTAGGCAATATTCTCTTATACCCCCATCATGATTTAAGACAGTTTGGTTCAGCACTTTGAGAATGAATCCCCGTGAAGCTGCAGCATTATCAGTTGAAGAGAACATTGCTGAGCTGTTGTGGATTGAGGCCACACCAGATCACAACCATTGTTTACCAATCAAAGAACACAAGCATGAAAAGTTAACCCCCATAACAGAGGTATTCTTTCCTTTAAAAATGAAATAACTTTTTTCCTTCTGCTCACCTAAGTATGGTTTTCATACCATCTCCCTGTGGAAGTGACAGCTGATTCACAAGAGACATAGACAAAAAAGATTGGAATTCATGTATTTACGGTCATTCCCCAGTCTATAAAAACTAAAAAGAGCACCAAGAAATTCCACACAACGTGGTTGATTTTTGTGTAATAAACAAGTAGTGCAGTATTAAATTTCTAAAGAGTTAATTTATATTTCCAATTAATTTGCCTAAAAAGATAAAGAAAAAAGTATAGGAATAGCAAAGGCTTTTGTAGAATTAATAGCTCTTGATCATGGATAAATGTTTTAAACAAAACACTAGAAAACTTTAATTTTATTCTGATCTATTAGAATTACAAAATCTTCCTGTTACCTTTAAAAATATGTCAATACTAAGAGGCAGGCAGCATTCTGGGAACATAATTCAGGCAAGCAACAGTGTAACTTGAATTGACATTCCCACAGACACCACAGAACATTCCACTTAATGTCCCAAATCTGAGCAGCTTTGACAGAAAAGACATTCAGAGAATGGAAAGATGCAAACACTTTTTCTCTGTTTTTCTGTTTCCATCTGTAAATGCAAATGTATTTACATATAGTATTTATATTTGAGATTCACACCTTGAAGCACAATTGTCACCATTGTTACAGAAGCCAGCAGGTACAGTCCAAAGGCCTGATGAGGAATTCTATTCTATGCCACTGCCTAAACCAGTATCAGGTCTTCCCTCTATAATTTCTGAATTATATTATTTGGATCCTATTTTTAAAGCATACAGTAATTAAGATCCCTGAATTATCTCCAAAAATTCTGTTTCAGGATTTGTCTCTCTTTAGAAACTGTGGGACTCCTTTTTCCTGTTCACCTGATATTTCCCACATTGTTGAACAAACATACCTACTTAAGAAAAGAGTTTGTTCCTTACTTTTAATAAACTTTAACATTACAAAATAATATAATCATGTATTTCTGGTGATCTTCCACAGAACTCCATGGAAGCTGTGCTAAGAACTGCAGAGCTCAGTACAAAATGGAATTCTATTTAACGTCCAGTTGTTCCTGTGTGTCCTGGTTAGAGTAACTGAATGATACTAAGATCATAGTATTTCTGAGTTACTGTATAAAGGATAAATAAAAACTGAAGTATTTTGTTTTGAATAAAACTATAAAAACAGGCTACATTTTATTTTTTTAGTACACCTTTTGATTTCTAGGAGACTGAGAAAAAACGTTTAATAGAAAGATATATAGATATGGACTATAAAGTGTTGCAATAAATTCTATTACTTATTTCCTATTTCCTTGTCTCTTAAAATCGCTTCACTACCTAGAACAAGACAGAAACACTCCATGCAGGTCCCTGAAAATGGCTTAATAAAATATTGATTAAAATTATTTCCTTTATTGCTTGCTTTTTTGTTTTTTGGTTTTTTTGTAGAGGCAATATACTAAGTTGCAGGCTGGTAAGATGCAGGTCCACCAAAGCAGCAAACAGTCTGCAAAATGCCTACCTGTGGCTGGAGCTGTTGAAACTATGGATAACAGTGCTCTTGGAATGACAGATACATAAATTTAGGCAGAGTTTTTGCCTAAATTAAATTTTTGGATGACTTACTGATGGCTTTGTGTCAAGTGTAATAATGCAATCACTCAGGTTTGGCAAAATTAAAAGCTACATCTTGTGAAGGGGCTTTGGTTGTTCTTCCACTTACATAGAAATTTAATATTAAAACGAGAAACTTACTTCAGTTTCCTATGAATCAACACACGTTATTAGATAAGGTTGTATCTAGTAAAAACTACTAGCTTAACAATATCGAAAGGACAAGCCCGTTATTCCCGTGAGTCTTTTTCTTGAACTGAAAAAACTATTAGCTTTAATCTCTAATTTAGTACTTATTTCTGTCCCTTTATAACCTATCTCCCACTGTAGAAGGAGAAAAACAGACAAAGGGGGGGAAAAAAGAAAAGGGAAAAAAAAAATTAAAAAGAAAAAAGGTGGAAAATTTAAACCACAAGATAAAGCAGCCTGGGTGGGAATGGAAAAGGTTAAGTCACAAACATATTAAGCTGGTAACCACTATTGCATCTGCATCTGGGCAGTGTTCAGTACACACTGGCAATCTCGATGTTACAGACAGCCCAACCAACATCAGTGAGTCCAGTACTTTGTGTTTTGTGAAAGGATGAAAGAAATCCTTATTTAATTGTGATCCCATACAAACATGTGGTTGTCATGTTTATTTTCTTTCTAGGACAATGAGGCAGGGAGACAATCCTGCTATAAAAGTGAATTAAAAATGACTCACAGAAAATAGGCAGAACAAGAAAACAAATCTAAAATGATGAAGAGAACAGAAAAAGCAAAGAAAATTCAAAGGGAAAACAAACAGGTGGAAGAAAAACAGTGGGTGAAGCATCTGGTTTTGCTCCATGTTGGATGTCTCCCCACCTTATAACAAGCACAGGATTACTTTTATTTTAGCTTTAAAACCCTCCCATGGTTTTAGCAAAAAAAAAGTTTATTGTGCATTTAGCAAAGTGCCTAAGTTTTCAGTGCTTACCATTTCAGTTGATATAAGATACAATCAGTGCAAGTGTAGCTCTTAATTTGCCAAAGGTTTATACATTTGCACAGTGGGTCTATACAACTAAAGTCACTTTGCTGCTTGATTTGGAAATCTTTTATTTGTTTTGGCATGTGATGAAGAAGCTGAAACTACAGAAACAGATGCAAAGCTTTACCTGAGCCACATGCTTCCCTCTGGAATTTTCTAAAAAGGGAAAGTGTGATTTCAGAGTCACAGTGCAGAACTACACAGAATTGTAGTGGTAAATTATGATTGAAGACTGCCTGTGCCAGCATGGATGATAACACACAAAATTCCCAAAGCAAATTCCTCAATTTGAACTGTGTTGTCTAACAGCCATGGTGTTGAAGGAACGAGATGCTGAAAAACCTATACTGCACTCTCACATGTAGGAAACAGACATTACCAAAGCCGATACACCTGATAAATACCAGAAGCTGGTCTGCTCAAACCTATCAATGCTGTATATTAGCATCTTCTAGAGACACATTAACAAACATGATTGTTTTCCTGTTCTCTCCTAGCTGATCTGTAGACCTAGTGGAATGTTTGGGTTCAGAATTTTCGGTGTGTTATTCTCTATTACACATGCATATGGACAGAGCTAGAAAAGGGCACAGAAAGACGTCTTACATTTAAATTAGAAGTCAATGAGTTTTGTGATGGTTGTTAGATCACATCACAGTTTTGTTTGGTTACAAACGTATTTCCTGCCTGATAGAGAACTGACACAAAGAAATTTCTTATAACTCATTTCAAATATGAGAATCGTAGAATGGTTTGGATTGGAAGGTACCTTGAAGATTAACTTGTGTCCCTGCCTCAACACCCTCACAGTAAAAAATTTCTTCCTATTTTTTTCCCTGCTTACACATCTAAAAAACTTTGTTCATTTTCAATTCTTACACAGCTCTGCAAAATAATACAGAAGTAGGGAAAGTAGGTAGGTAGGTAGGTAGGTAGGTAGGTAGGTAGGTAGGTAGGTAGGTAGGTAGGTAGGTAGGTAGGTAGGTAGGTAGGTAGGTAGGTAGGTAGGTAGGTAGGTAGGTAGGTAGGTAGGTAGGTAGGTAGGTAGGTAGGTAGGTAGGTAGGTAGGTAGGTAGGTAGGTAGGTAGGTAGGTAGGTAGGTAGGTAGGTTAAATAGGCAGACATGCACTTACACCTCTGGAAATAGCAGCTCAGATCAGTTAAAACAGCAGTAAATAGAATTTGCCACCTAAAATGCTTAATTTTTCAAACCTTAAAAGGTTTAGATGACAGGCTTGATAATCTGCTTTTTATTGTTGTATATTTCTAAAATTCATTTCCTTCTTCGGTCTCATTCTAAAAATCACATGAGTACAGGCATTCTCCAAAGGTTTTCCATGTCTTTGATTCTGGATAGAGAGATCAAAATAACTTATTTCCTTGTGATCTATTAGCATATCTGATGTTAATATTTTTCCAGTTTGGTTTTAGCTTCAATTAGAAAATACAAAGATTTCAGAATGCAAAAGCCTTTTTTCATTATTATTATTTCATGTATTCATTTTCTGCTAATTGCTGTGGTATTCCAGGTGCTTTTAACACTAAATATAGCCCTTGGATATCCTGCACATGAGATTTTCTGTCTTTTGCCCTTTCCAAGGAAAAAAGCAGACAGAGGTGGGCACACTTCATAAGAGTTAAGGTAAAATGCAAGTGAACATAGTGCTCTTGTTCTCTGTCAAGAGAGTCCTGCAACAACTACCTGCAATATTGTAGCTTGTGGTTTAATTTTTTCACAATTGTGCCAAATCCTCTGAGAAGTCCTGACATATATATGAGGTCCTTCTGTATATACCATGCACATCCATCTCAAAAGCCATTGATACATCACTAGAAGTTCACCTATCAGATTTTTTAAAAAGTAATGATTCAGAAAATGGGATTTACATTTTAATGACCAGAGTCATCAACTAGGATAAATCAGTGTATCTCTAAGTCAGAATGTCACCAGTTTACACTGGCCAAAATCTAAATTATTGTAAAAGGCACTTTATATGCAAACCAGCCTGTTTTATACCAGTTCGATATTCCTTCAGTGACCTTTACAGTAATTTTTATTTTTCAAAACAGAACTGCAGTTATCAATAAAATCACCATAATTTCTTTGGATTATTCATAAATACAATACAGTACAATATAGTCCTATAGTTAGATGCTTTGCCCTATTTGCAAACTGCTCCTTATATTGTCTAATGTATTCATGCCTCATGTAATTTATGTAAGAGGTCAGATGATAGCTTTAATTTCTTATTTCCTGTGTTCTCTGTACTGGTGGATAGTTTCTTTACTTAGCTGGGAAGTTGAAAAGGGAGTTTTCCGGTGGGGCCCAAGTAGGAACCAGTATTAATCCACTGAAGAAAAGTCAACATAACAGAAAGAAAGATGAAAGGAGTTGAAACAGAGAGTGACAATTTATGAGAAAGGCCCAAGCCTTTGTTTTTTTCCCCCTCAGAAGTGGGGCAATTAATAACCACCTAGGAGTGGCTATATAATTGTCTCCCTGGAGTTGTGCATAAAGGTAGTGGAAGAGAAAGCTGATTTCTTTTGGACTGCCCCAGAACAGATCAGACATACACCCTTTATCTGGAGTTCCAATAGTAGAGAACCACTGAAGTGTTTATGGACTCTAAGTATTTCAATTTTTTACATTTTGTTAAGAAAATTATATCATATTCAAGTTTGTGTAGAAAGATGTTTTTAACTTAGACAATTAAAAATGCTTCATCTGGGCACTTAGCAACCTAAGAAAAACACACTTGACTTTATATGTAAAATCTTTCTTAATATTACAATTTTAAACTACACAATGAATTAGCAAAAAGAAATTATTGTCAAACGTGCTTTCAGGGTTTGTCTGTCTGTTTTAGTTCAGATACTAAAGAGAAAAAGCATTCAAAATGGAGGGATTAAACTTAAGTGTACATTGTCTACATTGTAGTTCTAAAAAATATGGACTGTCACTAGCTCACCAGTAAACTCACAACACTGAACTTTGCAGACAAGGGCAGCTCTGATACACAAAGAGTTTTTAGGGAAAAGACACACAAGTTTTATGAGGAGTCTGTAAGTTTACATGAAATCTGCCAAAAGAAAAACCCATAACTTTCATCAATGGATAACAGGACCAGCAAATGCTGCTCTGATGAATTGTGCTGGGAAACACTAAGATATAATTTGTTTTTAAATGTACTAATATCTTGGCATCAAATTCACTGGCATTTTTATTGTCCTATTATTAACTATAGAACAAGGAACAAGCAAAGATTTGATCATCACTATCTGTTCTGTGTAGTTTTTATTTACATATGTAAATACAGCTTCAAAATTGTATTACAAATTAAGTTTTTACTAGGAAATTGCCAGATTACATCCAAACATTAAGCTTCTGGTTAGTTTTGCAGTACTGGTTGCCACTTCCTTGGGCATGGATCCATGTAACAAAGTCAAAAGAATAGGTGAAAATCTTGCTTTTTATTTAAAAATGTAGCTTATTTTAGCATTTGTGCCTTCAGATAAAAACTTTGAATGCCTGAATTCAGAAGAATCACACAGCAGAAGACATAAAATCCCAGAAAGCATTTTATTACATCTGAAGATTCTCAAGACAAACATATATTTGAGTGAGGCATCATTATGGAGGTTTCAGTGTCTGAAAGAATTTATGTATCTGACTGCTGCATGAATTTTGTCTTGGGTAATGAAAAAGAAACGCAAGTGCAACAGCAGCTATGTTTTTGCTCCCCTGAAGTAACTTAAAATCGTGCTAACACAACTGAAGGTGCCATATTGAAATGAATCTTCAGAGTCAGGTAATTGCTAAAATTCCTGGCATTTATAAAACTGTTTTGTATTCCAAATGCGTTTTTTAAAGGAAAAGCAATAACCAGAATAAGCAAAAAAATTGAGATCATGTCTGAGACAAAAGGTATGTAATTTTTAAAAAGACAAAAATCCTTGTAATTTTAAAAGTGAAACATTAGGTTTCAAAGTAATGTCACTGAAGACAGAAAGAAATTAACCTGCTTCAGAAGGTATTTAATAGCACTTGTCCTCAATTCTCATGATCACAAATGTGCATCCAGTAAGTGACAAAACTGGCAAAAGACAACAAAATAGAAAGCAATACATATATTCAGGTGCTTTTGTGACCAAGGACCCTTTTTGCCATTACAGTGAAAGGATGGGAAGTCTAGTTTTGAGAGAGAAACAGTGGCTATGTACCAATGGCAAGCTGGCATGTCATGACAACAAGACATTTATTATTATTATTATTATTATTATTATTATTATTATTATTATTATTATTATTATTATTATTATTATTATTATTATTATTATTATTATTATTATTATTATTATTATTATTATTATTATTATTATTATTATTATTATTATTATTATTATTATTATTATTATTATTATTATTATTATTATTATTATTATTATTATTATTATTATTATTATTATTATTATTATTCTCCTAAAACCACAGAGGAGGGACTAAAGCAGGCATCTCTGAAGTGATTCCTATGACTTCTGCCATGAAAAAAATTAAAATCTGTAGTCAGTATGATATTGTAAGAGTACAGCACAAGTCTCTTAGAGCCAGAAACCACCCTAAGCCTGAAAATTAAGTCCCTTTACAGCACTCCAGTAAGAAAGAGCTGGTCTTCTTGGAAAGCTCAGAGAAGAATCCTAATAATTCCTTTTAATGCTTTGCATCAACTTGCCTGGAATATTTTGACTTAATGATTTAGTATCAATATAACCTTGTCTTTCTAAGCTGCTAGACAAGTGCCAAAATGTACAACTATTATAAATCAAAATGAAATAGGTAAAAGTGGTACAGTTTTAGAGCTATTTACTATTCACTTTTTCAGGTCACTTCCCCGCCCTTGCTCTTGCTCTTGCTCTGGCTTCCTAAAATCCAAAGACTGGATTTGAGGCTGCTTCGTGTATCAAAGAGTCTTCAGAAACAGCAGAAATCTGCCCTGTGTCAGCAGGCATGGGATTGGAAAGACAAATGTTGTCATAACCTCCACCCACTGGAATCTGGTTGTTGGTTTAGTTAACACATCCTCTGGCTATTTGAACTGGTCACTCAAGAAGTCAACAGTAAGTCAAGTTGTCATGCATTCCTTATTAGTCATTTCCTCCCACAGCTGGATCTTCTGCATTCATGTTTACAAATAGGCTGAAATCTTGTTTGTACTTTGAGGATGAACTGAAGACATTAGAGGAATATCTACTGTTCTACTCAGCAAAATAAGTAGATTTCCCTTCTCAGTCAAACTCCACCAGTTTGCTGTTTGCCAGCTGCCTTGCTAATGCTGAGTTGCATGGAGTTTTCAGTATCTGATTTTAATTTTTACTTTTTTTTCTTTTTTTGCCCCATGTAGTATGGGGATATGGACAACATATCTTCTGATCCCTTCTATGTAAAGTGCCCAGGCAGGAATTTCAGCTATTTTCAGTGAAGGAAATGCTTTAGTTATTTCATGTAGTTTTTTCTTGACATGGTAGCACTGAGTGCTTAGTTTGTAGAAATAAAGGTGTAATATAATGATAGTTTTTAACTTAATGCAATACCTACTTCTGGGAAATATGTATAGATATCCGGGTAACTGTTGAGACCATGAGTCAACATAACTGCTTAGTTCTGCTTGCTTCCATGGAAGAGAATATAAATTCTACCTTCACAAATTTCTTCAGTTTAGTGAATGTAGAACAGGCAGTGGGGGAAAGCAGGCAAAATGAACATGATACAAAGGAGGAATCTGGAAAAGTGCCAGTCAAATCCAGCTCGTTGTCAATGTTATTTCTCTTGATATTCTGCATTTCCTAAAAAATTCACTCTTTCTCTTCTCTCTACAGAGTCATCTAAAACATCTTGCCTTATCTGACTAGTTCGTTAGTCTTTATTTCATAAAGATCTTTGCTCACTAAACACAGAAGACTTCACCTATCAATTTCTTTTCTTCCTGAGGTATTCTCACTGGACCTATCTGGTTTTTGACATCTTAATCCTGTTAAGAAATGCCTGAAGAGAATGTATGAGTTCCTGGAGAAAAGCAGAATATGCCTGCATTACAACAAAAGCAGAATCAAATAAAAATGTCCCACAGGTAAATGTTGTTAATGTATTCTAAAAGCTGCACTGTTTACGCATTAGTCAGAACATAATTATAAATATGTTCTTAAAATATTTAAAGAAATAGCTACTGCCTAATCATCACCTTTTTGAAGAACTGTTTGTATTCTACTTTAATTATTTAATTAATCCTGTTCCAAAGAGATTAGTAAATAGAATACACAAGCTGTGAAGGTTAAACATGTCTACTGAGTCAGAACAACTGAATCTAAGACACACACACCTATTTTTTAGAACAGTTAGCAATCTGGAGAATATTGCTCTTTGAATTTAGCTGCTGATAGAAATGCCCAGGTACTGCTTGGTGCTAAATAGGGTACCGCAAGACTGGATAATCCAAGCATATTATCCATGAGGGAAAAGTCATAGAATTATGGAAAGGTTTGGATTGGAAGGGACCTTAAAGATCATCTCAGGGTTTCAACCCCCCTGAATGGGCAGGGACACCTCCCACTAGATCACGTTGCTCAGGGGCCCCCATCCACCCTGGCCGTTAAGACTTCCAGGGATGGGGCTTCCATAACCTCCCTGGGCAACCTGTTCCATTGTCTCACCACCCTCACACTAAAGAATTTCTTCCTAATGTCTAATGTAAATCTACCATCTTCCAGTTTTAATCCATTACTACTTCTCCTCTCATTACAAGTCACTAAAATCTGACTACTGCTCAGACTTTACAGCAGTTGCTTATACATAAACAGCCTTTGTGGTGCAAGCAGGGGTGGCTCTCCAGGGAAAAAAACCCACTGCTAAATCCCTACAGCCCCCCAAGTCTCATCATTCACTAATAATAGATTTACTATTAAAAGGTTCTATAAGCAAGGTGAGATCCACAGTAATTCACATCACTGCCCAACCATTATGAATTTCCACAGGACCCACATGCCAAATTAAAGATAAGGCTTTTTTAACAATCATGAGAAAACTGTATTGACTGCCTTTACCTTAACACAAAAAGTGGTATTTCATATTACTTTATGCTCAAGCTCCTCAAAAGGCTTCTTCCACAAGAATTCAAAGGAACATCAATTTTACAGGAGAGCCAGTAGAGACTTATGGGCCACAGAGATGGAATATCTTCCATGAAAATTTTCTAAAATGGTAGAGTCTTATATAATGATTGCTGTATTTACTGCCAGGCCTCTTTTGTCTTTTTCAATGAATACGAGTTTTGATGCAAAATAATTCAATTACTTGTAATGATGGAGTCGCAGCAAAATAGATGCCAGTTTCATTTGTGTGTATTATGAGGAAGTAAGTCTATTTTGCAAAAGCATATGTTTACACTGTCAGGACTACAACTTCTTCCTCAGAGTTTATCTCACAGTAAGCATTGTCTCAGTTCCAGGTAAGACTTGCCTTGAAGCAATCAAATATACATTATACAGCTCTTTGTCCACCTGTATGAAGACAGAGTTACTGCT
This sequence comes from Chaetura pelagica, assembly GCF_000747805.2. Taxonomy (NCBI): domain Eukaryota; kingdom Metazoa; phylum Chordata; class Aves; order Apodiformes; family Apodidae; genus Chaetura; species Chaetura pelagica. The sequence goes on from NW_009953798.1 coordinate 344,045, forward strand.
TGACACTGAAGATTTCTTTGTGTGCTTGCTGCCAGTAACTCAATGTCACAGCAGAAAAACATGTCTATTGGCACATATTTTTTTTACCTTGAAAACAGAGGGTTACACTCCCACATAGAAGATCGTATTTTTTATATTCACATTTGTGCTGATGTTTTCACAACTTCTGCAGCTGCTGTGCTTAAACACCTACCTTTTATGCAGTCCACTACTCTTAGATTTACTTCCAGAAACTAATACAGAGTCATGGCATGTACTTGGCCAGCAGATGGAAACAAGCAGAAGGAGGAGGGAGATATGGCTTCCAATCCTTTGTTTCTGAGAACATCCTTCCTGTCATCAATATCCGCATTCCATTAACGTATGGTTTCAATTCTGTCTTTGCGATGTGGTTCAAGCACTATAGTCAAAGCATATATGGTCCAGACAAGCACATTTCACTTTATATTTAATCAACTAAGAAAGGATACTAGAGCAGTTTCTGTGAAAGCTCTAGCTGCTTACTAGACGGCTGCTCCTAATCATTCCCAATCTTACTGCAAAGTTTTTCCATTAGGTAAGAGCAATTTCTACCTCTGATGAAATATTATGGATAATATACATGAAAAATGAGATGTACCCTAAAATGGCTGTGGTTTTAGTTTTTTATCTAGTTGTTTAAAATTTACCATTTAAACTACCATTCTGTCAAAAAATATGTTTAAAACATCAAGAAACCTTTAATAAATCAAAACCTCTATATATTCCTTCATTTCCATAGCATATACACTGTATCCAGGTTCATGTCCTTATAAAATCCCTAAGAAAATGTTTGGAATGTGAACTGAAATTGCAAAGAAATGGAAGAATCTATTAAGAAGATATTGAAAGTATGAGCTATACCTTGTGTTGAATTGCTGAGCATCACCTAACGTATGCTCTAGGTCTGCTAGAGCCTCATTGGATGTGATACAAGTCTAAGTACACAATTTTCATGGAGATACCTAAATGTAACTGCTTAAATGTAGGTGCCTCAATCTGCGAGAGGAATTCCACATGGAAGGTCTGAAGACAAAACTTTAATTCACCTGGAGACAGATCAATTAAATGTCTTCTCTTATAGTCTGCAAACTGATGCTGATATAACCCTAGTTACGTTTACACAGCCTGTCAGGGATACCGGCAAACTTTACTGCTTATATGAAGTCCCAATGTTAGTAACATGCCCTCTAATCAAGCAGTCTTAGATATTTCTGCAGAGCACTGCATTGTCACATGTATATGGAATTCTGAACACAAATAAGAGCTGAATCAGAATGAGGAACTGGATCTGCTAGATCATTTTCTGTGACTCCAGTTTATGATACTGGCACAATGGTGGCCAAGGAAATAAAATCACCTTGATCTCTAACTGTAACCTCTTTTCTAACAATTAGATGTTCTTGACTAAAATGAAAAATTTCCAGTAGACAATTAATCATAACAGGTATTATAACTGAGTGATTTCTGAACATTGCACTGAATCTGTAACTATATGTCAATCCATTAAGCTGCCAGAAGCCATCCTATGGCAACAGATAACATAGATTCCTCTGTGTAAAAAGGCTTAGTATTGTCTGAATAACTGGCAGTTCTCTTATGATGACAGGAATTACTGAAGACACAGAACAACTTTTGTTTTGGGAAGGGATAGTAACATGCCACTTGTACCAGAGGTTCCTCTCTATTTTCTGTCATCCTTTCTGAGACATCCTGTGACTTTTGGTTAATTTGTTTCTCGCTAAAGGGATATAAAACAGAATCAGACTATTCTTATTGCAGAGCCTGAAATATCATACAAAAACTGCATCTGGATTCTGCATTGACATTTTTCTTGTTTACAGCAGGTGCTGTGTCTAACGTAAATCTGCTTGTGATAATGTCTTATATGTTTTTCAAAATGCCTTCTCTAGTCAATATTTAAGACTGATCTGTTTCTCCTTCTCTAGAAATCAACAGAGCCAAAGCACCAGCTGATTCACAAGCTGAACTTCTCTACAACACAACTTCCTTATGCTAACTAACCTAATAACTGCTGGAAAAGTGTCTGAAACACTGCAGCCTCCATATGCTTATGAATAAAACTTCAAAACAGTTGAGACTAGACTGGAATAGAATTGACTTTCAGCTGGATGGGACCTAGATGATCATCTAGTCCAAATGCCTGACCAATTCAGGGATGACCAAAGGTTAAAGTATGTTATTAAGGGCTTTGTCCAAATACCTCTTAAACACTGACAGGTTTGGGGCATCAACCACCTCATTAGGAAGCCTATTCCAATGTTTGACCACCATGTTAGTTAAGAAATGTTTCCTAATGTCCAGTCTGTCTCCCTTGCTACAGCTTTGAACCACTCCCACATGTCCTATCACTGGATACAAGGGAAGGAGACCAATATCTTCATCTCCACTTCACCTCCTTAGAAGCTGCAGAGAGCAATAAGGTTGCCTCTCAGCCTCCTTTTCTCCAAACTAAATAAGCCCAGAGTCCCTAGCTTCTCCTCACAAGACATTACTTCCAGTCCTTTCATCATCCTTCCTAAGTTGTGGAGCCCAGATCTGCAGACAGTGTCCAAGGTGAGGCTGCACCAATGCTGAATCAGTGGGGTAACCACCTCTTTTGACAGGCTGGTCAGACTGTGTTTGGTGCTTTCCAGTATGAAATTTGCCCTCTTGGCTGCCAGGGCAAACTGCTGCCTCGTACTGAGCCTGCTGCTGACCAGCACCCCCAGATGCCTTTCTGCAGGGCTGCTCTCCAGCCCCTACTCTCCCAGTTTATACTGGTGCCCCTACATTACTCCAGTTCAGGTGCTGAATCTGCCATCTTGACTTGCTAAATTTCATCCCACTAATGATTACCTGGTGCCTCATTCTACCTAGACCATTCTGCAAGGCCTCTTGTCCCTCAAGAGAGTCAATAGCACCTCCCATTTTGGTATTGCCAGCAAATTTGCTCATGGTGTGTGTTCAATTCCTGCATCCCAATCATTCAGAAATAAATTGAACAGAACTAGCCCAAGAATTTTTTCCTGAGAAGTACCACTGGTGAGCAGTAGCCATCCAGATGCAGCCCTATTCTTTACAATCTTTTGAACCCTGACCTTCAGTCAGTTCTTCACCCAGCGCATCATGAACTCGCTTATCCCACAACTGGACAACGGGTTCAAAAGGGTGCAGTGAGCAACTGTATCAAAATCCTTACTAAAGTCCAGAAAAACTACATGCATCACTTTTTCTTGACCCACTAGGTGAGTGACTTTATGATAGAAGGATATCAAACTAGGTAAACAGGGCATTCCCTCTATGAACCTATGCTGACTGTGCCCAATAACTGCATTGTTCGTTAAATGCCTTTCAGTAGTACTCACTATAATCTTAACGATTTTTCCAGGAACTGAGGTTAGACTAAGAAGTCTGCAGCTCCTTGTGTCTTCCCTCACACCATTTTTGTAGATTGGAATAACACTGGCTGTCTTCCAGTTAGCAAGGACATCCCCAGACTCCCAAATCCTTTAGTAGATGATTGAGTGGGGTCCTGCCACAACATCCACTGTCTCTCTCAGTACTCCAGAACGAATCCCATCAGGCCTCATGAACTCATGAGCAAGCAGCTGATACAGCTTGTCCCTTGTAATTTCAGTGAGCACAAATGGAAAGTCAGTGTTCCCAAACTCATGATCTTCTGACTCAGAGGACCTGGCAGCCCAATGTCTATCAGTATCGTTGAAGACTGAGGCAAGAAAAAAACATGGAATGCCTCCACTTTTTCTCCATCCATATTAGTCAGATTACTATCTTCAATAATTATGGGTCCAATATTTTCTTCCTCTTTCTGTTAGCATACATTAAAAAGCCTGTCTTGTTACCTGAAACAACACTGGCCAGTTTCAACTCTTACTGAGTTTTGGTCTTTCATGTCTGCTTTCTACATATATGAACCACAATACTATAATCCTTCTGCAAAGCCTGATCTCACTTCCAGAGATCATACAATCTCCTTTTCCTCTTGAGCTCCACAAGGAGTTCCCTGTTCAGCCAAAATGGTCTGCTGTGTGTGTTTGACTTATGATACAACAGGATTGCATGCTCCTGTGCTTCTGAAAGGTGGTTCCCAGAGACTGACCAGCACTCATGGACTCCTCAACCATCAAAAGCAGATTCCTAGGCTACTTTGCTGAATAGCTCCCTGAATAGTTTAAAGTTTCCTGTCCTGAACTCCAGAGTAGCAACTTTGCTATCGTTTTTTCTCATTACATTGGAAATTTTATACTCAATCATTTCATGATCACTGTGGCGAAGACAGCCACCTACAATCAAATCCCCCATGAGTCCTTCTCTATTCACAAATTAAAAGTCTAGGAGGGCATCTTTTCTAGTTGGCTTACTGGGTACTTGTGAAAATAAACTGAATAAACAGACATAAAGGAGGAAAAAAAATATCTTTCTGTTTGCTAAGTTTAGTTGTTAAAGAGAATCAAGCATTCTGGAGTAAAGACAAAACTGTTTTGAATAAGCATGTCATCTGAAAGTTTCTTGTGGGCAAAATTGCTATCATTTCCTGGAGTGGAGCCTAACTTCACTCTAATAAAAGTGACTCCAATGCTATGAGAAAGAACTGGAGGCTGGAAATTAAAAAAACAAACATTGTACCGCATTTCAATCTTGTGGTGCAGGAAGCGATGGGGAGACACAAAATTACCTGAAATCCTGCCAAAGCTTGCACAGGGTATGTCAGTTCCTAAAGCACAGGGTGTGCCTCAAAACCACTGCACGGTTCTTGTAGTTACCAAACAATGGACTTCATTAATATGAACAAGGTATTCAGGGGTGGAGGGTGCTATTTCCACAGATCCTCTTTTTGGGATTGTAACAACTGACTCCTAAACAAAATGTTCCAGCAAGATGCGTCACTGCTAAAAATTTGTAATTGATACAATATATGAGGGTGTGTCATTTTCTATTAATTCAGACATGACTAAAATACCAAAGACAATACAAAGAAGCTACATTCCCAAGTTACTTCTATTACTTTGAATAGTGATTATATTTATTATGGTAGCAGCAGTTACAATGCCTCAAAATAGGTCTTAGTTTATGCTAAAAAAAAATATTGTTTCAACAAACTTATAGCACTTTTACTGGAACAAATTTTGTTTCTGACACTGTGAAATTTCCCTGACAGCACTGGAAGTGATGTAATTTCATTTTATGGGAGCAGGGATTTATGGACATCAGGATACAGATGTCAAGACACAGAAATTAAGACTGCATGGATCAGAGTTTGTGGAAGGATGGACAGTGACCCACAGAGTTATGTGTAATACTTGTCATTAAAACCAGGGCAGGAAAATAGCTGTTGGAAATTCTGCAGCTTCACGCCTTCTTTTCACACAGCCTATTAGTTGGAAAGAACTAATCTGACTACAACAGTCTCTGAGGGATTTTGTAGGTTTGTAAATTATTGCAGTTTCATACCCATAACTAAAGTCATTACCTGTAATCCAGCAGGCTAGCTGAGAAAATCATACAGTAAGCAAGGCAAATGAAAGTGGACATGACCTTTGCTGCAGTTTTTGCACTACAAGAGAACTGCAGAAGGAGACCCTGAACCTGAACAAATGCTAATTCCCATAGAAGATTTTTTCTGTTACAGAATTGTCAGCAACAAGAAAAAAAAAAAGGATACTGTGAGGCAACAGCAGAAAGTAGGCAGCAAAAATACAGTAAGAAGAAAAATGCAGCTATTCACAGAAAGCTCCTGGACAACAGCATGATCCCCAAGAAGACAGTGTATGTCACTCTACTACATACAAGAGCTGGACCAAAGAATCCTCACTCAGACAATGTGTGGGTAGGGATAACAAATCTACATCTCATAATGAAAACAGTTCATTATTATGAAATATCAAAAGGGGACACTAATCAATTATCCCTCAAATAAGTTTCAAATTCAGTCTCTTCTGAAGAGAGAAGCTTAATTCAGTTCAAACAATACAGTCAGTACTATTCATCAGACAACACTCAAGTTCTACCCAGAAATTTTTTAAAAATGAATATATTATTTAAAAAAAAAAATTAAATTGTGAGAGAACATCATGCTTTCCAGGGAAGATTCAAACCAAAAGCAAGGTTACTTAACTAGCCTACATTTACAAGAATCACACAATTTTGTCTGGACAGTCCATACTGTCTATATCCTCAAAAACTTTGAAGAATTTCCACTCAATAGATTTCCATGAGAAATTTACCAACATGCAGATAAATCTCTTTACAAACATCACAGTTCAAAAGAGCAGCTGAACTACTCATACGAAGCAACATGCTCCTAATTTTTGCCTTCTCAGACGCAGCCAACAGAGTAATGTGCATTGATGTTATGATTACGGTTACAATTACTCATTAAACATCTCTCAAAAATAGTCTCTGCAAAGCATATATTGATTCTTGTTCTGTGGAAAGAAACTTCATCTGAAACCAGCAGTTGCAACTGAAAGGCAGGTGAAATTACTGAAGGTTTAGAAAAGGAAAACTCAGCTCTGTAAAAAATTGTATTGTCTCACAAAGAACGTTACTCATTGAAAATTAATCTTTTTTCTATGGTCTCTAGAAGCATAGTATGTAGAGTAGTACACTGTGAGGCTTTTACCAAGGGTCAGATTAATCTCACCTCTATTTAATGTCTAATTGTTAACTTCTAAATCATAGAGAGTTAACATTTTGGTTCTTTCTCCAGTCAATTAAGAGTAACTAGTATCCATAAGAAAATGTATTAACAGAGATGTGCAACTGAGTTGCACACAATTTCTTAAGTGCCATTCATATCTTCTTGAGAGAGGGAGCCCAAAAATCACCTTGTCTCGAAAAAGCCATGGTATTTCTTCGACTCTTAAAGAAACTTTGAAGTGTCTGTTAGATACTCAAATTGGCCATTTGCTCACCTTCACAAGGTGAACACACCTCAGTTGCCTGAATCCCCCTAATACTTCAAAGCCTATTAGATATGTGCATGTCTTATGCTCAATTTTACTTAAGCTCGGTCTCTTAAAACCTGGGTTTCATGCTACTTGCTTGCTTCATGTAAGCGTAAGATTATTCCTACTGTGCAGTCATCTGGAATCTCAAATCTAATCACTAATGCTCAGAGGAAAAACTGGGCTTCTTTGAGAAAAGGTGATTAAAGTAATTTATTTAATTTTGGACTTTTTTCTCTTTTTCATTGAACAGATGGTGACCTTCTCTTAATGCCAGGAATCCTCAAGTACGTGTTGACCTGCAACTAGTCATTTATTCCAGGGAAAGTGTGCAATATTTTGACTCTCCACTTTATACTGGCTGACCTACAAGATTTTCCCAATGTTTCTACTTACAGCAAACTGGACTTTTCACCATATGACAGTGACCTCAGAAGCCAACAGCGTAATCCACTACATAAACAATATGTTTTCAAGATAAACAAAATGGTGGATCAAAGCCTGATGAGTGTTACCAAAAAGGAGCGTGTTAGCTTCATGATTGTTATGCAATCATCCTGAGCTTGTTGCATTGCTGGTTTTCTTTCCTTTGCATATTAGTTTTCTTCTGTATTTTATATATCCATTTAAAAACACCATATACTTGCTTCCACAGAGGTTAATGTCTCAAAGATGGATTTAAGTGCATGTCTAATTACATAGCCTTCCACATTGCCATACTGGTCTCAAAATTACTCCTCTGTTCCCCACAGTCAAAACTTCGAAGCTAGTTCAACCTCCAGGAATTCAGTCTATAGAGAGCTCAAACTAAACAGACTCTGGCCCAACGGAAATCAGGCATTTCCACAAAAGGTGATAATGGAAAGGCACCAGATGGCTGACCAAGGACAAAATAAATGCTCCTGGTGTGTACCAAAAAAAAGAAAAAGGAAAGAAGGGAAGGGAGGTGGGGAGGAAGAGAAAGAAAGAAAGAAAGGAAAAAAAAAAAAAAAAGATAAAAAGATTGGCATCAAAAGAAAATAGTAAAACCAGCAGTAGTTAGTGTGTCTGTGATTTTAATTATCACAACACAGTAGACAGCAGTTTCACATACTGAATTCAGTTAAAATTTTGGTGCAGTACTTATAGATACATCAGTCATGTAAAATGAAGCAAAAGTTAGACTTTAATTCACCCACACATTACTGGGCATCATACAGGCATAAGTAAGAGAATTTGAACAGCTTCTGAACTACAAGAGGTCAAACAGACAAGCTTTTTCTTCCCTGCCTGAAGCCCCAGAGCCTGCAAGCCCAGACTTGCCCCTCAAATTTGTCTTTCATAAGAACCTTCCCACAGACCCTCATCTGGACCACACAGACCCATTTCATCTGCTCCAGAAAAGTATTTCAGTCCCATAACAGAGTTCCTGATTGAAATTTCATGCAATGTCATCATGACTCAATAAAATAAACTTTCTTTACCTTTGAAGACTCTAAGGATCTCCAGTGCTCATGTTGGCAAAGTACCTTGAGCATCAAAATGAGCAGCTCCAAGATTGATGGAGGCAGCAAACCTTAGTTTCCAGGCTGCACAGGCCATTTTTTTCCCTTCAGGGGCATGCAGCACCCTTCACCAGCAACTCTGGAGATGAGAGTCCTACACCAGATTAGGACAGGGCAGGACACAGCTCTTGCATGACTTCCATGATACACTGAGGACCTGGCTTCCCTTACAGAACAGGCTGCAGACTGCAGGGTAATCGGAGTTGTCAGGGGAGCAGTGAGGATAAAATCCTATTGATGGCCCTTTCTCAGAGCTTTCTGAAACCAACCTTCCTGAGGAGCTATGGGGCTGCAGCTACAAATCTGAACTCAGTGCTCTCAGAGCAGGAAAATGCAGCACTGTCTGTACAGGCAGCCTTGGCCTCAGCTACCACCTCTGTGAGGCTCTCCCTAATATGTAGTCTCCAAATGGTACAAGTTTGGAGAGAGGCTTTGCCAATGACAGAGGGGCCACACAGTGATGGATTCCACAGGAAGGCAGCCAAATGCAGGGTGAGGGGGCTGCTGATGGACCAAGCCAGAAATGGAGGCAAAGGCAACAGGATGAAGGAGCTCTGAAGCCAGGCTGTGGGAACAGGGTCAGATTTCACCCAGGGTGTGTAGCCCAGCACACAGCTCAGAGGAGAAGCAGAAAATGCCCTAGTGGCCCTGCCTTGATGGCCCTGCCCTGACACGGCGGTTCCAGGACCCCCGGAATCTGCCAGAGGGAG
>NW_009953798.1:354467-359533 GCF_000747805.2 Chaetura pelagica
CCCTGCCTTGATGGCCCTGCCCTGACACGGCGGTTCCAGGTCCCCTGGAATCTGCCAGAAGGAGGAGTCATGTCAGAGCCACTGGATGGCACACCCAGACGATACCTAGGAGAACAGGGAGGGCTGAGCTGTAGGAAGGCCGAGAAAGAGCGAAGACCCAGCACAAAGGCAACCATCAGCAGAGAAGAGCCTTTCCCCAGGGCTTAGAGGAGTCTGGGTGGCAGTTGCTGCTGCCTGCCAGCCACTGCAAGTGTCCAAACAAGGAGCAAGATGGCAACATGCCAGCCATCCTCTTCTTATCCCATCTACTCTACCACAGCTGTGCTTTTTAAAAAGTTTGCTATTACTTTTTTTTTTTTTTTTTTTTTAAGTGTGATTTTGATTTAGAACACAGCTTGGGATTTTAAAAGGCTCCATTGTTTGCTCATTTTCAGGGAAATGTGATGTGATCTACCTCAGAGATCTGCTTGACTAGGATTTTCAAGGGAAGAGAGGAGGAATTATCTAGGGACAAGGCAACACTGCAATTGCAATAAATCAGAGTGCTGAGAATATTACCCTTAGATTCACTTTAAAATAGTCTGCCTATATAATTCAGAAAAAGCATCAAAAACACGGGCTAAACTTGCTCCCAGTGTCGCTGGAGGTAAATTTACTGGATTCTGTGGCACCTCTGCAAAGATAAATTACCTGCATTCCCACTTCAAATGTTCAAGAAGGTAAACAGAGCACCTGCAGAGTTGGGTGAATTCATTATCCTACAGAAAAAACAACTTGATAATATTTACATATTACCAAGCAGATATACAACTGCAGATCCCTTTGCTGAATTTTAAATCAAAATCTGTGAGTGAATCTGTGAGTGAAGAGAAAGTCACAATGGCACAAGCCATTGCTTATGTCACAGAAGATTTTCCTGCTTCCATTCAAAATTTTAGTAGAGTTAGTGGATTTTTAAAAGGAAATGCATATTAGTGCAGTATTCCTTCTGCTGTTATCAGGATATTTTATATTTTCAGCTTAGAAGCTGTACATTCCATGTATGGTGGGTCTTTACCTTATTTAAAGGGGACTAAGTTTTCAAGACAAAGCTGCTCTAAAAATTAGTATGTATAACAGGCCTGTTCATTTAAATCAGTCAGTTTAACATCTAAATATAATTAGACCTCAGAATTGAAAGGTGCCAAAATATGGAATTTCCACAGCTGTAAACAGTAAATACCTGAAATGGGGAGAGTAAGAATGGGGAGAGTAAGAATGCATGAAACTTCCAGTCAAGTGTGTTTTGCATTAATGTACACAAATCAAATGTTTTGTGAACAATTTAAGTAAGTGGATGAAACGTCAGGAATGAAGCAATATAATCCAGTAAAGTAAAGTATGCATACCCTGAGGCAGAAGTGTTTTTGGGTTTCTTTTCATAGCACTGCATTTCGCTGTGTGTTTGTGGAATGAGGTAGGGGACACTCAAAACAAAGAGCTGTGCAAAATTCCAGAAGATCTCTGCAGGTATTTCTGATGCTAAAAAGCAGGTCTCCCTCTAGGGCCACAAACCATATGACAAAGTGCCTTGAAAAAGTTCTACGTCGCCTCATATAGGTTTTTATTTTCCTCTCTGTTCTAACCACTAAACCATTCCCCTGCCTTTTCCTGTATGCAAATATAATGCAGATTGCAGACAATGTGTACTTCTAGCATTGCTTTTTTTTTTTCTGCTTTTTTTTTTAATGCCACACTCAAAAATCCATTTGCATTTGAAACCACGTTTTTCTTTATCCTCTTTTTCCCTAGCCTTGAGCTAAAGAGTTTAGAAACGTGGGGTGTAGTATCTAGGTCTGGGAGTTACCCATATGTCCAGTCTTGTCCTTCCCAAACAGTTGCCCACTAAGAACTCAAAAACCCTCAAGACTTTTTAACCCCTTGCAAGATCAGACTTCATTAAACAGAAAAAAATTCAACCTGTCTGACACCCACTACTGATCTTTGCAGAGTTCAGGCATTTTCTACAAAGTTCTACCTTAATAAGAACTGTTTTTAATTAAATCTTTACTTCCTATATATGTCTTTTAGAATACATAATTATGTTTTCATTCTTTTCACAAATCACCTCTGAGATTAATTTCAGGTTCATGCATTGCATAGCCCACTAATAACCAGGAGTAAAATGACCAGCTTGAGTTGAGTCCAGTAAAATGACCAGTTGGGTCTTTTTTGATGGAGTTTAAGGTCACTATGCATTATAGCAATATAATTTGTAGAAGAAGACTGGTGCTTTCCAAAATCTTGCTTGAAATTATTACAGATTTATAGAATGGGTAGGGTTGGAAGGGACCTTCAATACCACCTATTTCCAAACCCTCTTCTTGGTCAGGGACACCTCTTACTAGATCAGTTTGCTCAGGGCCCCATCCAACCTGGCCTTGAGCAATTCCAGGTATGGGGCATCTGCAACCTTCCTGGGCAACCTGTGCCGGTGTCTCACCACCCTCACACTAAAGAATTTCCTCACAGTGTCCAACCTAAGTCTACCCTCTTCCAGCTTAAAACCATTACCCCTTGTCTTATCACTAATCACTTTTACCCTGGTAAAAAAGCCCCTCCCCAGCTTTCCTGTAGCCCCTTCAGGCACTGGAAGGCCACTAGAAGGTCACCCTGGAGCCTTTTCTTCTCTAGACTGAACAGCCCCAACTCTTTCAGCCTGTCTTTGTAGGAGAGGTGCTCCAGCCCTCTGATCATCTTTATGGCCCTCCTCTGTACTCACTCCAAGACCTCTCTGTCCTTCCTGTGTTGGGGGTTCCCAAACTGAACACAGAACTGGACACATCATCTCTACACTAAAAGTTTGCACTTCAGATGCTGCACCTTATTGCAAATAATTTCCCATTTTTAATTAGTGAAGTAGAAACCATTGCTCTCCATTACTTCTCCTTATATTTTTTTTCAGTTGTTCAAAGTATTTATCAGGAAACTATAGCTGTATAAAGAACAAGCCCTCAAATATATCTCTGCATACTTTGCTTTCATTAAGTTGAATGTGAAGTATACTTCATTAGTAGACCATCATGAGGAGGAATAAATCATAAGAATCTCTGGATGTTTATGCGGTGATCTTTTTAAAAGGAACAGACATGCTTTACATTTTCTAGGTCACACAATTTATCCATGAAATTTTCTTTCCTGTCACTCTACTTCTTTCCTGCCCTCCTCACTTATGGGCTGGTAAGTGACTGCAAGCCCAGAAACATTTTTCCCACATTACTGGAGGGCAGGACAGGGCCCCATGTGAATCTTCTTGTGGGATTGCTTTGCGTTGTGTTACCCAGATTTGGGGTCACGAGCAGGTAGCCCCTGCTGTTGTGGTGCATGTTTTGCTGGTGACCATACAGCATTTTCCATGCCATCATTGTGTTTCTCACACTTCTGTGTGATTCTGCTGAAAAACTTGTTATCCTTGACCTCTCACAGCTCTGCCTTTCAACAGTATGCATTTTTAGACACAGTGGAAGTAAACCATTGGCATTTTTGTCCTTTTCAGGAAGACTGCTTCTCACTACTTGTTTACTCTCTTTCTTCTCCATGAGCTTCAGTGGAGCATTTTGTCTCCAACACAGTGTTCACGTGCACTTTCTCCTATTCATGTTTGTGTTGCCTGGAAAAGACCAATTTTCCCTAACTGCATCATGCCACGCACTGTAAATCACATTTGTGTCCCGTTTAAAATATAAACCACAACAGACACAGAAGAACAAAAGGAACCACACGCCCATCTTTTTTGACAAAACTCCCACACATTGATAATTAGAAGCACATAAAACCATACATAGGCTAGCAGAGCTCGAGCAACTGTCATGCCTCATGCTGTCTGTCTCAGCCTCCTCCACTTTCAATTCTGCCACAAAATTGCCTGGAACAGTAAAAAGGGCAGGAGAAGATTAACATAAACAATCTGTGAAACAATGGAGATTAAAATACTAGTGAAGATTGCCTGACAAGTGTGCTTTCATGAGACTCTGGGAAATCTTTTCTTTAATTAATTATCTGCTCTTGTCCAAGGGATATCTGAAGCTCTTAAACCCTAAAAGGAGAACAATGCATTTTAAAAGCCATCTCTAACACAAATAATTGTTGAAGACCTTTTAAGTAACTTAATGCATAGGCAATGTGGATAGGGTACTCTGGCCACATGTTTGGTTTATATTTTGCAATCAGACTTACTGACTCTACAGACTTAAAGCATAATCCTGCAAACCCACATAAGTATTCCCACTAGACTGAAAATAACTATTTGAAGGACTGGAATGTCCAGTTTCTTACATAGACTATCAAATATACTAGTGGTCATCACATTCGCTAATACTGTTTCAAGGCTCCATACATTTGTGCTTAGACTATGTAAGGCATGGTGAATCCCATTGCCTCCTACACCCCATTGCTGTGTTAGCAGTTTAAACACCCAAGAAGGAAATGAACATATTAGCAAAGGGTGGTGTCACGATCTGTGACCTATTATATCTCCTTATTGGAGTGTATTAACTTATCAGGATTTGCTGAGAGATCCACACGTGGGTATCGCCTCACACAGAGGAGACAGGGGCTTATGCCCTGACTTTTTCGAGTGAATAACTTGCTCAGGGCTTACTAATATTTCCAATAACAGCAGCCAATCCCCAATTAGAATTTACGAAATTTATTGTGCGGAAAACAAAGCAATTTGGGGCAGGAGGTTCAAAAGGAGTGATTACAACACATGAAATACACCTTAGTTACACACCTTATTTACTTATTTAAGTGAGGGAAGGAGGGGGAGGGATATGCCCGACGAAGTTCCCGTATAGGGTCGCGATTTGTGTGCAGGTAAGGCAGGATTATACTTTTCCCCTATAAGCTGGGGTAGCCAGAATTGTCTCACCACGTGGCGGCGCAGATAGAATGAGCTGGGTAGCAAAGCAGCTGCAGGCACTCCAAGCGCAGGTGGCCCCCCCTCACAAAGAGAAGCGGCGGGACCGGTCGGCGCGCGGCTGCGGGACCGTAGCTGCGGCGCGGCTGTTTGCAGACCCTGGAAACGC
>NW_009953798.1:359902-376735 GCF_000747805.2 Chaetura pelagica
ACGATACAGAGAGGGTTCAGTGCCACGTGGAGACGCCATTTTAAGTCAGTTTTGTCGACTGACTCAAAGGACATTTCATGTTCGTGTAAGGAAATACCTGGTCCTTCACAGGTGGAAAGGTAAGTACCAGTTTGAAGGACTAAAGCACAGGTCAAAGGCAAAGCTCAGTAGGAAAACAAGGCCTCTTCTTTCCCCACAAAATTTCACAAACTAGATGGCAGTTCCTTCTTCACAGTCAATTTTTCTCCAGCTTGCCTTAATTTTAGGTATGCTACAGTAAGTCTAACACATGGAAATGAGAAGTACCTCACTGATCTCAGCAATGTCATGACAAATATTTATTTGAGTCTAAAAAAAATTGAGCTTTGAGTAGGCTCATTTCTCAACTTAGATAATTATAGCACAAATCTTTTCTTATTAAAATATAATTCCCTTCCATTAATTCATTGCCTTTTAGCCATTCAAGCTGTTCATGATGGCAAGCCTGAAAGGGCTTGTTATGTCTGAAGAAAACCCTGGAACATTCTATCATCAAGCTTTCAGGAAATTGAAACGACTCTTTGTCGACAAGTCAAAGGGAGAACTAAAAAAGAGAGGTGAGGTGAGAGGAGGTGAGAGGAGGTGAGAGGAGGTGAGAGGAGGTGAGAGGAGGTGAGAGGAGGTGAGAGGAGGTGAGAGGAGGTGAGTAAATTAAGCAGTTAAAATTCAAATTGGCAACATTTTTTGGCCGTATGCTGTGTCCAAAACTTGAATGGTAAGCTTGCAAAGGCATTAGGATACTGACTGGAAAGAAGAATCTGGGCTTTAGTTAATTGACCAATTATGTTCCCAGCACACATAAATGATTTACTTTATGGGATTTGCAATGAGCTCTGCAGAGTAACAGCATGTGACATTCTATTACAAAAGCTAACATTTCATTAGCTTCCTGAAACATGACTGATGAATCAAATATGCTCATACATTTGACAGTAATCCAATATAAAAATCATGTATAATTTCAATCAAAAAGATTACATTGCTATTATAAAACACTTCTGCTTTAAACCCAATTGAGACCATGAAAGATAATGTTGAACTTTTCTGCAAAGCTGGTTAGCCATTTTATTTTTATTCTGTGTACATAGCATACATATTTCAGAATTTTTTTTTTCATTTCTTTTTGAAATTTTATTTAATTTAAATGACAAGAATTCCAATAGATTATAGATGTGAAAATAAACCACAGGATTTTTATTTTTTTTTTGTTTAAATCCTAAACTGAATTTTTTCTTTCTAAATTTATATATAAATCATAAAATTATTAGGACATTGTTTTATATGAAGTGTTTGCTGTCCAGCAGTTCCTAACATGTAACCCTCTTGGAAATAGTCTAGAGAAATCCTCAGATTACCTCTACAGTTTGAGAGGAATTTAAATCCTGTGGTATGTTCCTGACTGGAGGATTAAAATTTAATCAGGATGATATTGAACACACTGTGTACCTTGTTTGGCTCCAAAAAGTGAAATGTGTGCTGCGGGATTATATTCTGCTCCTTATATTTGGCTATAGCTCCTTTTACTACAAAACAGAAATTCAACCCATATTTTATGTAAACTTGTAAACAGCTGGCCTTTTAATTGCCAGTTCCATCCTGCTAACAGTTAAGATATTAACTATTGTCCTGGTTTAAGTCAGTATAAACCAAATTTGCTTTTACTGTGTTTTTGTGTTCTTGGTTTGTTTTTTTTTTTCTTCAGTGAACTCTCTTTTAAGCAGCACACTTGCTGAAATTAGCACGGAAGGGAAGGGAAGGGAAGGGAAGGAAAGGGAAGGGAAGGGAAGGGAAGGGAAGGGAAGGATATATATTTTTTTAAATATTATTTTTTTAATTAAAAAGAAAATGGAAAAAGGGTTTGCCCTATTTTCAGCTGGAAAAGGGGAAGAGAGCTATAACACAGCATTTTAAGCTTTTTGTAATGGCCTTTGGAATTGCAACAGTTGAGCACAGTACTAAAATTTATTATTGACCAATTTTTTAAATTTAAAAAAAAGGTTAATCATACATACCTCTGTCTGTTTCTATCATGCTACTTCTGTACATACATACATTAATTTTGCTTAGATTTTAATCATTAAATTCCTGCATATTCTCAACTGACAAACTCATAAATGTTTTTTCGGGGATAGGGGCTTAATTAGACCTGATACTTGGGGTCTTCTCAAAGAAAAACATAACAAAACAAAACAAAACAAAAAACCAACAACAACAAGAAAATTAAATAGTGTTTCAGTAATTCCTGTCTCTAAGCAATTCCTCTTCATAAAACTTTATGTGAATGACTTTTTTTCATGGAATTTCCTCCTAAACTCTGAGCTGAACTGCTCTTCCCATATTTTATACAACAGAGAACGATATTGGAAATATCAATCCAAGAAAGGGTGACTTGGAGGTTACTCAGGCAATGTTTTATGGATAAAGAAGTGAAATAACATATTAATTACCTATACAGCAGACACTTCTACCCACTAAAATTGTTCACAGAAGACACATATGTACATGAAGCAGTCTATAGATTTACTATATTCAGTCTAGAATCTTGTCTGAAAACAATGATGTTATAATGATATTTTTATAACTTCCTATTTAAATTTAATAGGAATTTGAGCTTGGATATTTGAAACTCTCTTTTTTATAATTAGTTTTGGGACAGAAGATGGAGGAAGATTTTGCAATTTTTATTTAAAAATCATGGGAAACAGGGAAATTAAAAAGCCTAAGGAAGTGGAGATTATGTACACTGAAAAAAAATAGAACCACACATGTTGTTTGGCTTACATATAGGCAGATAAGTCTACTGAGACATCTTGAAGCCTTTAAAATAGTAATTTTCAATTCCAAGAAATTCTTATATTATCCATGCTTAATAATAATAATAGTAATAATAATAGTAATTATGATTATTATTACAGCAATTATAGCAATAATAATAATAATGATAACAACAACAATGTGAAAATAAGCAAAGAATCATAGGTCCTTTTTCTCCAGACATTTTCAGATCACAGTTAAAACGTATTATACGTAGTGTAGATGTTATTTTCAGGTCAGATTGCCTGGTACTGTTTTCTAGGTACGCCATGTATGGACCACAGAGACATACTCTGTTGCTGTGCTGCATGGATAGAATGTGTCTTCCCAAGGCCTTTTACTAACAGAAGCAGCACTCAAACCTTTTAAGATTTTTAAAAAGGTTGTTGGTTTGGGATTTTTTTTTTTACTTTCCATTTGTAATACTCCCCTTTAGGAAGGATTTTGTTGTCCCTGTTTTATTTGCTTGCTTTTGTAAACTGAGAAGCCATGTTGGCTAGGAATTAATTAGCAAAACTTCCCAACTGAAAAGTAATCAACCTTTGGAAACTAAGTTAAAAATGCTGGTCCAGCAGAGAACCCATACATCAGGACTGTTTCAGTTTAAGTGTTTCTCACCCTCCGCAAGCACAAAGACCACATGAGGCGATGGAAAGCCTTTGCACATGTTTCATAACCCTGCCAAATTATTCAGTTGAAAACTTGGTAATTACATGTAGCTATTATTGGCAGTTTAAACAGAGGCATCACGCAAACAGTCAAAATTTAATTGTTCCTCAGCATAGATGATTACCAATGACACATCCTCTTCCCAAAATTTTCCTTCTCCTCTACACTATTTTTTGTCAAAATAAAGCATATTTCTCAAATCGTCTCTTAATGAAAGCTGCTGTAAGCACAGCAGAGAAATCAGCATGACCACCTGGCATGGCTGGGGCTCCCTGAGCCCAAACATGCACCCTGTAGCTGCCTTCTCCTGCCTGCCTGTACTACCAGTGAATTTTGTTCATCACTGTTAGAACCGGATTGATTAGAGCTCTTCAGCTGATGGATGGATTAGGAAAAGCATTAACAATGCTCCATTTCAAATGCCATGCCTTTTGAAAGCAGCCCAATCATTCCATCTAGACAGGATTAAGAGCCAATCACAAGTAAGCCAAGCAAATGGTAGCCAAAGCATAAATCATCATTACATGCTGGCAGCTGGCTGCAAATACATGACAACTATTCACAAACAGGATGCTTGGTGCCCTTTTATGTGGATCTTGTGTTCTTTGCACATGTTTGTTCCACATGAATTGTTCCCTTGGAAATACAGGGAGAAAACTAAGGTGCTGAGAGAATAATAAAATACCTCATTGTCTCCTGCTGCCTTTCATACTTGGACAAAAGGCTCCTTTATTCATGGACAAAATAAGATTTGCAGAACTGATACAAAGAGAGATAAGCAGAAACTGCAATATGTCCTTCAGACATGATACACAAAGCATACATGTTCTTGAGTCTTTGCCATGGGCATAAACTGACATATAAAATTACACATACCACAATCTTTTCCCCAAGGCTTCCACTCAGCCACAGCATTAGTGCCTCTTCTGGAGCTCTCTAGCTGCACAGTACTTCCAGTCTACCCTATGGTCTGTTGGTCAGAGAAACTTGAAAAATACCAAAAATGTAGGTCTCCTTTCCTCTTGGAGTGATCCCAGAAGCATCACCACACGTGCAAAGATCCTCTCTCCTTCAGGAAGAATACTGCATGTTTTAATTACTCCCTTTTAGAAAGTCACAGTGTGAAATTCAGTATGATTTAGTGGCTTGGGTAGCTGGGTCTTTTTTCTTGAGTTCTATTACTGTCTTTTCACTACTTTCCATTACTTTTTATAAGGAAGTCAAGAATACATATATTTTAGTTCCATAGTTGCATAAAATCGTAAAGTTACACCAAGAAGAAAAAGCAAAATAAGCCCCATGATGTTGCAGAATGTATACTTTTCCTTCATATTCAAAACAAAGCTTTGTGGCATGATCCCATGCCAAATGTCATTCTTTGCGATATTATCCTAATTAGTCAAATGCAAAGATTCAAAATCCATAATAAATGCCCCTAATAAGGGGTGTTAGAACAATCTCAAAAATCAACAGGATAGCCAAGTACCACGCTCTTTTCTCTACCCATACATTCACATATATTCATATTTCCTAGCATGTGAAATACTTTTGAAAAGCCTAATCATTACAAATTATATCAAAGAGACCTCGACATCTGCCATTCTGTTGTTCTTCCATTCAGAATTAGAAGTCAATACCTTATCTGCAACACTTGTAAATACCAAAGAAAGATCTAAGAATTTCAGCATAGGTAGGTGTTGGATAATCATCTGTCATATTAGCTTTCATCTTGAATCCTAATCTTTGACAATGGTTTATGCCATGACACTAGGTCCTTTCAAAATCTGTTAGCTTTAGCAGGTGTAAGTCTGAAGTACTTAAACCTCATGTAGATGTCCAGGACTTTTTCAGACTTTGCTCAGTGCTTTGTCTCATTGACTTTCTCTTGAAAACTGATGCAATGCTGTTTTCTCTCCTGGTTACTGCTGAAGTCTGGGAGGGCTTCCTGTAATATATTACTGTACTGATATTTTGTATATAATCATCATTTAGTTAAACCAATAAATATTTACAGAAATCCCAGATTTTAATTTCACAGATCTTCCAGTGGAAATGGACATAGTCTTCTCATAGAAGAAAACTATATCCACAAGGAAATCAGAACCCCACTAAAGCTGGTTTATAAACAGCACTGTGAAAAGATGTTGACATACTATGAAACCTCTTCCAAAAGTTAATGCAGCTTTTCTGACGAAGACAGATCCAGTGTGAATTTGTGAGACACTGGCTGGTTTTATGCACAAGAATGACCATCATTCTTCTTCTTTGAATTATTTTACATAAACAACAAATTCCCTGCAAATACTCTTAGTTATTAAATGTGGTATTGGCACACAAATCTAATTATTTTTTTCTTGTTCGGTTTTGTTTTATCCATATATTACATTTAACAGACCAAATTTAAACACCTGAATCCTAGATTCATTCATACAGATTGTCAGAATTGTAAGTAGCTTCATATCCTGATAACATGTTAAATAATATGAAAGCTGCTAATTATTCTAGAGCTGGAACCTATTAGAAGTACCAGAAAGCTAAACCAGAGAAGGGTGCTTTCTATTAAATTCCCAGCAGGAGTGAAAAGTCTGTGAATCCAATTAAGTGACCTCATAATTTTTGCTTGAAACCAAGGCCTTGCTGGGTCTACACACACACTTTGTCCTGAAATACCTTTTCAGATGAGTGGGATTATTTTAAGCAAAAACTGTACTGATATCCTGCTAATAGGGATCCTT
Source organism: Chaetura pelagica (assembly GCF_000747805.2). Lineage (NCBI taxonomy): Eukaryota > Metazoa > Chordata > Aves > Apodiformes > Apodidae > Chaetura > Chaetura pelagica. The sequence continues at coordinate 366,160 of NW_009953798.1, forward strand.
ATATTTCAGTAAGGTTATTTGTCTTCTACAGGGTATCAATCAATTTTAATACTTTTATATCAGCATAACAGCAGACATAAATGAAGGTGTAACTTCTATGTCACTGCAGAAGTGTCAGTAAGACAAAGTAACTTTAAATAAACAGCTGGAAAGGCTGGCAGAGGGTCACATACACTTCACTAAATTCTTCAGGGAAAGCTGGTGTCTACTGGCTTAGGCCTTAGCCCACAAGACATTATGAGTGTGTCTAAAAGCCACTGAAGTCAAAAGGCTTTAAAACACATGCTAACTATTAGAATACGCTTAAGCACAATTTCTAAATAAAAATGTTTTCCTGAATCAGGGACACAGACAGGCTCAGAATTTCTCTCTGTGACCCAGCATCCCTTGTGATTTGTTGTAAACATTGCCCTGAGGAACTGGAACTGGATATTCCACATGATGATTCAACAGTCAACATTTTTCCAATTTGTGTTGGTCCTTTATATTTCCAAGAATGGGTGGTCCCAATTGGCATTGTCCCAGTGCTAAATAAGGTAAAGGTGTATTGAACAGCAAGCCTCAAGAAGACATTACTATTATACTTGATTGTATGTCTTGTAAAAGTAATTTATTTTGCCAGCAGCAACAGTAGTAACTGGAATTGTTTTATTTCAGAGACTAAAGGCAAATGCAAATAAAGACTTCTTTGCTCAGAAAACAACAACCCTGTGAGTTAGCAGAAAACATAGTGACTGGCAGCTTACCCTCTATGTAACAAATCTGGTTCAACAAGAACCCGCGTATATGTCTCAGAGGAATAATTCTGCTACATAATTCTGCCTAGCTCATTTACTATCTACAGAGATATTATCTTGAGTCTGCTACTCAAAATGTCTCCAGCAGCTTATAGAAAAAAAGTGCACATCACATAGAAGAACTGAGTTAGCAGCTCTACTGAATCTGAACAAAATTTTTTCCTTTAATTATAAGTGCTCTGTTTTATATCAAGAACAGCTTTAATCACAGCCCTTCTTGCACCATAGAATAAGCAACAAGGTTTAGCTGCTGATGCACTTTCTGTGGCTGATGATCAGTCCAAGAGACTATTGCAAAATAGGATTTAAAGAAAGTTTTGAAGCTTTCTTGAATCCGAGATCGTAATTTTGGACCACAGGAATGAGAAAACCAACCATAAGACATGGGAAAAATTAGTTAAGACTGAAAGCTATGGAAAAAGGTATATGTTTTAAAGGTGGAAAACCCCCACCATTCCAAGCAGTCCAATGCCCTGTGGAGTTTTAATATGACACCATTGTTTGGAAGTAACATGATGGTTTTTCCTTTATTGATGTCTACTTTTCTTCCGACTGGCACAAGCTTTTCTGATGCTTTCACTCTAAAATAAAATTCATTTCTTTTCTGTAAGATTCCTGTCATAAGACTGTAGTAAACAAATATTTCCATGTGTTTTGGGAGATAAATGATTAAAGATTTGCCAACAATGGAAGAGAGTATGGATAGAACCCAACCCAAACCCAACAGAGCCCAGTCCCCAGACTTAATAACAATAATCAAACAGGAACAGATAGACCAAAGATGACAGAACACAGACTAAACCCCTGGATATAAATGATTCAGATTTGAGGAACAGATGAGAAGTATAATTCCAAACTTAGTGACTTGATCTCATCCCAATGTGGACTGAAACTAGGTCCATGACTGCACTGACTTGCTAAGTGGGAACAGAGCTGTGACACAGCCATGTGTCTGGCTTGAGAATAAGAGAAATCATTGTTGCAGTCTCGATAACTTAAATATTAAATGCAGATTGAGCTAGTAAATTCAGGGGCTGAGTTTTGAGCAATATGGGAGGTATGTGAATCCAATACTGAGTCAGGCCTAAGGCTCTCTTGCTGTTAAGCCAATGCTGTATTTCTGGCTAGCATTCATTTCCAAATTCTGTACATAATGGTTCTCGATCTCCATATATTGCTTGTTCTGAAACCCTCCTCTTCCCACAAGCTTCTGACTTTTTCCTCCTTCTTCCTATTCTTCTTCTTCTTTGAATTGTTTTTGGCGTTGTGTTTTGTTTTATTTTATTTCTCTCCTGTTCTTTTGTTGGGTTTTCTTCCCTGTCTTGGTCTTAGATTTGCACTTTTCCTTACGATCTTTATTGCTCTCTTTTTTTTTTTTATCTTTACTATTTTAAGCTTCTTTTACATTGATTGACTGACCATAACTGTGCAGAAAAAGAACAGAAGTATTCGGAAATATGGGCAACAGCATCATTTGAGTAAGACCTTATTGTCTGAAACAAGATTAATCCCTTCATTTCCTTTTATATTTTTGGCAAAACAGGTGGTCAGTATCTTTAGGAATCAGCCAGAGACTCCTCCTCTGTATGTCCTGAACTCTGCTGACCTCACAAAGTGCGCTAATAATAATAGAAAGAACAGAAAAAGCAAACTAAGCACAGTTCTGTGTCAGACTTGAAACAAAGAAAGCAGGCTCCACACCCTCAGCTTTGAAGCTCAGCTTACAGATGCAGGTATTTATGGACTAAAGGGGCACGTATCAAAAGTATTAGAAATAAGAAATATGATGCTTTTATTATCTCTTCCAAAAAACAGATCTAAAGGTGGAAACAGCAAAATCTTTTAATTATAATTTTAGGAGTATATTCCAGGAGACAGCCTTGACAACGATCTTATTATCCAGAATTCATTTTCCAAAAATTTCTATAGTATATGAAGAAAAAAAAGAATTTTCCAAACCTTTCATCTGAAGTCTTTAGTCCTCTTTGCAATGCTCAGGTGTGGCTGTCCTTTGATAAAGAAACCCATATAGCTTTTCATTTTCTCACTCTGCTTTTTGCATAAATTACCAATTTTCTAGCATAGTCAGCCTGAAATTTTAAAGATCCTCAGCCATGAATGAGTTTTTCCCAAACTGTCTCTTGGAGTCAAAAAAACTAGCAACATGTCTCATCTCTTCCTTTTTGTTATCTCTGAAGATACTCTACGATGCTTTATTTTCTGCAGCACCCACTAACACCGTTTCCTGCTTATTTAGACTTCCAGTAGATGTTACATACTAGCTTAAGTGTTGTTAGCTTATTTTCTAAGTCCAGTAAACTGTGATGTATTCTCAGTGGAAGTAGGGGGATATGTCATGTGTATATACCTTGAAGAAGCAGGCCTACAGCAAAATCGAATGGAGATGAGATGACAAAGCTCCACCAGACCTACTCTGATGACTCAAGGCCTCTCAGACATTACCCTTTTACTTGCACCTTAGGACAAGTCTATCAGACACCTGGATTTCACTACCAGTCTTCCAGACTCTCCAGTGCTGCAAAGTCTAGTTGTACCACAGCAGGCCCCTTGATCTCAGTTCCATCTTTAGCATACCTCTCGCAACATGACTTGCAAAAAGATCCTTCACAGCAGACTACCACAGTTGCCTGCAAAATGAGAAATAAGTCTCTCAAGGACACCTTTAAAACAGCTAGATCACCAGTCAGATTCTGAGCTACTGGTTTCTGTAGAATATCTAAAGCATTTAAAAATATAAATTATTTTTCCACTGATTGCTTATAATCAGCCAGTTTCCACTGTTCATCTGAAAAATTACAATGGCTCATCTTCCCACTGACTTGCTACTGCATACAATGTCCTTTTTTTTTCTTTCCTTTTTCTCAAGAAACATAAGCAGCAAGTAGAGTGCTCTTCATATAATGTTATGTGATGTGATGCAATATGTTATCCACGTCTACCAGATGAAGCTCTAGTGAGCTTAAAATATCAAAGCGCGAGAACGTTTGGCTGCTAATCTAGACAGAATGTAAGGGCTCTGAGAATGCCCATACTGGATGTTTCGCTGGAAAACTGTAAAAAGTGCATTCCATACTGCTTCCAAAAAATCCCACAGCCGCTACCAACAGGGAAATTGGGATACTTTTAGAAATCAACCTCAAAATTCTTCCGTTGTCTGTGTCCCTGGACATTGTGTTCCAAGATTAGCACTAGAAAACAAAAAGCCCAAAGCTTAAATAGCTTGGCACAAATCAAAGTAATATATAAATTGCTACCATTTAAGAAGACATTTTTTCAAATAATTTTTCATTGATTTATTAAAAACACAGTGTGCTAGTGCATATGCTTTCATATTAGAGCAAAGAATTTGTTGATTAGGAATGGTGAAATTGTGCACTTGCAAATTTGACCTTCAAATAGATCAGGACATCATAGCTGTAGGAAGGACTCAAGCACGGGCTGTTTTCACAGTAAGGCATGATTCCCAGACTAGTCCGTTCTTACTACAAGATTACCAGTAGTTTAACATAAGACTAGGCTGTGGCAGCACAGCTATTTCAGCTGAAGAGTGAGGCTATGTCTAGACTACAGGAACATGGTGTGGTTCTCCCTGATCTGTGTCTGGGTTTTCATGTTGCGCAATCCAGGAGAAGAAAGAACTACACCTGCTTTAGCCTAAGGCTGAGTGCAAACTACCTAGAAGCAAAAGTATGGAGGCAAGATGCCAGTCCCTGGGACATCCTGAAATTTGGAGTACTACTAAGCATACACTAGGAGCTATCTCTTTCTGAATGTTTTGTTCTTAGCTATCATTCTCTAAAATTTCAGTGTTAACTTTGACTTTTGCCTTTCAGGTATGTATGTGTATATTTTCTATATTATCCAGAATGTAAGGATTGAGAAAGAGGTTCAGAGATTAGTATTTACACTACTTCAGGATGAGCAATGTGCATAATTCTAGTTATTGTTTATGGTAATTGTGTGTACACAGAACTGCACCACAAAAAAAAAAATATAATTCTTCAGTGATGAAAAAATAGTCCTGGTATACCACAGCTTATGATTTGCTAAATTTTGGAAATCTTACAGCTATTGTAACATCAATAGACACAAGGAAAACCTTTTTCAATGAACTGGATGGTGCATTTAACTATAGTACAAATGTATAGAATCTGCATTCTGGCAGTGCTGCTTGCAATATCAAGTAGTCAAAAATCTGACCAAGCAGCTAAAACATGAGAATGTGACATCTGCTCCAGTATATCTATGTACCTATGCCTAGGAAACCATAAAAGATCAAAATCAAACCACATTAATCCTGAAAAGAACATATTTCAGACACAAACACTAACAGAGCCACCGAGACTTCTAATTCAAATAAACTAGCACCTTTTGTAACGTATAAATCACTGGTATGAACACGTGTTAAAATTAAATAAGGAGAAACATGCTACAATAATTTTTTCCAAGTGAAACTCTTGGAATCATATAAGTCACTGTGGTTTCCAAAAAGACAAATGGCCTGGAAAATGAAAAATAAATTAGTTTAGTGACTAATTGGAGTCAGAGATTAGAGGTCAGACTTGGTTCTGCAGTTGACCCTGGTGACCAGTAAAAGTCCAGCTTGGCTCACAGTACAACTTTCTGTGTTTAAGAGTTGTTTACAGTAGAGAAACACTGAAAGTGTACATTAGAAAGCTTCCTCTAACAAATCTAAAACACATGCCAGTTCATAGGCAAGTAATAAACTTATAAGAGGCCATGTTGACAGTTTCAAAGCCTTCTGGTAGGACCCTGAAACTTAAGATTGGAAACTTTATAATAAATATATCTGCTTTTAAATGTTACTGCTTGTCCTAAGATGCATGAAAAATGTATAAGCTTCATGTAGAGTTTCATGTCCCCCATTTTTCTTCATCACACAAATAGAAATATCCTTCATCTTTGAACATATTTTACTCACCTATGAATCTCATGCAATTCTCTCAAGGTCAGGAAAGTTACACCAGTGAAATATTTAAATAAGTCACATCAGAATCAGGCCCCTTATTTTTCACACAGAGAACAACAGGATATTAATTGAATGCATTGACTTTGACCTGTAATGGCTGATATTTTCTTTGTGTTGTTCCAAGCATTTTGCTTCCTTCAAAAGTGTTAAAACTGTTCAGAAAACCTCTCTGTCCTTGCATCATGTAATCGAAGAACATAAATTTTGCTTATGAAGCACCACACATACAATAGATTATAAAATTTCTCAAAGCTCTGATGGGCATGATATTTTCTAATCAAAGAAAAGTGAAGTTCTTCATGCATAAGCATTATTTTTATTATTATTATTATTATTATTATTATTATTATTATTATTGCTACTTGAATACACTTGTAGTTCTAAAACTTGAAGTCAACAGTCATTTAGGTTTTTCTTTCCAAGGCTGTGTGCTGAAACGGATGCAGTAAAACATTTAAGGTCTTGCACCTGAGAAAGCATAATCCTGGAGTGCAGCACAGGCTGGGATCTATCCAGATGGGGAGCAGTTCGGTGGAAAGGGACATGGGGTTCCTTGTGGACAACAGGCTCTATATGAAGGACCAGTGTGCTGCAGCAGCAAGGAAAGCCAACAGGATGCTGGGCTGCATCAAGGGCATCACCAGCAATGATAGAGGAGCCATCATACTGCTCTACCCAGTGCTTCTCACATCTGGAACACTGTGTTCAGTTCTGGTTACCACTACACAAAAACAGCGTGAACAGACTGGAGAGGGTTCGGAGAAGGGCCATGAAGATGATGCAAGGACTGGGAAGCCTGCCATATGAGGAGAGGTTGAGAATTTGGTTTGTTCAGCCTGGATAAAAGAAGGCTTAGGGGAGACTTTATTGTTCTGTTCCAGTACTTAAAAGGTGGCTTCCAAGAAAATGGAAGCTCCCTTTTTCAAGGAGTTACATGGTAAGATGAGTGATAATGGGTGCAAGTTACTCCTGGGGAGATTCTGACTGGACCCAAGAGAGAAAATTTTCACCATGGGAAGAGTCACCCACCAGAATAATCTCTCTAGGGAGGTGATAGATTCCCCAACATTGGACACTTTTGGATGAGGTCCTGGGTCATCTTGTGTAGGCCATGCTCTGGCCAGCAAGCATTGGACCAGATGATCCTTGAGGTCTCTTCGCCTTTTATGATTCTATAAAGTAGGAAACTATTTTCCATTGGAAAAAATCAGTAAGATCAAATCTCTCTACTGCTCCCCTAAGTCCCAAGTAAGGAGGTGATATGACAGATAGAAGAGCTGACCTGTGGGGACAAATCTAACCTAAGAGCTCAGGTAGTAGATGCAACTCTGACTACATGGCAGGAAGAGAGGAAGCTGCATGGTTATCAAGCTCATGTCAATGGGTAGGTATTATTATGGTAGATCTGTGCTTTTCTTTATCAGCTGTATTTGCTGGTTTAGATTTTTTGCTACTTTCTAGTCTTATCTGGCCTATTAAATTTTATTCCTCTACAGCTTATCCAGCCTCTCTCTATGTCCCTGCTACTTCCATGCGAGATGCAAAAGAAAGCACAGCACTACCTTTTTTTCTTACCCTGCAGAAGGAAAGGATATAACAGTAGCTCCCAAGTAGCAGGGCATTTCAGAAAATGTTGGAAGTGCTATTCACAAGTTGTCCCTATTCCCAGCACTGACCTATGATAGTTTGAATGCATTCACTGGTCTTGCCTCCAGATAATTCTCAAAGCATTGCGGATTCCATTTTAAAGTCAATCATATCACAAAAATAGCCTTCCAGAAACTGTCTCCTCAAGAGCTGGAAGCTGGGATTTTTCCATGACTAATAAATTCCATGTCTGTTTAATCTATTTTAATTACATTGATGCATCCATTTTTCTCCTTTCATTGTTAAGCATGCCACTACCAGTGCTTAAATTATTACTTCTGTCCTTGTTTGCCACTAGCTTGGGAATGTCAAGGGCAAAGACCCTTTACTTTCACTGCTTGCCCACAGGGTAGAATGGCCTCTGAACTCCACTGTCTTACCCTGCAAATAACCCAGAAGTCATTAAAAAAAGAAAGATTTTCATCATAATATAAACTTGTTCCTAGGACACTTTGAGCAGATAACTATTCTTTAAATTTGTGGCAGTAGTATCAATTTATAAAGGGCCCATAAAAATTCTTTATACTGGACAAATTAGGAAAATATTTTATTCAAGCAAACATCCAAGGAAATATATGCACCCAGAGATTTTGGGTTTTTTGTTTCATAAACAGCAACATGGAAGATGCAGAGAGGTTTGCAGAATGGATACAAACCCAATATCTACAGGTCAGGGATAATCCAGTCCTTATGAGTCAGAAAATTTCTTGCAAGTCATCCAAGTTTCCAACTGAAAACCAGGATCTGTTTATTTATTAAAGCCTGTTAGAGACCTACCAAAGCCCAGTGTATTTGTAGCACAATATATATGAAATTCAAAGGGATTTGCTCAGCAGCATGATAGGAAGAAATAACATGAATTTACACAAAAAAAGTTAAGGTTATGGGTAAGTTGACAGGCAAGTTATGTATGTTGGCCATGTCCAAAGAATTTTCCACTTTCACAGCAGAGAAACAAAAGACCTTAGCCAATGCTAGATGGTATGGCAGAGAGGTGACAGCCAGGAACTGAGAAGGTATTTAAATTGTTTAATCCAATATTTTGAACCACCTTTACAGTTATTATCTATGCCAGAAGATGGAGAGCATGTAGAATGAAACTTATCCCCACCTCCAGTGCAGTGAATGAAAATCATGTGCCATCATGACTGTGTGAATGCCCAGCTTGGCTGACCACAGCATATGGCTGATGTTTTCTACATATTACCAAAGCCCTGAAGCCCCAGGCCTCCACCATGCAGAGTAGAGGAGAAGGACATCACAGTTGAGAACTGAAAGAGCAATTCCTCCAGTGACCAAGTCTGCCCTTCATTCAACCCAGGAAGCACACAGCAACTAGCCAGCTGTTCTCTTGCACTCTGCAGAAACTAAAAAGCTTACAGGATATTCAATAAATAGTTCAACCTTTAGTGTTCTCCAGAATAAAAAGACCTAATGAGAAAAAGGGGTCCTAGGTCCTTCTTGCGTCTCTATTACAAGACTTAATTCTCCCCAGAGAAGTTACCACCTCACTGTTGAAAAATGCTGATTTAGAGTAGATCTCCCAGCTAAGTCAGATAAACTCTACTATTGTGGATTAACAGCCCTCTCAGGTAATTTTAAAAAACATGCTGCATTGGATTAAATTAAACCAGATTCTTATTTTAATAAGAGGGAATAGAAGAAATAAACTTTGGCATGCAAACAAAAAAATGTGTAAGGTATCTTAGTGTACCCACCATAGGCGACAATGTTAAAACACTAAATTTAGCTTATGGTTTAGGAAAATAATATTCCTGACATCAGATATTCTCCACTTGCACTTTACTAATGTTATAAAATACTTTTTGACTAACAGTTGATGAGACGTGAAGGGAAAACCCCCTGCAAAATATGCCACATAAAAAGAGTTCAACTTACACACTGTTATTTTCTCCTAGTTACCAAAATGAAAATTTCCACTTGTAAGTATCCCCAGAGCATGGGTTTCCAATATGAATTAATTGTTAATAAAAACACATAATTAAACTATGCTGCCAATAAATTGTGCAATGTTAATACAAACATGGAAAGTTACAGAAACTGTGAGAAATCATAGAATAGAAGGGAAATGGGTATGACTATGTGTATGAAATTTGTGTCTTTTCTACTCTGTAGTGCGAGCTCATCAGAGGTCATAAACTAAGTCTTGAACTTAGGCCAAATTAAAATTTAGATAAGAGAGACTGGGAGTTACAGGAAGATGTATTTTCCTCTCTTGGTTAATATCAGCTTATTGCCAGAAGTAGAAATACAGGACTGCTGGAAGTACCATATTTCAGCTGTCATATAATGTGTACGTAGTGCTCATTTTTGTCACAAAAAATGTCACTACCTTAGAATATACATTATTCCTGTTGTGTTGACCAGATTGTCTGCAGAGATTCCCATGTTTTGCCTGGTTAAAAGATCTCCCCATTCTTCCACAGTCTAAAATATTTTTATTTATTTGAATTTAGTTTGGATTTTTTTTTTAAATTAACATTATCTGTATACCAATTTATGAAGTATATGTGCTCCCAAGAAAATAAAAGCAAGTGACCCTTAAAACATCCCTTCATTTATGATTCCTTAACCTAAACTAGAAACAAATATTCCTGACAGTGCTGCATAATCAAAAAAGTATTTGTTGTGTCTGGTGATCAGTAAATCCATTTTCTCATTCCCACAGAGGTGCATATTACTGTAACAAAAGCAGAGTCAAGAGTCAATATCATTAAAAGTCAGGAGCTACATTCTAGTTATGGCTTCCTGTGTTATCTGAGCTACTCTCATAAATTCTCCAGACCTTGCCTTCCTGCTCTGTAACATGGTGGTCATGTGGGACGCTGATATTTTTAATATGTGTTTGTGAGTCACTTGGTACCACAGAAGACTGTTTAGACCCCAGCATACACATGCTAGAAGCTTACAGTTAGCTAGGAATTTAAGCTTGTAGATAACTTGAAGCCTTCCAACTTGAATTATTGAATTGTCTTATGATCCTATGTTGAAATCCCACTGAAAATGAAGGCAAGGCTTGTCAGGTATGAATGAAAACTATTAGCATTTCACCATACTTGTTGCGTGAGAAAGTTTTCAATCACAAGAGACATAAGGGAAA
>NW_009953798.1:376790-382785 GCF_000747805.2 Chaetura pelagica
GCTGGATGAATGGGCAGATGCTTCTGAGAGCTCTATCATGCTTATCACTGGACCTCTTAAAAAACAAGGAAACAAACAAAAAAAAACCAAAAACAAACCAAAAAACTGTGAAATTGAATACATTTCAAAAACTGTAGGAGACATTCAGTTGTTAAGTTGGCTTTAGGAGTTGCACCACAGTATCAGCCATTTAAAGCAGTAATGGTGAGAAACAAGCAATACTAAAATTCCTTCTCTGAGCAAGGAGTTAAGTTAAGAAATGCAAGCAAATGCCTTTCTAGGCTTCATCTTCCCCAAGAGGCTACACATATAACCTCACAACCTACATGTTCTCAGAAATGAAACATTTCCTGGTTCTAGACAGTTTAAACCAGATCAGGCTTTACCTTTAAAAAGGTATAATTCTACACTTAGACAAGGGCATCTGAGATGCAGAAGAGTCCTCTCCAAACACATCTGCTGCTCCACTAGGGAAGATAGTTCAGTGTTGGGTCTCTGAAGCACCACCATAAATGGAGTCAACACCACACATCAGAGAAGTAAAATACCCTCACGATGGGAGTCCAAATGTTCTTCTTCAGTTTTGAGACACAGACTATGTCTTAACATATGGGAGGTCCAGGACCAAAATCTGTTTTCCAAGCCAGAGATAGGATTTGAATGCATATGAAAATAACATAGATGAGTGTGATAGATGAGCTAGTGCAGCCCTATCACAAGGGCTACTGCTGCTGTGACACCAGAAACTGAACCTGCACTTTGTGTAGTAACTTATATTCCAACATATAGTACATGATATTCACTATCTTTAATCTTCTTTTTGCTGAAATGAAAACACTTGTAGGATTTACAGCAACTGTCAAACTGGGGGAAAAAAAAAATAGTATATATTATTTTACTCTTGCTTTATTTACTCTGTTGTTTTTTTAGTTGGAACTGACCAACTACATGTCATCAAAATCTAGGACACTACTGAGTTATACATTTTAAAACACTTTTTTCCACATCACATTTTTCCTATACATAATATGAATTAATATAACCAAATCTCTGAATGCATAACTCTCCAACAGCACATTATACCCTATTGTCTCCAAGTTTTCTCAAATGTATTTGGAGGAGGCAGATGTCTCAAATCATAGCCTCTTTCTATATGGCCTCATAAAGTATTTAAAATACAGTGAGGTTTTTTTAATAGAATAGAAAAAAACACTCTATTCATCCACTTACCACTCACAAAACTCGTACAACTAAACAGTTTTAGGCTAATATTTCCTGGAGCCTTCCTCGATCCCTCTTGTTGAGCACAAACCAGTTTGGCATATAATGTCCCGTCTGGAACAGGCACATGGTTGCATGACCTCCACATTCAGAGAGGGAGAGCATCTTCCCATTTCCATCATGTCTGATGGACAGTATTCAATTTGTTTGTGTTCTTCACATGGGAAAATGCCTACTTTGTTTATATTGTTAAAATACTTCAATATGGAAAGTACTAGTCCAGTCAAATTTGGAATTTAGAAATTAATAAAAAAAAGGTCATAAATTGATCAGAGTACTTGACAATGAGATTAATACTTTAAATCCTGAAGCAATTTGATTTGGTTCTCTGAACTGTGAGTATATACCTTAAGAAAACAGATTTTGGAAGCTCTTATGGTTGTTTATGTCTTTAGTCTAATTCTCCTGATATTGACAATTCGTTTTTTCAAATAATAGCTAGTAACAAAATAGGTAAAAAACTGAATTTTTATTAAAATATTTATACTATCCTGGTGCTTAGTTATCTTGGATAAAAGCATTTCATTTAGCATTAGGGTACAGATTAGGCAGTTTTTATACAAAACTTTAGTAAAACACAGGAATAATGAAAAAAAATTGTTCAAATTTAGCGGAATAAAGTGCCAAACATGTGATGTCCACAGTGCCAGAGTGAGCCTATCACCATCAGCAGGCTTGTAATGTCTCATGAAGAATAAAAGGCAATATTAGGTTCTTCTGTCATTGGCACACCAGAAACAGATTAACAGCTACTCTGATTATTTAAAAGATTTTATTTATCCACATTAAAAGTATGTTTCACTTACTCCTTAATGATAAAGGGTCGTTACAATAATATCTTGGTTATTTTATTCAAGTTAGAGGACCAATGTGTTAAACCTGACTTGTTGCATGACATAATTCTGGTGCAGAAAATAACAGCAATCTAAGGTCTCCAGCAGAAGAGAACTGGTGTATGCCCTCCAAAGATTTGGCACTTGGGATCAAACTCCCTTGAATCAGTTCAGTTTATATAATTGAACCACTGAAATGTTTTAGAACAAAAAAAAACCAAAACCAACACACTCCTTTTGCTGCACTACTAGGAGAAAATATAAACACAGGTTAAAGGCTCCTGTTTTTCACAGGTGGGATTGTCTGGGGAGGTGCACTTTTTCACAAGGGAATTTACACACAGGCCAAGGAAGCCACAGCACAACAATTTGGGCAGGAGAGTGGGAGTTTTTAACAAATCAGTAAAATAACTGTGTCTGTTTGTAGTTATTGGGCTGTTGTGCTTTTTGCTTAGTAGGTCAACACTCTGTCGTCTTACTAATTTGTGTCTGGGCCTATCACGCAAAGGCTGTTGCTTCACAGACGGTTTCAATCAGAGCACTCAAACCAGCAAAATAGGACATCCTGGTCAGAATTACTTTCTCAACCTCATTTTGAACTGTTGCTTTTTCAATCAGTCTTGGAAGATTTCATTGTGAGGCACCCCTTGTAGCACTCACATTTCACTTGACATAACAGTTTTATGTAGGAAAAGTGCATGTTCAGTCACAGAGTAAACCAGGATACAAAATACTATTAATCAAATAAATCACTTTAATCAAGGGTCATGTGTTATGAGACAAAAATATCTAACATAGTATTTTTTTTTCTTATTTTATTTCTAGTAATGATATTCTATAACAATTACAATAACCACTCCCAACCTCTCTGAGGCTGAACTCTGTGACAAGCTGACTTTGCATTTCCCTGGTCAAACTGGACAAAACAATTCAAAGCAAATCTGAAGCAGCCCAAAATAGAAAAGAAGTTTTCTTTTCCTTTAAGAAATTTCTCCCTCTTACAAAAAAACAAAGAACTTTTATTTTGTGTTTTTATCTGTAAGATTTTACCAGTGAATTTCAAAACAAAATGTTTTTGCAAAGAAAAATAATAAAACATTTAATTTTGAAACCTTTGAAATGAAACATTCAGTTTTTATGGTTTTTACAAAATTATTCCCTAACAGTTGCACAAATATTCAAGTAGTTTCAACTGAAAACGTATCTGTGGTTTTCAGTGAATGAAATATCCATCAAAACTTTTTTTTCCAGCTCTTTCTTTTACTATTCCGCTCTTTCCCCAGTTATTTCAGGCAGAGGATTCTTCTCACCTCCACAATCTCTAACAGAAATGAATCCTCCTCAGATTTCAACATTTTATATAACCAATCAACCAAAGTTAAACTTCTTGCTGAAAAAAAACTTAAGACATTCTTTCAAATAAATAAGAATTTATACTTGCAATATTTTAATATAATAAACAATCAGCTCTTCCGTCCTTAGTAAGGTAAGTATATGTACATGTCAACCTGAAGAGGTTGAAGATAAATTTTTTTCTAGTTCTGTTTGTGCTTCAGTGATATTTTCAGTTGTTAACCAGGTTATTCAACATTTAATCTTAAAAACTCATCCTGAAGAGACATTGATGAGACATGTTTTGACTTTGCTGTGTGATTTTATACCTCGCAAAATAGGATTGTTTTTCAGTTCTGTGTGAAATCATCACAGATGCAGTTTCTACTATAACATCCATACTGAGGACAAGTCACTAAATGAGTGAATTATTATTTTTAGCTATGGATCATGGTATATACTGAATGCATTATGTTTATTTGTAATGAAAGTAGTTACGCTATTGATACATAAAAGGGGGGGAAAAGCTTAACTATTAAATATTTTAATTTTGACTTCGAGCACTAAAACTCACATTTTATTCCTATACATATGCAGTTCTGTATTGTACCCCAGGTTATAAATCATAGAATGATAGACTAATTTGGGTTGGAAAGGGGCTTTAAAGGTAATCTAATTCAATCCCCCTGCAGTAAGCCCGGGCATCATCAACCAGATCAGGATGCTCAGAGTCCCATTCAATCTGATCTTGCATGTTTCCAGGGATGGGTCATGTACTGCCCCTCTGGGTAACTGTTCCAGTGTTTCACCACCCTCATCGTAAAAAAGTTCTTCTTCATATCTAGTCTAAATCTACTCTTTTTAAATTTAAAAAAATTACCCCTTGTCCTGTCGCAACAGACCCTGCTTAATATTGGTCCCCATCTTCTTGTAGGCCCCTTTTAAGTATTGAAAGGCTGCAATGAGGTCTCGCTGGAGCCTTCTCTTCTCCAGGCTGAACAACCCCTACTCACTCAGCCTGCCTTCATATGAGAGGTGCTCCAGCCTCCTGATCATTTTACTAGCTGTTCTCTAGAATTGTTCCAACAGGTCCATGTTTTCCCTGTGCTGAGGACTCCAGAAATGGATACAGTGCTCCATGTGGGGTGTCATAAGAGCAGAGTAGAGGGGCAGAATCACCTCCCTTGGCCTGATGACCACACTCCTTTTGATGCAGCCCAGAATACAATTGGTTTTCTGGGCTGCAAGTGCATGTTGCCTGCTCATGTCCAGCTTTTCATCCACCAGTACCCACAGGTACTTCTCCACAGGGCTGCTCTCAATCCCTTCATCCCCCAGACAGTACTGGTACTGGAGGTTGTCCTAACCCACTTGCAGGACCTTGCACTTGGCCTTGTTGAACCTCATGAGGTTTACACAGGCCCACTTCTTGAGCTTGTCCATGTCCCTCTAGATGGCATGCTGGTTCTCAGGTGTGTCAACCACACCACTCAGCTTGGTGTCATCTGCAAACTTGCTGAAGCTGCACTTGACCCCACTGTCTATGTCATTAATGAAGATATGAAAGTGTATTGGTCCCAAGAAGACCCTGAGGGACACCACTTCCACCAATTCTATCTGGGCATCATTGCATTTAGGTTGTAGGCATCATTCCACAGTGGTTGCCAAAGGATGTGGGTGTTCTCAGTTGTACTGTCGATACAGATGGCAGCCAACTTCAGAAATTCATAATCTGTCTGGTTTTCTTGTAGTTCATGTCAGCAGACGATCAAAAGACATCAGCACAACTAGTAGAGAGGCTGCCTTTCTGGTGCTGCCTGGCTCACTAGCTACTGTGGATACTGTGGTTACACAATTGGCATCATCTCAACTTTTATCTTCTGTGGTTACATTTAATGATGCTGCCTTGGTCGCTAGCTACTGGGCAGCTTTGGTGCCTTCTCAATTTACTGTGAGGAGTTACTACTTCTGCTGCACTTTTTATTTGGTGAGCTACTGGCAGGATCCTGCTGTGGTCCAAATCTTGGGATTTCCTCTTGGCCAGATGTGTTGCTGCAAAGTTTTTCTTCATTTGGAGTTTCAGAACTCAATCTGACATCAGTGCACTCACTGATGATGGATGTAACTGAAATATATTTTTTATAAGGGATTTATGGTATTTAGGAGTTTCAAAGGTACATAGAGGAGTTAGACAGCCATTTTCTGGTGTTTTCTTGTGCAGTGACTCCTCTCTAATTCTTTGTGGTTTCTCTAAAGTCAACCATTTCTTGTTACAGTAGCAACACAGCTTTCTGCAGTAACCTGTTGAACCCAAGTTTCTGAATATTCAGCTCTCTAGACTGGGGCTTTCATACAGATTTAACAAGCTGTTTCGTCTTTTTTGAATGCTTTGCAAGAATGCTGCTGAATAGTCCATGTCTACAATCAGGGTGTAACAAGGAACCAATAGATGGTTTGAGAAAGTGACCTCTCTAGGACCTGAGTTATGACAGGGAGTAATTCACTAGTTAAGTAATTCAGTTATACTCAGACCATTTTTAAATTAATTT
>NW_009953798.1:382860-392235 GCF_000747805.2 Chaetura pelagica
TGACAGTGTGCTGGGCACACAATTACACAGTTTCCCCACTTGCTAGATATTTTCCCTACTTAGTATTTTATTTCATGTAAGAAACTTACATCTTATAAAAGAGACTGCATCTGGGCTTCATTAGACTGCAAATTCAGGGGTATGGGGAGGGGAAGACAAAAAATCTGAAGCGTTTCTCCAAACTTCTCTGGATTCTCCCTGTGGGACTGACAAATGAGAAGGCAAAAGACAGAAACGAAAGATTAACAAAAAATATCACAAAGAAAGGACAAATGAACATATGAAGTCTAAAACACTGCTACAGTCCAACATTTCTCCTAATTTTTTGCTTTAGAAAGCATGTGCTTCATTTAAAAAAATCAAAAGGATTTCACTAAATGTATAAATCAGGTTTAAATACACAAAAATAAAGAATAACAATAAAATATGAGGTCTGTTAATTAAAAATCAAATCGTTCCTATTACATGACATCAGCATACCCTAGCTACTCTCTTCTGATTCAGCCCTACATCATGAGACTCCCTTTCAGAGACACACAAGTTACCCCATCAATTTCTTTTTTCCTGTTCTTTCACATATCTTCCTATTCATCTGACTTCAGTTTCTGACAACTTCTTCACGTCACATGTCCTTGCTTTTCCTTCACCAGGATTCATATTTGCCAAATGTCCTTTTTTCTCTCCCAGTTACTTCTTGGCCCATTTTCTCCAGTGGCTGCAGGGCCAGCCAGAGCTGCTTCTGTGTCCTTTTGCTCATTATGCACTTATTTTTTTCCATGTTCCACTTGTGCTTCTCATTTTTTAAATTTAATATGGGGTTTATGAAATCACTAACACCACATGTCTTAGCACTTTCTTCATATTTTCTGCTGAGAATCATAGTTTGTTTTTACAAAACATAACCATTATTAGTATGTTTAATATTGACCAGTTGTGTCCTTCTAATAATCTTTTCCAAATGTCCATGTCACTTACTGTCCAGTTCTAAAATAAGTAACATAACGTGTTTTGTTTTTTTTACTTTGTTAAAAAAAAAAAAAAAAAAAAAAATGCTTTATTTTCTTATCATCAAAACACCATGTTAGCAGACAATTCAGTACCTCTGGAAGAAAAGAAACACAGTTCTTACTGGATCAAATAATAGATTTTATTTTTAACGTTACTTCCATGTGGTCTTCAGAGGATGAGATAAAATACATTTGTCACTCTATTAGCAAAAGGAAATAATAAGGCAGGTTTTATTTACAATTTTAGATAAATTCACAGGAGAAGTATATATGTAACTTTTTCCAATTATTTGAGTAATGCACTGTAATAAGCAACTACTGGTTGTCCTCTATGTATACGAACATAAAAGTTTCTTATGAAGCTCTCTGCTACATTGTGGAGCAATAGACTAAAAGCAGGAGATTCTGGCTATACTATTGGCCATGTCTCTGCCATGTAAATCCACTGTTAGTTCTTCTCTCACAGGAAGAACAAATTTTATTTTTTTAATAGTTTCCTATATGGTAAATGGCAGGTGTCTGATTTGTCCTATTCAACCCGAAGAAAGATTGCCAGTGTATGTGGTCCCACACACCACTGTCTGACAACCCACTGGAATTAAATTAGAAGGAAGTATTTACACAGAAGTCAATCTTACCAAAATATATAAATAAAAATTTACCAAAACAGTAGTGAAAGATGTAGCTGGGTTATAGGTACATGAGTTTCATCCTCAAAAACAAAATGTCATTTTGCCTTGTCCAGTTTAGCATGGGACTCTGGGAGTGCAAATAAAAATGAAGAGAAGCAGAAGACAGCATAAACACCCAAAGTTGGATAATGCTAACTCACTGCCAGACACCAGCCCAGGCTTCTCTGACCTTAAGAGTTCTCTACATTATCACAAAAGCATGTGCAGATCTAGATGCCCAGGGATACAAGGGCCTAAGAAAGAACAAGCAACTATCTAAATATGAGGTTAGCCACATATGCCAAAGTCTTCTTTTAAAAATACTGTTCTGGCTCTTTAATCACTTGATGGCATGTACACAGGGGCTTTTGCACACAAGTAGTGCCGAAGATCACTCTGAGCTCTAGTCGGGGAATGGGCGAGTGAAACATTGCTTCAGCAATCCCAGCAGTAACCTGTTATCACTGCAGTAGTCACTCCTTCTCTAGTAGCAAGACTACATCTACTGAACTCAATGGGTTACTGAGATGCTAAAGGCAACTCTGGAGGTGGCTACAAACTATACTGCCTAATGTAGCCTTGACAAAGCCTAAAGTTGCGTGCAAGCTTCAGCCCAGACCACTACAAAAATGCAGAAAGAAAGAGCTTTCTCATGCTCTTTTTAGACATGAAGTACTGGTTAGTATTGGAGATGAGGCTTCACCAGTTTGATTTTTGCTCTGATCCATTGCAACAGTTCTTTTGTTATGAAGTGTAAGCAAGAAGAAAAATCTAGTCCATTGAGTCCACAGCTCTTAGCTGTCTGACTTTAAACAGGAGTACAGAGCAGAAATATTGTTTTCATTAACTCCACCAATAAGCTAGCCTTCTGGGTCCAATCTAAAGCTGCTATGAAAAGAATTAATTATTTTACCAAGCTCTCAGTTTTAAGGAATGAAGATTACATAATTCCAGCCTGGCCTCCTTAATTAATTTAATACAGGAATGTTGCTTGCCCACAGTCTGTCTTCTATTGTCCATTAATGTTACACAAACTAAAAGGCAGTCGGCAAAAATAAAAGCTTATGTTTATTATTTAATTACCAAGAAAAACTGAGTGGTGAAGTTTGGACTTTTCCCATGTTAGGCTATATTGGCACCCAAAAATTAATCTAGATATTTGTTTAGGCTAGTGAACGGCTTGTCACTTCCCTTCACTGGAGCCATAAGGTAGAGGATGGGAGGGCACTGTGCCTCCTATCTGTGCATCCTGCCAGCTAGAGGAGATTCCTCCAGGCAGACAGAAGGACATCCAGGGAGCTCGTGCTGGTGTTCTAGGGAAAGCCTCCTGCTAGCATGACACCAGGGCACTGGCATGACACGGTCAGCAGGGACACAACCATTCATCCACACCAGCAGACAGCTGCCTCAGTAAGCAAATGGATAGGCACACCCAGCACCCTTGTGACTAAACACCAAGCTTGCTAAAGGCATGCCAGGCTCCCTGCCTGCCCTGAGGGGTATATCCAACACCTGCTGAGGTGGTCGATCCTGCCTACCCTCAGCAGGATTTAGATTAGACACTTTAACCCAGCCACAACCCCTGAGATTGGAGCTTTTTGCTAAAGGAAAGCAGGTTTAAATGCAGACATAAAAATGAGTACTGTGAATTTGGTCCAATTCTGTACCTAGGAAACCTCTCTTTTCTGCTACATGGGCTTTTGCACAGGCCTCTCAGCCATGATCTGCTCAAGAGCTACTCGGAGGGACACTCCCAGCACAGCCCACCCACCCACTGGACAGAAACCATACCATGGCCCAAGCAAACATTCTTCCTCCAAACAAGGTTATCAGGAAAACACAGACATTTCTGGGTAGTTTATTTTCTTGATTTGCAGATTGCTCAATAAGAAAACATTTCTGATCCTACACAATGCAAGTTCCAAAAAAATTAAGAAGGGAAAAGAAGTATGGAAATAATGGCATAAAAACTTTTATGCTACTAAGCCTCCAAAACAAATTTAAAACACATGTATTTTTTAAGTAGCTTTTTTCTACATATTGGGCCATATTCAAGTCATTGCTTAATTTTTGCCAAACCAGAAAAAAATATGCCAAATGCAGAGCTTTGATGAATGTGCAGGTGATGTCATTTCAAAAAATCCGAGGACATTTAAGAGGGGAAAACAATTTATGATTTCACCTCTGAATGAGAACAGTCTGCTGTTTATTCAGACCCAGTGCATGAAAACAATACTAATCTGGCCTACAGAAAATGAGATAATTTTATTTATTTCAACAAAAGAACTGTTTATACCTAAACAAAGCTGTAACATTTTTTCCTTTCATATTGACTGTGAAATATTAAAATATCCCAGTAGTAACCCCCTAAAACAATCTTTCTTGAGCCATTGCAAAATTCTGCAGTTTGCTGGCTTTGCAAGTTACTCTTCTGTGCATGACCTCCATATTTACAACCCTGTTCCCATGTATACATAAAGAGCAGATTGTCAAAGTAGAGATAGGATCTGCAGATCTCAGAGCAGAGTTTTGTCCTCAGGAACATGAAAAAGATGAGAACAAGAAAAGAAGTTGCCTGTCCTGTTGCCTCAGTGGTCGCCAGTTCCAACTTTCCTCCTTTTCGGTCAGCATACATTGGAGCATGTGAAAACTAAGCCTGTTCTTTTCTGTGATCCCAAAAGGCCGTAACTTGTATGAACAGTGACTTGATGGATGTGGGCTTCTTTGCAGAGCAGGCAGAACATTGTGTGGCTATTAGAAAGAATCACCCTGCCACGTCATGCCTAAACTCTAGGCAAACCACCTTCCAGGTTTGCTCTGCCACGTTTTTCTGATGTGTTCCCCTCATCAGCCACTAGGAGGTAGTTAGTGTCATTTAATAGTACAGCCAGAAATTAACTCCCGAAGGTTTCTTCAAACTTGAGCAGTGTTACCTGCTCACACAGCCAAGAACAATGGCCAGAGTAATCTGTCTTTGCTCTCTCTGAACGCACATAGCGCTACATGTAATGATCTCTATATTTTCATATTTAGCATGTAAACAGAGTCCTCCTGTTTTGTCATGGGCTGTTGGGGCTTCCACTGTTCCTCCAGTCCTGTCCCCACAACAGCTCCACCTTTGCATGCTATTTGCCAGATTTCACACAAACACCCATATTTTCAAGGCAACCCTAGACATAGCCTGCCTTCTGCTTCCAAGCCCCTTCTCAGGAGCATCTGACATCTTGGGAAGCTTGTAATATCTTTTTGCACTTGTTTTATCTTGTTAGCTACTTCTGTTTAAACAAATTAAGTTCAAACATATTCCCTGTGAGTTTCTCTGCACAAGGAATGCATATGTTTACTTCTTTCTGCCCATATTGTTGCATTCGGCTCTATGCCAGTTATCTGAGAACCATAACACTAGGAAGACATCTCAGGTCAGCAAATCTTGGCCTCTGCAACTACTGTCAACATATTTATATCTTTATATTCATTAATGTGATTATGTGAGAGGATAAGGAAGGAAAAGCTAAGAATTCCCATACTCCAGACTGAGCTGAGGCAATATTTGTAACCTTGAAGTGCTAAAATTTAACAGTTTTGGGTGGGCTCAGGAAGATACCAGATACTTGAGAAAGTAGATACTGAGAGACAACTTCAAGAATTCTCTCCCAACAGCTTCCTGTGATGTTTTAAACAGCTAAGAGGAATCCCAGATAACAGGGCTGAAAGAGAGGTCATTTAATCTACTTGCTATAGGAGCACCAGTTGTACCTAAACTGAACTTAAACCAAGAAGGATGTGGAGGATTCTGTAATCTCATGGCAAACATTAAACCTGATAAATTTCTGTCTGAGGCTTTAACCCAAGTTCACTTGTTGATGGGCCCAAAATGTGTGTAACTGAGTTTTAAGAACACAGAGTTTGTTCGGTCTAACACTGGTTGAACACAGTGATGTCCTGAATCTGTTACTTTATATAGCAGTTCACCCAGGCTTCCCAGACAAAAGGTCTAAAGATAGTTAATTCTTCCTCTTTGTTTTGAGGAGAAGGAGGAGAATGAAAAGGTAGGTGATGGGGAGATGGAAAAAAATTTAGGTTTGTACTACAAGGAAGCTGATGACCACCTGGATACCTATGTGTTTGTGATGGTGCATCTAGCAGTTTAGAAGAAATTTAGTTTTCATAACATCTAGCACCAGAGCAGCTGGGATCCTGTTTACAAAATTAACCATCCTAAAAGGTAATATCAGGCAGCTGTTTCTTTCTGAAGAAACACCATTACCATCTTGTAATTTTGTCACACAAAATGACTAAGTAAAACAAATCAATAAAGTAACTATCCTTAAACTAAACAGTGTAACTAGCCTTAAACTAAACAGCACAGTATTGCACCACAGACACTACCTCCAGCAGATTGTAAAGAAGAAAAAAGCATACAAACAGAGCAACTTGGCTGAGAAACTCATGCTGCCAGAATTGAAGGTTCAGCCCTGCAAAAACCTGCTCTGCCTTCATGGTGAGGTGGAGCAGCAGAGGGGGACCTTCAGAAAACTAGGTTGAAGAGACTAGTTAAGGCTCTAAAAATAGACCAAGTGCTGCTGTTTTTACTAAAATGTAAGAGTAGTGTTACAGCAACTCAAAGCAATAACAAGAAAGACTGTGCATCAGGTATGTTTCCTGAGAAACAGGAGCTGCTAGGGGAACAGGAGCAGTAGATAAAAGGCTGAGATGTCTGCTGCGAAGTTGCCATTAAAAAGCCATTGTTCAGTATGGAGGGAGGCATGGAAAATAAAAGCCTCTGTTGCAGTCCAGGAGGAGTTGTTTCTCCTGTAGTATACAAATAAAAAAAAAAAAAAAAAAAAAAAAAAAAAAAAAAAAAAAAAAAAAATATAAATTTTTTTTTTTTAAATGACTTTGTCCTAGTGGAATGTTTCCTGTTTGTGAACTAAACAAAAACAAAAAAAGAAAAAAAAAAAAAGAAAACAACTTAAAGACTTAAGCCTTCTTTTCATTATTAATTACTGTCAATTATTCCATGTTAAAACTTAGGTGAATTGTTGATACCACATCTTTTGCTTATTAAGTAATAGCCATGGTCAGAGCCTTGAAGTTACACTATGCAGAATTCAGTGGGCTCAGCTGTGTGATTTATATGATTTTTACCATCATCGTTCCTTTGATTGCATGATCCTCAAACAAATGAAGTTTTCAAAACATGTTTGCATATACTTCCTATATGACTGTGTGGGTAAATACATCACACAATGATGGATTCCTTCTCCAAAGGCACTTCTGCAAATAAAGATTTACTCATAAAATCCTTGCAATAAAGAGAGAAAAGGGAATGAGTCCGACTGAAGTTTGCACCTTTGAGTCAAATAAATATTTATAAGAAATGTTCCCCATCTCTGTCCATCCACATCCCCATTTGAGCGAAAGGGCCCCATGCTACCCCAGTGCCAACAAGTCCTTTCCGCAGTTCTCCTAGTGCTTCTCCTGTTTATTTCACATACAGTTTCTGCATCTTTCAGAACAAATAAAGCCTGCTTAGTTTTATGCTTTTGGCCAGTCCCACTCCCTAGAGCTTGTTTATATCCTAGATGGTGTGTTACAGTGATAGAAGTTTCTCCTGTTCTCTTTCAGAAGAACCTCTGCAGACATGTCTGGCTATATTTTCAATATAATAAATAATTTCTGCATGAAAACCTGTCTTATTAAAACTGTCACAATGCAACTTTAAAGAAAAGTGATAGAAATCAAGTGCAAACATATGAATAAACAAAACCATTTTCTAGATAGATTAATTTAAAAATCACTGCATGAGGCTTCTCTAATGACAGCAGGACAGTCTTTTAAAAAGTCAATGTATTTGAATTGAAATTATGGAGAAGTCTAGGGTAACATCTGAGCTCTGTTGTCCTAGTTTAGCCACAAAGCTGCTGTAGAATGTGGTTAAATGTACATGTGAGTTGAAAAAGGCACAAAAGTCTTGGATATCCAATAGTAGCTGTTGTGGAGGAAAGATGAAGAGGAAAGAGGAAGAGAACACCTACCTAGAGAACACTCTGCTATGTTGCAACACTAATCAGTGTCTAAAGCAAATCAGTCTGTAGCCAAGAAAAAATACTTTCCTGATTTGTTACTTTTGTTGTGTTTGTCTTTCCTACTTCATTTAAAATTCTTGCTTTTAGAAACAAACTTGTAAATATTTAGAAAATGAATCATTCTAAAGAGCAAAGAAGATTAGAGAAATGCATTGGTACTGAAACAATGTGTCTCACGTAGCCTGTTGGTATAATTCAGTTTTATGTTAGCCGGGAGATATGTAAATGCAAATGGTGAAATGTGGTCCAGTTTTAGAAGGTTGGACTTGATGACCTTCTAGGTCCCTTCCAATTCGGATGATTCTATAAGGTTATGTTTCAAATAATACAGACAACATTAAAATTAAGTTCTAGTTGTTATGTTTACTTTGGTGAAACTAAATTTCATTAATATATTAGCATGTGGAGAAAGTGATTATTTTTTTATAACAATGTTAACATTTCATACATCAAAATGTTTGAGTGTGGACCAAAAGTACACATTTGGCTTTTGGAGGCTTTTGCTACTAGATTTGTTTTGTTTGATCATTCATAACACCTATGTCTTTTCACATAAACACATGTAAAACTTGTGTTAACTATTAAGAAAAAACAGTGTTCCTTTTTGTTTCTTAATGGCTTATCAATACTGCAGTAGTAACAAGATCCATAAGAAACAAGTCTGCACCACACTTGTAGGTAATTAGGCTGTGGTTTATTTCTGTATAAGCCACATTTGCAATTTATTGAAAAGCAATGTGGTTTACAAACAAAAATTATTCACATTGTGTGCCATCGTAAAAAGACTATCTATTGTAACACTAGAACAAAGGAATGCAGACCACTTTGCTCATTAAAAAGGCATTGACATTGAAAGTATATCATTTCTGGAGAGAGCAGAAAGATAAGAAGAAAACAGGAAGAGCTTCTCCTGTGCAAAGCACTTAGTACAGCTAAAGAGATTAAACATTTTATGTAAAAAAGATGCAGTGTTGCTTGTGCTAAATCATATCAGATGTTATCACAGATAAATCACTTTCAGGAGGACAATAAAAAGACAGAGGAGTCTAATGAAATTGTTATTTGTAGAACATCCAACTTAGTGTAACAGGAAGTCTGAACGGTTCCCTGCCCATGGAAAAAACAATGAAAAAAAAAGGGGTGGGGATGTGGGGAGGAGATGGGCATAGGTCACCTGCCTGTGCAGAAGACATCCAGCAACAGTCTAACAAAGATAAGATCAAAGACAAGCTACACAGGAAGCTAGTGATGAAACCTCCTGAGTCTAGTACAACAACCACTCCAGACTGCGAATCATAACCTTTTGAGAAAACCTGTCTACTTCTTCACTGGTACTTCCTGTCTCACCTCATGAATCCTGAAAATTATTAATTTCACAGAGCTATGCAGCTATTGGCTAGCTATTTCAAATCAAGTATCTTCATGAAGGTCAATAGAATAGATCGAAATTGACTTGAAAGATTCCAAATCTGTGATACCAGCTGAACTACAATACTACCCTGGCACTTCTGTTGTTGCTGTTGTTGCTCTTGCTGCTCTTGCTTTTGTTGCTCTCTTTTTTTTTTTTTTTTTTTTTTTTTTTTTTTTTTTGTACTTTTTCCCACTTTT
>NW_009953798.1:392302-429852 GCF_000747805.2 Chaetura pelagica
CTCTCTTTTTTTTTTTTTTTTTTTTTTTTGTTATTGCTATATGATACTTTACCACCATTCATCCAGAAGTCCATGCTCTGATCCGATGCCATTAACAACTTGCTAACAAGACTGCTGTGACCATAGGAGCAAAATTCAAAATTAAATAAAAATTAAATTGCAACTAAATGTTAATGCCAAGGAAGGCAGTTCCAACAGAAAGCATGAATGAACCAGACATAGGAGAAGCAGTGAAAACTCAAGAACAGACTGAAATTTTATTTCCTGCCCTGAGGCCTTCTTGGCTGAATGGGTGCACTGCTTTTGGGTTCCACCAATACCTTCTGTCAGGTTTTTATTAAAAATTACTTGAGTGTCTGATGTCAACTTCTAAGTACAAGTTTAGGCACCTTAAATAAGTGCTAAAATCCCACCTCTCAGATATTTTTAACAGAAATTCAAGATACTTGGTTCAGACCACAGGTTTTTCAGAAGTC
This sequence comes from Chaetura pelagica, assembly GCF_000747805.2. Lineage (NCBI taxonomy): Eukaryota > Metazoa > Chordata > Aves > Apodiformes > Apodidae > Chaetura > Chaetura pelagica. The sequence continues at coordinate 392,779 of NW_009953798.1, forward strand.
AATGGGGTGAAGAGTGTGGTCGGGCAAGTGTGTGGTTCGGCCCCTAAAGAACCAACAAACTTTCTGGAAGAATCTAGCAGTCTCACCAGACTGAGAGGGAAACTGTGGTAACAAGACTCCATATTTAGTCATGTCCCCATGATATTAAAGTCTATATCTTTTTCCCCAGCTGCAACATGGGAGTAGTCACATATTTATTGTATTTCACTAGACTCTTGTGAAGGAATTAGTTTAGGTCACTTTTAAGAACACTCAGTATTTATTAAGGCTGTTCCCACAGCAGGTATTAATTACTATTTTATTTTGTAAATAATTTGTAGTGTTCTCTTTCAGCTGCACTAAAGGTTTTCCAAAGAAAGGAGCCTCTTAGTAGCTCCAGAAATGTCTCACTAAGCCTACAGTTATTTGTGTCTGTCAGCTTCTCCAAGCTGGAAATGGAAGAGTTGTGTTAAACATCCCTATTAACTTTCCAACATGTGACTCAAAGTTATTCCTCTGTCTTTGATTAGTTAGAAGTACATCTGCAAAGTTGAGTTTACAATACACCACACAATCTCAAATGCAGATCTCATTTTGTCATCTGGACCATACGTGTTAGTGTCAACAACAGCAATAAACAATACAAGACACAGCTCACATAAACATTTCAGAAATCATAAGCTTAATCATTGTTCAGAAGTTGGACCAAGCTATGACTAACCTCTTCAGCACTATAAGCCGCTGGCTTACTGGCTTTGAAATATATCCAGAGGAAAGTGTATCCAAAACCTGAACCTAGAGATGAAAGGGAATTCATGTGGCATAACAATGATGTGAACAGCAATAAACAACTTTAAAAGTTGGTCAACTATGAAAGTGAAGTTGTGTTGAATTGCAAACCTTGCTGAATGGCAATCTCCACCAACACTGTGAACACTATTGTTCTTATAGGGTAAGAGAATTTCTGAATTCATTTTATTAGATACTACTTTTCCAGTTTTTTGAAGTCTGCTGGACTGTCTGTGCTACTGTCACTCTAATTATTGGCTTTGAAAAGCACTCTGGCAACAGCATCAGTGGGTAAAATTGATACAGACTTGAGCTTGGGGGAAAAACAAACAAACAAAAAAAAACCCAATCAATGGAAAACATTTGCAGAAATCAGAGCCTAGAAAATGTCTGAAAAACTGGTCTGTACACACAAGTGTGAGGTATTCACATCCAAGTGTCAGTGTTAGTCATGACAGCATAAGTCAGAGCCAGAGTATTTCCAGCTCCCTGGGCCAGGTCTCCCTTTCTAGGATTTTCAAGTATGAAAACCTGGATGCATTGAAAAGAGAAGAGCCACAACATGTTTTCTGGTCTGAGAGCAGTCTAGACATATCCTTTGATTATTCTTAGGTAAAATACAGGAAGTAAAAGGATGTTCCAGTGCTTCAGATAATAGACTGAAGCAATGAAAATCATTTTCTCCTTTCTACTGTACATATACATGAGGTCAGAGATTGCTAAATTCTAATATTTCAGGTCTAGCCTGCATAAGAATGTAAAAGGTTGTCACGTGGAATTTAGACAAAGCCCATGCAAAGCAGGTATTTCTGTAGCCTCACTCCTCAGCCAAAAGAGTGACCATCAGCAAATATCTGTACCCCATGAGCACCAGATATAACACTGCATGTACTTGAAAAAATTATCAAGCAGAACTAGCTGTCAGTATTTGAAAGGCAGGGAGGAAGCATCTTATGAAAGAAAGCAAAACTATCTTTTTAGATTAGTGGATATTAGTAAGCCATTTCCTCCTTTGGGAGTGAAATAAAGGTCATTGACTCAGGGATGCTAGGAATTATTGCTGGTAGAGAAAACTCTGCCTGGTTTTCCTTAAAAAGTAGCAAGTATAAATTAGTTAAAACAACTCCCAGAAGAATGTCTGTTTGTAATCTATCGTCTGAGTCCTAAAATGCAATCCTACAAGACATTGTTAGTCTAAGGAGTGAAAAGTAGCCCTCAGATATTTTGTTATCTGACTGCTGAACAAGTGAGGGTCAACATGCCCTCCAGTATCTCTGAGATGGTAGGCTGACATGTTGCACCTGTATCCAGGCACTGGTAGATGAGCGTAGTTTCCCCAGGTAATGTGTCAATGCACATCTCTCACTGTTTCAAGAGCCACTACATAGAAAAGCCAAAAACCAAGGGCTAAATTAGCAGTCATATGTTGACTTACATTTCAGTAATCATGATTTGGTAGCTTAACAGAAAGTCATTGTGCATGGGTGTGATATTTAAGTAATTCCTGACACAGTCTATTCTGCCCAATACTCCAGTTACGCCTCTGTCTAAACCTTCAGTTAGACTCAGGGTTATCAAAGATTTCTTTTTTTAGGGAGCTAAGTAGTAATCAACATAAACTGGCAGAAGCTACAGAATACTCTTAGTGGCTCAGGCCAGAAAGAACATTGCAGGGCCTCATTCAGCCCAAGATAACAGTACAGTATAACTAAAGCTGAACTCCTCAGTACTTCTTGTTATAAGGCTACTGCTTGAAACAGGAAAGACACTGAAAATTTTGAAAGTTTATTAAAATAATTTATACCGCATGACCAGTTACGAAACTAATGATTGTGTGTGTTTTCTGCAAAGGAAAAAAAAAAAATTACTATTGTCTGTTCTGCCTCCTTCTCATGTGGAGTCTAGAGCAACTCACATTTTGAGGATTTTTTAAACATCTGCTACTTAACATTGTTAGTACATGAGTTTCCAAGAACAAAAGATTTTGTGATAATTTAGTTTTATAATTAATAAATTTTATATATAATTTATTTATATATATAATTTTAATTTATACATAAAATTTAATACATCATAAAAGAAGCACAGGGAAGATTGAAGGCTCAAATGCACTAGAATGCCTTTGAGCACATCTGCTGCAAATAGTCATGTCAGTGAAAGGTACCAAAACAGAAAGAAACAACCCCAACATTTTACATTGTTAACTGTCTTTGCTTTAAAATGTGAGAGAGCACTTAAAAATACAAATATAACTTTTTTTTTCCCCTGAGTAAAAAGCAGGTGTTTCAATTGATCTTGAAATAGCTGCATCAAATTCATTCAACCAAGATACTTTCTTGAGTCTGTGCATCCAGGATTATGTGTTCCTTTCTTTCCGCACCAAAAATCATAAGCCTCCAGAATATGGATGACTGGAAGCATCACATGGCTATGATAAAGGTAAGAGTTTAAAATAATTTCTCCAAAACGGCTGCCTGAGATTAAAGTCAAAGATCACCAACCTCTGAAGTTAAAAAGCAATCATCCCTAATCAACACAAAATCATTGTCCACGTTTTCTGAAGCAGCATGGTTTATCACAGCAATTTTATCATGAGATGGTAATAAAAACCAACAGTTGGCATGTTTCTATGACAGAAAATGGCAATTACAAAGACCAATTGCTCTAAACAATACATGTTAGTGGAACAGTTTGCTAATTCTTCCAAGGTAGGCTGATTTATGAGCTGTTGATCCAATTTAAAATTTGGAGGGATTTTTTTCTGGCCTTTTTTATGGAAAAGATGTGGGAGAATATGCTCAGTATTTTAGGTGTACACCAAAGGAGGAGTATGTAAATAAAATGTTATGCACTGGTTTAACTTCATGGATTTGAATGGAATTGCTCTTTGTATATACAGTAGACTTCAGTGGAATTACTATTTATTTACGTGTAACACTTGTTTGGAACAAAGACACAAACTTCTGCACTTGATCCAAACATATTTGTCTCAAAAACAACACACAGTTTCTCTGATTACAAACTTCTACTTTAATTTCTACTACAGCAATGCTCAGGAGCCTCATCCATGGATGAAAGTCCCATTTTGCTGGGAACTGTATGGTCCTTTAACAAGAAAGCAATCCCTGTCCCCACAGTGTGAGACAAGAGAAGAAAGGAACGAAGAAAGTTTGAAACATACAAATGGCAAGATCCACAACAGTCTGATTTTATCAGCAGCCCAACCCTCAAAAGGGTTATGTTTCACTTCTTGTTTGGCTGGCTTCCCTTGTCTTGGCATCATAACAAAGCAGAATTTAAGGTATATGTATACACTATCTAAATAGAGAAAAGATGTAAGTAAAGGCTATAGTTCATTGGCATTACTGAGTTATCCACATTTGTATAGTATCACTTCAAAAACATCATGTCAAAAAAGTTCCAATGATAAATAATGTCATTTCTAGGAAAACAATAGATATGGTTGAAGACAGGGTGTGGTTCAAACACAGTGATTTAGGATCATGAACAAAGGAAGACTGAACTAAATTTCCATGCCACTGGCACATGAAGATTTAAATAAGCAGAAGGCTGTGTATAATAAGAATAACATTAGGGGGGGCAAAAAAAAAATAATTAAAAATATATATATATATTAAAAAAATAAGGAAATAATACTGTCTCCATTTTTTAAGGGGATTTCAGTAAAGTTTAAGACCTTAAAAATATCTAGAAATAAATGGTTCACATAAAAATATTTCTATTTTATTTGCATAGATTATAAAGTATTTTAGGTGTCCTATGAATTCTATGAGTTCCATGCAGATGATGTGACTCACACAGATAGCATGGAAGGTTTTAGTGCTCATTACAATGTGCCTTACATTTTAATCACCAGGGTTCAATCACTGAATGGAATCAGCTGACCTATTTAATCTTAAGCAGTTCTAATGTCTCCACATCTGATTACAGACTTGGCTTAAGTCTGTTCTCACTTACAACTACCTATCACCAGGTTGTCTGTGCACTGCAGGCTCTATGTAACCTCTTTGGCCAAATATTTTCTTGAGGAAAGTTTACAATTTTGACAAGCCCTTGAAAATATTTATGCATGAAAGCTACTGCTCATTCTCACCAAATCGTTTATTATTGTCCTTGTCAGGTCCCCAAATAAATAACTCAATTCTTATTAACACTTAAGACACATAAAAAATTTTTATTTCAAATCAAGACAACTGACTAAGGCCACACAGGTCTGGTGTGGAAGTCTATCACACATGTTTCTTGTTGCCTGTTCTGCCATTAAACATCTATCTCTTATAACCCAGTAGCTGATGTGGGGAAGGGGATTTCAAACCACGTAAGATGTATCTGAAACAGCATGTGAGGCTAAGTCATTTCCAAGCACTGTGATTATTTAAAATATTTTAATTTGTAATGAGTGTTCTGTCATCTACTGTAGATTGACTCTTTTGTTACTCCTATTTTTCTTGCCCAGTCCTGAACACAGAAGAAAAGCAAATGGCTGCAAACATAATCTGTCACAACTACTTCTTTCATGAACAACATGTACAAATGTTCATCACTGGTTCTGGATAAAAGACTAAAAATATTTTGTTGAGCCTTATCTGCCTTTGACTGAGAACATTCACAAACTAATGTTGTGAATTAATTTTATTAATTTTCAGAAAATATAATAGGTTCTAAATTCTGAAGTATTAAAAAACACACTGAATTTCTGTACTCTAAGTACTTCTTCTCAATTCCCTGTGTTCAATAGCTAGGACAGTGTTTTCAGTTGGCTCATCAGTCTAAAGGCATTGACAATTTAAATCATGACCTGATACTAAAAATCAGAGTAGAACCAGGGGTCTGACCATAAACAGAACTCCCATTACTTTCCAATCACTTTCATCTTCTGATGCATGGTAAAGTGGAGAAGAAAACTCAGCATGACCAGCAGGCTAACAAGTATGGGCTTTAGCAAAGCAAAGGCAGGAGAAAGAAGTCTGCCAACAGAGCACACGGCACAAAGATCTTTTTGCTAGTGAAGCCTTTCCTTCATACTGACCCAATATCATCCTGAAACGTTCATTTAATTTTACATGAGGTAGAGGGTGAAATGCAATTGCCAAAGTAGAGGTGGCAAGATGCATTTCAACATTTTGTGTTTCAGAAAACTGAGCCTTCAAAATCAGGGTATCACACTCATTAGGAAAAAAAATATATCAGGGAAAAAATAAGAAATGCTAAAAAATCTTCTTTTGATATTTGCTTTAAAAATATGGTTTCTGTTTTCAAAATATAGACCAGTTCTCTGTTCTGACAAATGCAGGCAGAAAAGTCATACAATCTTACAGGTTGGAAAAAAACACCAGGAGGTCCACAGAGCAACAACCTCCTCAAAGAAGCATCACTGAAGAGGCCTGGTCTTGAAAAGCTCCAAGGACACAGACCATCCAGCCTCTCTGGGCAACTTGTTCTACTCTGGACTTTCCCCATGCAAAAAAATGTTTTGCCTTTATATCCAGTCTGAACTTCTGTTGTTTCAACTAATGCCTGTTGTCTCCTGTCCTGCCACTATGCACTGCTGCAGAGATCCTGGTCTCATCTTTCAATATTATTCCTTCCTCTATAATTAGAGGAAGGCTGCTCTGAGCCTTATCCGGGCAGAATTAGTGCTATCTTTCAGTCTACAGTCACAGTACAAGTGGTCCAGTCTCTGAGCATCCTGGTGGCCCTCCACTGGACTCACTCCAGTTTAGCAATGTCCACCTCAGGTTTGGAAGACCAAACCAGGGGAAGCATTGTCTAGGTGTGGTGCAAGACATGCCGAGCTGAGAGAAATAATAACTTCCCTCTATCTCCTGGCTGTGTCCTTGCTCATAAAGCACTGGATGGTGTTGGGCTTCACTGCTGGCAGCTCCACAGGTGGCTCACTCCTGTGCTGCTCACTGTCTCTCCCAAAACCCTAGGGACTTATCTGCAGAGCTGTTGCCCAGGCAGGTGGTACTCAGCCTGGCCTGTTGCAAAGGGTAGGGGCTCTATCTTCCCAGGTATGACTGGCAATACACTACTTTGCATTTTGCTCCCTATACACCTCTGTTTTTTCCTGAGTATAAGAAAAAAAAGCTTGGATTATACTGTCCTTAAAGACCTCCAAGATTTCTTTATCTCCTCCCTTCAGAGATGTCTCACGGAATCCCACGTACCAACCTAATTAAATGAAATCTCCAACTCACTTTTCTCACACTCTTCAGATTCCTGACCTCCACTAGCTCATGGTTGCTACAGCCAAGGTTAACACTGATTATTACATCCCCAACCACATCTTCTCTGTTATTGAATAAGAGATCCAATTGCACCTCACTCTTGGTTGGCCAATCCATTATCTTTATCAGCAAGTTACCCTTCACAGCCTCTAGAATTCTTGATTGGTTGCATCCTGCCATGTTGCCCTTTCAGAACACGTTAAGGAAGTTAAAATTTCCCCACAGTATCAGGGTTTGTGATACAAAGATTTCCTCCAGCTGTTTAGAGAAGATTTGGTTGACTTCCTGTCCCTGCTTGGGTGGAAAGAAAAAATGCAATAAACCACACTAAAACTACAGAAAAGTTTTGATTGATAAGAGTAATTTTTTTCTGACTAGCTTTATACAATTCATGTTAATTAAGATCAATAAGTTTATTTTAACATCTTCAGGTACAGTGCAGGACAAAAAACAACACAACAACAACAACAACAAAAAAGCAAGCAAGCAAGCAAACAAACAAACAAAAACATAAGTAAATGAAAGCCCAACAGCCAAATGATTTTGTTTTCTCAAAACATCTTGAAGAGCAGACTCCAGAGCAGTTCCCTGAAGAGAACTGAAACAAGCCATGGAAAGAAACAGAGAAGAAAAACTGTGAACATGGAGTTATGTCCTGACAGCAGCCTCATTTTTTTCTCATATGGAAACTTTTCCTCAGGGTTAATTACTTTTTCTGCATCACACTGCTCTTTACTACATAAACAACAGGTTTACACTCTTTATAACCTCAACTGGTTTTTCCTTTCCTAAAAGCCAATGAAACATTAGGAAATGTCTCTTACATACTTTCCTTCCCTGGGTTTCTGTTTGCCAGTCATTATGTAGGGGAGAATAAATAGCCTAAAAGACAACTGGGAGAGGACTAGCAACAGAAATCTGGCCACAACAGAGGAAACAACCGAACAGGCCAGGTCTGTTCTACTTATTGGACTCTGTTCTGCAGCTGGCAAGACATTAGAAAATAAACACTGTTTCCTGATATTTTAATTTCCCATTGGAGTTTACTATGGTAAACTTCTTTTGGGTAAAATAAGTTTTGAAGATTTATTTGCTTTTTATAGCCAGAATAAAAAATTGTTGGGAAACAACACTCACACATGCTGATTGGGAAAGTTGCCCTTTCTTAGTGTGTTCAGATGACCTGGGAAGTCCTGTCATCACTGTTGGGGAGAAACTGCGTCCCTGCATAGAAAGACACATTTACTGGATGCGTTACCACCAGCCCTCATACTGAACTTTGGAGAACCAAATCAACCATCACATACTGATAGGAACATTGATATGAGCTGAAACAAAGTTTGTATGAATAATACAAGACAGATGTTTGCTCAGTTACCCAACTAATCCTAGCCATCACAATAGCATGTGGGAAACACCTGCTAAGGCCTGGCTGTGCCTTGGATGTGCTCCTAGTCACTGAAGGGAATTTCTTGTAGCATCCTGCAGTAAACTAAAAAGCATAAGAAGTTCCAAATGACAAGATATTTGTCTCAAACTACATAGAGACCTCGTCTTTTCCAAACACAAGCTCACTGTTTTGTGTTGGGGTTTTTTTTAATACCCCCTGAAGACTCAAGCAGTGTTCCACACTTTCCAAAGCAAACTTTCTTCATACACAGAATCACCAAAGGAGCCTTTTTCTTTAAGGCAACCATCTCACAGGAATGCTAAAAAATGAAGTCTTGCCCATTCATACTGTAAGACCTCAATCACAGTTCAGGCCCAAAGCATGATAGTAAAGAATGACAAGCTTTGAATCCAGAAGAAGTGATAACAAACTTCCTCCCTTCCTCTTGCCCCTTTCACTTCAACAGTAGCACTTCAGTCTTCCAATTTCCTTTCAGACATTTCTGTAAACACAGACAAAAGTCATTGTTCTGAATGTATGCATCATAGACTTGTTTTCCCACTAATAGGTTAATTTCAATTACAGTTGTCTTGAAAGTACAGAACAAATAATAGAGCAAGATAGAGTGAGTGAGAGAAAACACCAGACTGCTCCACCCCAAGACATGTTGGGAGTTACCTCTGCTAAGGCGGCTGTGATGTCTCTGCAGGACTTTCCAAGGGCTGACTAATAATGTCTCCTAAATGTTCACCCATTTCACTGGCAAGTCCTTATGTTTTTGCATTCAAACATTTCCAATGCCACTAGACTTCGTGCACTCCAACTGATCTTGTAATCAGATACTTTCCTGCATTTTCCATTCTAGTCCTACAAAAAAAGAAACAAACTAGTATGTGGGAGGAAATTACATGCATAAAGAGAAAGCAGAAGTGCTTGTTTTGCAAATAGTAAAGCAAACACTGCAGAGCTTCGTTTTGCTATGAAACGTGATTTTTTTTACACGGGTTAAACTGTATGTGCTTTGGTGAAGTTTTTTCCAGTTTAAATGGAGCAGAGTCAGACTGTCACTGTTCATCCTGTTGATCTCCAAATGATTCCTTATAAACTTGATTTATTAAAGCATAAGCTCAAGCACAAAGTAAATTAATAATATATCCAAACAAGGAACACACTTCCACATAAGTAACAAGACATGCAAGACAAAGACTTGATACACCTATTTGTTCAGGATAACATAAGCAATAGAAAATCCTGTTCACATTCAATTATTTTCCTGATTCTATTCTGAGATTGCCACTTCATGTACATGTTGGCCTAACTAAACAGCTTGCCCATTCTTTAGTATATATTCACCCAAGGCTTGTAATGAAGAGAAATTGCATGATCCTCCTTTTTACAGATGGGAACCTAAGAACAGAGACTAGGAAAAGCATAGACCATGGCCTTTCTATGGCCCTGGGTGAGACCTGGAGTTCACATCTTGGACAATTATTCCCTTATCTGGAGACAGGGTAGACTCTGCTTACCTGGCCTGTTGGGAACAAGCCTTGATTAATGGGGAATCAAAGACATAATTGACTGAACTACATTCAGTATTATAAAGAAAAGATCGTCTGGAGAAGAAAAAAAACAAAAATAGTAAATATCTGCTAAAGATATTCTGTCACAAAAGCCTTATTTTCCAAACTAGGCAAATTTTGGAAAACAGTTATAAGAAGGTACTTAAACAGGAAAACAAGAGTCGGTATCACAATGCTAGAAAGACTAACTTACTCTAGCAAAAGTATAATTTTTTTGCAAGTAAAAGCAAATAGTTGTCAAAAAATATCACAGTATAACAGTAAGGTGAAAATAGGAAAAAGATGTCAAAAGAATAAGTAGCTAGCCATCAGTACATAGTAGATCTTAGAGACTCACAAGAAATATTATATACATTTCTGTCTGGATTAATGTGGATAATGAGGATTGGTGGGATATTACTTAATAGTGCAGTTCAAAAATATAACGAGTTTAGATCCTTAGTGAATGCAAATGATAAAGCAATTAATAAGGATGAAGAAGAATAAACAAATGGAAATCCAGACTATAAATCTTTCTCTTCTGCACTTGGAAGGAAACAGGTTTATATACTTACATCACATCAGACTGACAGTGAACTCTTTACAAGTAACAAGACAAAGTGTCAAACATAATGTCTTTTGGAAATAAGTACCTTAAAATCCATGAACCTGGATAATTTGGGCCTGAGTGTCCTTGAACTGCTGACTCAGATGTTCAGAAATAGAAAGAGTACTAAGATGCCGTCAGTTTTAGAAAGGATGTACAGTACAATCAAAGTAGACCAGTTCTGCCTGAAGGAAAAGGACATAGCTCAAGTAAAAACACCAGGTCAAAGTTATTCCAAGCTATTTCAAAGTTATTTCAAGCCAGCTACTTTCCTGGGGCCCAGGTTAAAGATATTAAGAGAGAACTTCCCACCCTGGTACAATTCTCAGATTATTATCCATTATTGATTTTTCATGTAGGCAGCAATGCAATTGTCATAAAAAGTCCAAGAGCAATCAAGAGGGACCTCAGGGCCTTGGGGTGACAGGTTAAGGGATCAGGCACTCAAGCTGAATTCTCCTCTACCTTTCTGGTAGCAGGGAATATGAGGGAAGAAATGGGAAAATCCAACAGATCAGTTACTGGCATAATTTTAGGAGGTTTGATCATGAGTTGGTCCACACAACACAGCCTCTGCTGGAGGCAGATGGGGTACACCTGTCTCAAAGAGGGAAAGGAGCTTTGTGCAGTAGTTGGCAGGGTTCACTGAAAGACCTTTAAACTAGATTTGAAAAAGGAAAGGGATGAAACCAGGCTCGCTAGAGATAAGCCTATGGGCAGCACGCCAACATTTGAGGGGTGGTATGCTAGTAAGGTCTTTTGATCTGATCTCTCAGTGGGAGTAGTGGATGGAGATCCACATGGCAGCAAAGACATAAAGGTTATTGATGTGTTAAAAACCATGTAAGTAACTGAGAACAGTCACATAAGAATCAGGGGTTGTCCACCAAAAAAGGTGAGGGGACCAATAGCTCAACTGAAGTTCATCTACACCAATGCATGTAGCATGGGCAACGAATAGAAGGAGTTGGAAGTCATTTCGCAGCTGGAAAACTGTGATACAATAGCAAGCATGGAAACATGGTGAGATTACTCTAAAAACTGGAGTGTTGTAATGGATGGCTATAAGCTCTTCTGAAGGTATAGGCAAGGAAGGAGAGGCAGTGGGAGAGCCCTGTATGTTAGGGAGAATGTTGACTGTCTAGAGCTTAAGAGTGCTGACAAAAGGGTTGAGTGTAGGAACAAAGGGACAGGGCAAACAAGGCAGATATCATGGTGGGAAGCTGCTATAGGCCACCCAACCAGTGTGAAGAGGCAGGCGAAATATCCTGTAAGCAGCTGAGAGATGTCACAAAATTATAAGCCCCTTGTTTTCATGGGGGGCTTCAATTTAGAGATTCTGCAGAAAATACAGTATGACAGAGAGGTAACAGTCCAGGAGGTTCCTGGAATGTGTGGAAGAGAATCTCCTGACAGGATGAGAAAGCCAACTAGAGAAGGTTCCCACTGGACCTGTCACTTGCAACAGAGAAGGACTTGTGGGTGATATGATGGTTGGAGGTCATCTTGGGCAAAGCTATCATAAAATTGATAGAGTTTTCGATTCTTGGAGAAGAAGGAGGGTCAGCAGAACTGCTGCCTTGGACTCCTGGAATGCAGATTTTGGCCTGTTTCCAAGACTGGGAGTGTTGATCTGCCTATGGGTTAGGAAGGATCTACAGAGTGATCTGGTCTGGCTGGATTGATAGGCCAATGCCAATTGCATGAGGTTCAACAACATCAAGTGCCAGGTCCTGCACCTGGGCCACAACAACCCCATAAAACTCTACAGCCTTGGGGAAGAGTAGCTAGAAAGATGCCCAAAGGAAAAAGAACTGGGGATGTTGATCAACCACCAGCTGAATATGAGCAAGCATGTGCCCAGGTGGTCAAGAAGACATCCTGGCTTCAGTCAATAATCTGCAGGTGAAAACCTCAGCCATTCCCACACCTTTCCAAGCTATTGTCTTCAAAGGTTTCTTGCACATGTGGCACCAAAGCCCACACAAGATCACCATCCCTGTTCACTCCTCATCTGCTCCAGGGGAGGCTGAATTATAAATCTGAAAAAATAGTTCTGTAAAACATTTTGGAAAAAATTCTTTATGTTTCCAATCAAAGATAGCTTACACTTCAGGGAGAGGCCACACACTCCAGCAGACCTCTCTCAAGTGAAAGAATTCAATTTGTTTGTGGATTTTTTTAAATTTTTTTTCTAGGGAATGGTAAAAGGGCTAAGATCTCTTAGAATGTGTCATTTATGGCAGAGTTGTTCCAAACTTTTTCCTCATTTTCTTTTAACGTGGGAGTTTTCTCCAAAAAAACAACTCTGCAGAAATGTCACATTCCTCCAAAATCGGTCTACTCCTTGTGTGTCTTTGAGAAGTAGCTCCTGCTTTTTCTGACAAAAGGAATGTTTCACTTCTGTTAGGACTGCAAAGCCCTTGCAGTGTGAAACAGAGAGCTTGACTCCAGCCATCCTTGTGCATCAGCAACAGCATTGTCACCTAATTTGCAAACACAGAACAATTACAACTGACAAGGAAATAAGAGGCAGCCTAGCTTTTAGATTCCAGCTTGGACATGAACAATTGTCAGTAGTAAAAAAGTATCTTCTGATTCTAAGCAAATGTGATCTGAAAGCAGTTTAGAAAAAAGCCACATCTGTACAAATTTTTTACACTAATAACTTATATCAAGCTAATAATCAGCAGTAAATAAGAGAGAACCCCAAGAAATACTCATACTACTAGATTTCCTTCTATTCAAAAATTCATTTCTTAAAAAAAAAAAAAATCCAGTTTTGAATAATCATTCAGTTTTATAAATCTGACTAACTGACCCCCTGACTGCAGTTGATAATACATACCTACACAGCATGTTCATAAATCTCATAGGACAAGAGGAAATTACCTCAGGTTGTGCCAGGAGAGGTTTAGGTCAGATATTAGAAGAAACTTCTTCACTGAAAGGGTTTTCAAAAACTGGAACAGACTGCCCAGGAAGGTGGTTGAGTCACCATGCCTAGAGATGTTTAGAAGACATAAAGATGTAGGGACATGGTTTAGTGAGGTTAATGGTTGGACTCGATGATCTTAAAGGTCTCTTCCAACTATTCTGTGATTCTATGATTCTATAAACAGATAGATTACTAGAGCTGGGGGTGGGGGGGGGGTAAATGGGGGATGAAGAACTATATATAAATATACGTATTGGGAAATTATAGTTACAAAAAGGAGGTAGGAGAAAGAGGAAAGTGGAAGGTGAACCATACATTTCAGAACGGCTACAAACTTCACTGAAGAGGAATATATAAATGAATATTTATGAAGATGCTATTACACTTTAAACCCGGAAATTAAATACATGCTTCTTTTAAACTTTTATTCACTACTCACATTTCTACCCACATTTAACAGTCTTAGGTGGAGGACTCAAAATCTATGTCTGCAAAAATGTCACTGCTGTTTTTTTGCTATTCGGCTGGTATTATCTTTGCAGGCTACTAAGTTTACAAGGAGGAAATATTTTTGCTATTAATAAAGATAACTAACAGAGGGAAAGAATGTAAATCAGGCTGTACAACCTGCTTTTTTTGCTTTGCTGATTACTACAGATGATTGCAAACATATTTTCTTATCTTAAGTAAAATATTTTGCTTTAAGGATAGATATAACCTATAGTCAGATATGATCACAAAGGGAAGGACAACAGGATGGGCAGCAGGAGCATCACATCAGAGGCACTATTACAACTTCCTGAATTCTCAAATAGTTCGGTCCAAATATAATATAGCATTACTGTTACACAGGAGGCCAGACTGGCCTTCATACAAGTCTTCACCTGGTCCTCAAATGTGGTCTCCACATTGAAAAACATAACTGTATAGTTTGAGCCAACAACTAAATGACATCCTTTGTGACAGGACAGAGATGAGGGCATAACCCACAGTGAATAGCAAAGTGCTACTGAGGGGAGCTCATTTTAAAAGTTTTGAATAGACACTTTTCTTTGGTTTTGCAGCCTATGGCTTACAGATCTGCAGTTTTGATTTGTGTCCATTTCCAAACAAAACGTGGCTCTATGTGCTAGTAAATACATAACCATGATGTTGCTTGCCTATTAGTTTTCCTTTATATTTCCTCTAGGGATACCTTGGCTCTAAGGCATAAATAAAATTCTAGTTAAACCCAGACAGCCCTACACCCAGGATGAAGTTCTTGCTTCAAATATAAATTATAGTGATCTCATTTCAACTTCATTTTATGGTCAAGAAAGGAATGAATGAACAAACAAAGGACTGAAGGAACAAAGGACATTTAACTCCGCATAAGGCACAGGACTTTGCTGTAATGGTCTTTATAAACAAAATCTGTTCAGCACTGAGAAAGCCTCTGTTGGCTTATAAGCATTTTTCACATGTCCTTTGTTTTACTTCGATGTCTTACAGGCATTTTTCTAGGATACTCCCTAAAATCTGCAAGCCTTTACTCAGAAAGAGTCAGCACCTACAAAAGCTTTTCAGGATAAAAAGAAGGCTCTTTGTTCAAGAAGATCTGCAAAGCTCCTGGTCTCTATTTGCAGATCCTGATCACCTTGTTTCTGGTGGTTATTGGAACAGGAAAAATAAATAACAGAAAATAATCATAAGAGTATACACATGTGGAGTTTTTTACTTATTAGGAAACTGACAATTTTCTGAATGTTTGCTGTTTTTGCAAATACTTTTCCAATATTTCTTCTTTGCTCATTTTTTCTAAAATCACTATTTTTCCATCTGTATCTGCTTTCCTTCAAACTGTACTTGTGGACTCCCCGGCACTCTCTGTATTCCCCAGGTGTTAGATTCCACTCACTTTTTCCTGGGTAGTATTTTGGCTCTTTGTAATTAGTTTTATGTAGTGTACTATACTTTTAATTAGCTATATATTACTTTGATAAGACCCATACTGGTTTGTTAGGCTGGCAAATGATCTTCACACTTGACTTGCCAGGCCCTGGAGAATTTAGTTCACCCCTGTTTGATATCCTTCTCATCCTGTTCAGCTTCAAAACAGAACCACTGCTAAATTCTCTGGGCCTCAGTGCATCCCTGTAGGTCTCCCCAGCTCTACAGGCACAGATGGGCAGGACCTGGGTCAGTGGGACTGGTAGTGTCATCTCATTTGCCCCTGACACTATGTGGTTCCTACCCACTTGTGCTGCATGGATACATGCTTCTCTCCTCTTGCTGCTGCTGCCTTTCAGTGCCCTTGCACACACAAAGCACATGCTCCCAGACTTTCCACAAGCAACTCTCAGATTTTCCCCCCCAAACACTCCCTAATGGTCATAAATCTCCTAAAGAGTCAGTATTCCTCCTTCTTTAGGACAGTAGTCTGTGTGCAACTCAAATATGTGAAGGTCTTTTTTGAAGTAATTTGGGCTTGCAGTACTTTTACACTATTTTGTGGATTTGTTTTTATTCACAAAGCACACAGACTACAGCAAATTAAATAAATTACAGCCAGGATGTCTACACTCCCAGGGGTCACATCGCAGGCAATTGGCTAGTCAAGCAGCTTCTTTTGTTCTGAAATTCTTATGAGCCCTTAATTCAGGACACTGGGGGATTCAGCAATTCCTAGAAGTAGCCTGTACAGACACGTATCTTCCTTTTGCTTATTGTTAGTATGTCACATGCAATGTCCCAGGCCCTGAAGCAGGGAAGGGAGAGGTCTGACAAAGACTCCTCCATGCCTGGCAACCTGGAACTGTACCCTTGTGCCCAGAACTGGAAGGAGACTCCATCTTACCAAACTCAGTACAAAAAGGAGGAAAAGGAGAAAGTTGTTTTGCAGCCTGAAACACTGAGCATCTTCCTCATTTTTATCTCTTGCTGTAGGTATTTACTTGTTTGTCAAAATTTTCCTCCTTCCATCTCTAGTGATCCTCACACTCCTGAAAACAAAAGAGTAAAAGCACACAGTGCTGAAAGGCACGTTCTTGGTTTGGATTCTAGGACTTTTAGCCTGCAGTGTTCTTGCTAATTCTAGTCAAGCAGCTTCTTTTGTTCTGAAATTCTTATGAGCCCTTAATTCAGGACACTGGGGGATTCAGCAATTCCTAGAAGTAGCCTGTACAGACACGTATCTTCCTTTTGCTTATTGTTAGTATGTCACATGCAATGTCCCAGGCCCTGAAGCAGGGAAGGGAGAGGTCTGACAAAGACTCCTCCATGCCTGGCAACCTGGAACTGTACCCTTGTGCCCAGAACTGGAAGGAGACTCCATCTTACCAAACTCAGTACAAAAAGGAGGAAAAGGAGAAAGTTGTTTTGCAGCCTGAAACACTGAGCATCTTCCTCATTTTTATCTCTTGCTGTAGGTATTTACTTGTTTGTCAAAATTTTCCTCCTTCCATCTCTAGTGATCCTCACACTCCTGAAAACAAAAGAGTAAAAGCACACAGTGCTGAAAGGCACGTTCTTGGTTTGGATTCTAGGACTTTTAGCCTGCAGTGTTCTTGCTAATTTTATTTTCTTGGAGTCCCACTGATTATTTTTGGCTCAAGTCTCAGAAACTTTTTTTCCCCCTAGTGCTTATCTTCTCGAGGCAACAGAGGAAGAAAATTTGAGTCACACAGATCTCTCATAACAGCTATGACAAGTATATCAAACTGGCTTTTCTAAATCCAAAGATTGTAACCTAGCCCTTGTAGTTTTGTCTTTCTTTCTCATCTTGGTTTAAAGTTCTATTTATCTGTAGAGAGAGCAGGGAACTCCCAATTATGGTAGGCTGAAAGGATGGTTTCAACTTCCTTCTTTTTTTTTAAAGCATTTTTTAAACATAATGGGAAAACACTTACATTCACCCAGATGACAGAGAAAGTATTTCCCCTTATCCTGCTTCTTTCTTCCGTTATTCCTGAACTGTGAAGAGTATATTCTGCCTATTAGCATAATTTTACAATAATGGGGAAATTCTCGTTGTGTGTAATGGGAAAATTAGAGTGATGATTCGAGCCACTAAAAACTAGTTAATTTTAAGAAGTCTATATCTGTAAGGTGAGGTTCTGGAGAGCCCCATTTTTTTAAGTATGCAAGTGCACTGTAAACACTTGTCCTACATTCTGAAAACAACTTGTGTGCGTTAATGTCTCATTTTCAGTGGAACAAAGCCTAAAGCACTTCTGTCTGAATCAGGAATCACATTAATCTCTAAGGAAAACTTACTCCTCACACAGGTAGATTATTTGCTGTATGAGATTTCAGATAGAAAATTTCTGCCCCAAAAAGGACAGATTTACTAGGATGCAAGCATTGCTTTATTTCCACTCTATATATAGGAGTATATACTAATCCCTTGTAGTATCTACAGCTTTGTTAATTAAAAAATTTCAGGTAACTAGTGGTTTATACACTTACCAATCAAGGATGGGGAAGCCTCATAGACTTACACCTCTCTAAATAAAGAATCATAGAATCATAGAACACCACGTTGGAAGAGACCTCAAGGATGATCTGGTCCAATCTTTCTAGGTACTACTATAGTTTATATGAGATGGCTCAGCACCCTGTCAACCTGAGACTTAAAACTGTCCATTGTGGGGGAATCTACCACTTCCCTTGGGAGACTATTCCAATGTTGGTCCTCATGGTGAAAAATTTATCTCTTGTGTCCAAATGGAATCTTCCCAGGAGCAACTTATGTCCATTACCCCTCATCTTTTCCATGTGACTCCTTGTAAATAGGGAGTCTCCATCTCCTTGGTAGGCACTCTTTAATACTGGAACATGATTATAAGGTCTCCCCTAAGCCTTCTTTTCCCAAAACTGAACAAACCCAGTTCTCTCAGCCTCTCCTTATATGGCAGGTCCTCCAGTCCTCTGATCATCGTTGTGGCCCTTCTCTGGACCCTCTCCAGCTGATGCCCACCACTCACCCTGCATCAGCCACAGGGATAAGCTGAATAACTGTGCATCAAGAATATTAAAATGTAGAAAAGGCAAGGCAGTATAGAATTTGTCCACAGGGTCAGTACATTTTAATATTGCCCATATATTTTCTATAAAGTTTTACAAAATTGGAGGATGTTAATTTGTGTTACAAATAAAATGAGATGCTCGGTTTATTATAACATCTTTTTTCCCCAGCTGAGTCTCAAAGCATTTTGGCAAGTTCTGCTTTGATTTATAACCACTCTGTTCCCAGAATGGCACAGTTAGATCCAGAATTTGTTGAATTATTTGAGGAAGCTGCTTGAAAGCCAGGATTTCACTGAATATATGAAAGATCTAGTAAAAAACTTCAAGAGCCTAAATAGCAGTGCCAGGCTGTAAACCTCTGAAAAGTACAACCCAGCTAGTTAAGCAAGGGTAGATGGGCTAGAGGAAGCAGAAATCTGCCTTTGGGCTTAAAGACAAAAAAACTCTACCAACAATGAAAATATGATTGGGCATTAGTCCAGGCAGAGTGACTGCAAACACACATCAGAATCCCTCCTGTGCAGGAAGGGTCAGTTTTGTCCCAGTGTCCACAAAGAGCAGCAGGGTGACATTTTGTAGCGGCAGAGGAGATATATCAATCCTTTCAGTAATCATAGGATCTGCAAATAATAACCTACAGGCTCCTCTGTTCTAACTGCTTTTCAGTGCAGGAGCATAATCCCTTTTGTAGTTCTACAAGCATTTTATCTAGCCTGGCTTTTCATGTTCCATGGGACAGAGTCTCTCTCCCTCCCTGGGGGGGATTATTCCGTGGCTAATAGTTCTCATGGCCAGGAGGACTGTTTCTAGCTAGCTCTGCTACTGCTAAGACATTGTAAATAATTCCTCTGTATTGCTGGTGCATCTGTTTTTACATATGTCCATGCATAAAGTGGCCACAGTTTCTCCTCCTTTAAGAGTTTAGTTATATTTTAAATACTTAATTCCTCAAGAAAAAAGTCTGTGCTCCATTTCCACAGCAGCCCTTCTTAATGCTGAACTTTAGCTCCTGTCAGTACCATGCAGGCAGGCACCAGCTGGTGCAGTGCATTGCCCAGGTGATACTTCAGATGAAATCATAAAAACTTACTGGCAGAGGGACCATTACTACCCTCCTTTTTGACAGGAGTCTGTACACAGCCCTATACCACCAGCACTTTCTGGTGCATAGGTTTATATATGATAACTACAAACTGAGTAATAAGACATGAATCCTGAAAAAGAGTTTGCTGTCATTCCACAACTAGCTCAATCTGGAACACCCACCCTAGCTCCCTCTAACTGGATAACTGTTTCAGGTTACCCTTCCACAGTTTTAAGTGGTTTACATTTTTTCCTAACTAAAGATGTTTTTTTTCAATCTCTCCACATTCTGCTGTAGTCCTTCTGTAGTTTCACTATGTGCTCAGTTCCTTCCAGGCACTTAAATATTACTCATAAATGTTGATACCAAGCCCATTACTACTTCTCTCCAGTCACCAATTAAAGTACCAATTTAGATCCACGATAATCCTGGTCTTAGTAAAGACCATTAAAGAAACCTCCTACTAACACAGTATTTTCCCAAACACCACAACCTTTGCTTTTGTCTCTCCACAGATGGGACACTGTCAGAGATGCAAGCTTTCCTAGCCAGCCTTTTTCCAAGAGAAGAACCATGGTATGTGAGAAAGGATGACATTTCTTAAAATGCGTTTAATTTTGTATAATCTTAAGTCTTCAGGATGCAAATATATCTGAAAGTGTTTCACTAGCTACAAAAATATTCCTAGGACTTCTAGCTAGAAAAAGATCCCTGAAGTTTTAAGCAGTTGTTCCAGTTTGATTTGGTTTTTTTTGGTAGTGGGGGAAGGGCCCCAGAAGTGTCTCGATGAGGAGCTGAGAAGTTCCCCTGATCCAAACCCAGACAAGGAGCCATTAGAGGGACAATAGATGTGCCTCAGTGAATAACATATGAAAGAAATGACATCACACCTGAGCAGAGAAGCACCAGGAGGAGAAGAGCTGTGCTGGGGAAGGAGAGCAGTGCTGGTGGTTGGTGAGAAAGAAGGGGAAGAAGGTGCCCAAGCAGAAGTTTCCCTGCAGCCCATGGCGAGATGGCAGCTGTGCCCCTGCACTCATAGAGGAATGTGGTGGGACATTCCCTGGGGGCACCAGGAACTTGGCCACTGGACTTGGATTTTGTGGCCAGTGGATTTGCTGCCTGTGGACTCTGATCATGCAGCTTTGGAAGACCCCGGTGCCAGGGGAGTTTGTTCCCGAAGCAGCCCCTGACTCTGTGGGAAGCCCAGGCTGGAGCAGCTCTGGACCTCGTGGGAAGGACTCATGAAGGAGAGGTTCGTGGAGGACTCTCTGCCATGAGAGGGACCCCGTGGGAAAGTAGGGAAGGACTGTGAGGAATCCTTCTTCCTGAGGAGGAAGCAGCAGCAGGAACCACCAGCATGTGAACTGACTCTAAACCCCATCCCCTGTCCCCCTGTGCTGCTGGGGGGAAGGAGGGAGAGAAACAAAGGGATTTGGACTCGGGAAGAAGGCAGGGGTGGGGTAACATCTGCACGCCCTGCTCTTTGTGTTGTGTGTGTCCTGTGTGCGTTTGATTAGTGTGAAATTAAATTATTGTTTTTCCCCAGGTTGAGTCTGTTTTGCCCGGGACCTTAACTGATGAAGAGCCCTCCTTGTCCTTTGTCTCAGCCCATGAGCTTTGTCCTCCTTATCCCAGAGTGTGTGTGTGTGTTTGGGGAGATGAGTGAGTGGTCACGGGGCTGTTCCTTTGTTGTTGTGTTAAGCCCAAACCACAACAGCAGTGATTTCAGAAAGAAGTATAAAATAGATCTTGAAAGTTTGATTCACGCTAAGTAGGAGGCTAGAACTACTGCAAGCAAAGATATCTAAAGGGATAGCTATACAAAGACTCAACTAGAAAGAGAATGCACTCGTTATACTCCAGCCTACAGCCAAATGCAAAGAAAGAATTTAGTACAAAAAGAAAAAAGCTGTGCCTGTGTTACATCTGCCATTATATAAAGTAGTCCAAACATGAATTTTCATGACCTGGTGAAAAAGAAAATAAGACATTCTGCCTTTTGGCAGAATGCCACTCTGGATCACATCAAAGACTTACTGATTGTTCATATATATGCCTTGCATTAGCATCACAAGGGCAAAAGCTGTAGAAGAAGACCATCTTATGAAAATCAAACTGGTTTATACACAACTAGTGATCATTTTATCATGGTTTGTCCACAAAATTAGTCATTTGTGAATGGTTAGAAGCTTATTCCACTCAGGCAGGAAAAAAAGGGAAGGGGACATTGTTTTTCAGGGAGGGAGGCAATGGAATTGCAAAAGTAAGTAAGAAGAGAAGAAGTAAGAGAACAAGGACATGGCAGAGAAAACGACTAACTGAAATAAAAGATCATTGAAGTAAAGAAACTATAAACCTGATCTCTTAGACTAGGGTTAGTTTTTTATATTTCCTGTTAAAAACTGGCTGTTAGATCTTACTGTAACACTGATCTTCTGTATGACTGAAGATGTGTCATTTCTTCAAGTGTGTCTTTGTTTAGTTCTTTATTTACTAGCTCTACAGATCTATACTAAGAACAGACACGTTAAGATTTTAAAGAGCTCAGGTGCTATAATAGCTCCCCAGGCAGAGATTTAGGTAGGATGTAAAATACCTAAATCTGGGTACTTACTTCTGACAGGAAGGATATTATGTTACTCTTAAGCTATATTTCTCCATTGCTTTGTTATGGAGTAGAGAAACACACTGCTCTTGGAAAAATGAATCCCCAAATCAGAGTTATTAACTCTGTCTTTATATTGTCAGAGTAAAATTATCCTAACCAGGACTGTTTCTTTCTATGCTGCAGAGACACTGAACTTGCTTCAGACCTGAAAGCAACTTTAATTTGTTATCAGAGTTCTGTGCTAAGCCTACCTAGCATTTGAAACAAATGCTATGATTTCCAGAAGGTACCAGGAGAATCAGGTTGCCAAGGAAATTGAGGTCAAAAGTTGTAGAAATGGCCATTGCTGACACTGAATAATACAATATATACAAAGTTGTTTAAATCATATGAGCTAGCTGCAACTGCCATCATAAGTCTTTATCTACTCCATCCAAGCTACTCTGGTTTCTGGACTGGCACATGAATTTTCACCCTGAAGTGGCCAATAACTAACTCCCTGAATCAAGCTCTAAGGCTGCCTCCAGGCTGTGTGAAGAGAAGTCCCACAGACAAATCCAGCTGAACGTGAAAAAGGTTGAGCTGGCTTTTTCAACTTTGTTTTAACAAAGACAGTGTCATTGATTTACCTCCGACAAGCGTCTCTGTTACCATGTGTACCTGTGCCTGCTTCTTCAGAATCTCAGTTTGCTTTCCTTGCTCAAGGAAGCACATTGGTTTCAAGCTCAGGTTTCTCCTGCCTTCACATCCCAGGATTTACTTCTCTCTGGTTTTAGGATTGTGACCAAGTGCAGTAGAAGTTCTGTGCCCCTTTTTTGGCCACAAGTCAGATAGGCAGGCAGCCTAGAAGGTCAAATCCTTGCTTTGTGCCTGGGTCTCCCCACCTATAAATTTAGGAAAAGGGTTTTAACTCCTCTCTGTAAAACATCTTTTTGCTATTAGGAGTACTGTTACTGGCATAATAATTGGAGACATTGTGAGTGTGGAAAATATTGTCTGACAGTTAAAAAAAGGAAACTATGTGAAGACGATTGGTTTAGTTTTCTCATAGTAAAACACATTTTGAAAATCTCTCATCAACATAATGAAGCAATGTGGACAATTTGATACTGAAGCAAGTAAGAGTGATGCTGTGTAACAAAATTGCAACGTGGCATCCTAATCCACATCAGTTTTGTTGGTGTTTTCAAAGTCCAGAATTAAGAAAACAGGGCTTAGTGTTAACCCATGCTTGAATTCTAGCTACATATAAGAAATAATGCATCTCTTAATGTTCTCAGCCAATTCCTTAAGTAGATGTTCCTTTTAAGATGTTTTTGTAAATCAAGTCTATATATGAATGCCCTATAAGCCTCTTCAAATCAAAATATGTTGGTGATGTCCAGGATGAAAATTATGAGGACAAATGTAACATGCAAGGACAAAATAAAAATTTCCTGTGATTTTGGAAGACTTGTGGTTTTGTGATTTTTTGTGATTGTGGCTGCAAGTCCCAAAAACAAATTACAAACTACGGCACCTAAATACTGCACTGCTGGAATAAATTATTTCAAACTTCTTCTGCCTTGATTCTTTACTTCTACACTGCATGTGCTTTGTCAGAAGGGAGAAGATGCTGCAGAAGCTTTGGACTTGGAAGAAAAAGCAACACATCAAAAAGATATTCCCTGTTTTTAACAGTGCATACCCAGGTGTTATTGCAAATGCAGGCAGATATGACTAACCATCTAGACTATAAATTGATGCTCAAAACACAGAAGTTACTAACTTGAAGCCAGAGCAATGGCACCATGCACATGTGCACACAGACATACACCCACATGAGAGCACTAACATCTTGCACCCATTACTTGTCGTCTGATACAGACATAATCTAGTTAAAATGGAAATGTATTAGGAAAGTCAAACAATTAATTGATCCAAGAAAGGTTGTTTCATGTTTTGTGTAAATCAAAGCTAAAAATTCATTTGAGGGACACTGCTGTATTGTAGACTAAACAGAGTTTGGCATGAGCACAGGGCTTGGTGTGGGTGTTAAAGTTGTTCTGCACTACACATGGTCAGTAATCCTCAGCAGAAATGTTAACTCAATTTGTCAGTATTATCTTTATGTCAACAGTAATGCTTAAATATTTACAATAGACATAGTACTCCGAGGGTTCGTAACACAAGATAAATTGGAAAAATGCTAACAAAATGGATGGTACTAATACAGGCCCTTGGCACTTTGTACTTTTCAATTTTATATACAAGAGGGTTTGCCTGAAAGTTGGATTTTATTAAGCTCTATGTTTTATTTGCTAACCCCCAAGCTTTTGCTAAAATGAAGTAGAAATTTGTATAATCATTGTAAAAACAGAAATGTATTAGCTTAGTGATGCATGAGAACTGGGTCCATGAGAAAGAGGCACAGAGTTTTACAAATATGTTCTGGACCAATTTCAGTCTTGATATAAGTGACTGTGAATACTGTAGACCTGAAGCTGAGTTGCACCTGTTTATATACTGGCAGAACTCAACCCTGTGTCATCAAGGAGATTATAAATTTGCAGGTTTTTTTGTGGGTTTTTTTGAGATCACATATTCCATATATAATATAACTCCAAATGCATTACAAGATAAATAAAACAACTGCAAATTTTGCAAATAGCTAGGAAGAGATAATTAAAAAAATAACTAGGGAAAATATTTTTGAACCAGCTCTGAGAAGAGAGGAACAATGTAATACAATAAGACAACCTTCCTTGACTCTTTCTTTAATTACTCTCTCATTGCCATATATTTTTCTAATGAATCCTCCTAATGAATGCTGGATTTGATGGGCAAGCATTTGCTTCAACCATGCATGATTTTTGCATCACCCTTAACCTTCATTTTTTCCCATTTGCCTTTCCTTCTAAACTGCTTCTCAGTATTTGTTGACCCCTGTACTGATATACTCTCACTGACTCAAACACAAAATTCCTCCTGGTATCCCCTCCAGGCATAAGTCACCAGATAGCAGCATGTGAGGAACATCACTGTCTATTTTGACACACTGGTTTTAACAAAAAAAAAACCAAACACAACAAACAACTAGAAAAAAATAACCAGATCTTCCCTTGGATCAAACAATTTCACTTTCCATTTAGCAGTACTTAAAACAGTTTTAAGCCACTTACACGGATTTGTTGTATCTTACATGTCAGTATTCCTCCATAACATTGTGCTCCACCACTTTCTACAACTAGTGTATCTGTTGTTCTGCTATTAGTCATACCAGAACCCGCCATTTGGAAAAGTTGGTATTCGTTTCTCCCTGATTCTCTCTCATTGTCTGCTCTGCTTTGAAGTCTGAGAACATTTCGGGATATTCTGAATCTCACAGAAGGACATATAAGAGACACTGCAACAAAACACTGTGGCACAAAGTGGCTTTCATCTATGCTACTACCTTTTTCCATTATGACTACATACCACTTCAGTGGGTACAAAGCCTCTATGTTTTGCTCATGTAGTTCTTGTTCACCTCCCCGTTTCCTCCACTTTCACAACCCAGAAGTCGTCACTTAGCTGTGATACTTTGTAAATCTGAATAAACTGTCCAAATTAATAATTAACCAAAGAGCAAGTGAGAGATTAAGGGGGGGAAAAAAAATGTCCTGTGCAAAACATACTGCTCTTTCAGAGATGACTGACCTAGAAAGTTTTGTCAAATGAATAGCAACTCAGTGTCAAACTCCCCAAAACATTTCTGTTCCTGTTCCAAGAGAGTATAATTTCAAGGGACTAAAACCTAAGAGGAAGATACAGAAGAAAACATGCTTCAGAGCATCTATACTGTGCTATAGTAATTCATACATATACTATATACGAGTAGTATCATCATGACTATATGTCATTATTTTGCAAGACCTCAACCATTTCCACACATATTTGCATTTTTTCCTTCCTCTTGGTCCCTCCGGCCCACCAAAAGATCTGCAAACTACTTCAAACTACTCAGTTTCAAGCCAATATACATTTACATCCTCAAAGATTCCCATTCTTTTAAACAGAACTGATCATGGCAAGAAAAGGGTAAATATGATCCAGCCTCTCTCTCCCTACTTACACACATACAAATTTCCTATACATAGAACGCTCACTGTTCTTTAATTAGGGAAGCCAACTGGGATTTGAAAATTTCTTTGAAGGAAGCACTGAAACAATGTTTAGAAAATGTATGAAATCTCATCTTGTCTTTGAGCTGTCACTCAGGCTTTGAGTCTTTTGCCCCATATTCTATTCGCCATTCTTATTCTGGACCTGTGATATCTGATTCCTGTTTCTGTAATTTCCATCTTTTGTTCACAAGTCTGTTCTCCTCACAATAACACTATTCAGATAAGGTATGTCTTTGAGTTGTCAACTACTACTATTTTTTTTTTCTCCTTGTAAAGATCCCATTAGTTCTTTGGGATTCTGTGATACGAACGTACAAAGCAAGAGCCTTCTGCTGAAATACTGCAGCTCACTTTTCAGTACTCCTTCGGACAGCATTAGCAGGGAGTTTTTATAGTTTACCTTGCAAATGATTGAAACCACTCTTTGTTAAACAAAAGAATGAAGGGAGTCCAACAAAAGATATATTTATAGTACATTGCATGTGTGTTACGTTGTCCTGGCACTAGAGGAAAAATGTAAGGGATTATTTCTAGATAAGGCACCTTGCAAATATAAAATATGCATATTGTGACACTTTGCCCATATAATAATCATTCAGCTGAAAATGGTATGCTTTCAAGCTTTTAAAAGTAAAACAATGAGTGCAGTGACCTTGAACTGCACAGCAAAAATACATAGCCTATCTTTGTTATATCTCCTCTCAGCACAGGGATTGTTGGTTTTTTTGAGGTACACATTGCCCAGTAAAATTGATCAGGACTGCTGTGATGTAAGTAATAAATCTGTAAGAAACCCCACTATATTTCAAATAATTTTGATAACAAAAAGAGATGGATGTTTTGTACTCTGGATCTTGGATGTAATTGTATGGTGCATATTTACATAACAAATCTCCAAGCCTTACATTTCTGGTTCTTTACCAGTCACTTGCTTTGAGACTTTTGACACACCACTTATATTTAGTTATGTCATCTTATCTACCTATAACATGAGAATGTTACCATTTTCATCAAAGAGACTTGATTCAGAGGTGTAATTTCATTTAGAAGTACTTGAGATTCTTACATGAAAAAGATTTCATCCATGTCCAAGGTCTGCATTCCAAATACTTAATAATAAAGCTATCGATCAATCACTGAGGATCTATAGGCACAAATTGATGGACAAAATTCACATTTCAACAAAACTAGCTGTATAGTTAATATTACTTGCCTAGCTTTGTCAAAATTATTTAATATTTTTATAGTGCTTACGATAAAATAATAGTCATTGAAAATTTTCTACCAGCTGTAACCATAGCTCAGCATTTTTTTTAGAGCTTATGGAATGGCTCAGGATGTCTGTAACCAAACATAATAATTTTAAAATATATTTGTTAGAATGGAATACCAAGACTGTATTTTTTTTTCGGCTAGTTTATCCCATTTTAATTAAAACAAAACAAAAAAAATTAACAGTTCCTATAAAAAGATGGATTCTCAATGGGCATCAGGAGTTTGTGAAGCCCCAGGCACAACTAATTGCAAGAGCAAGGGAGGATGTTTAGGTAATGTACTGAAAACAGCAGGATACTTAAACAGCACCAGTGACTGATCTTTTGTGAATATTCTAAAGTGCAAATATCTAAATTCTAAACATCTAAATTTATACTTCTAAAGCCCACAGAAAATATAATGCGGGGTGCACTGTGTGCGTTTTACAAAGACAGGATTCAACAAAGTACTTAGTGAATACCTGTAGGTGGTATTAAACTAAACTACATTATGAACTGAGGTTAAGCTGCCCCTAGGTGTTCTGCTGAGCCAGGGGTAATCATTGCTTGCACTTGCTAAACTGGAAGTCTGGTGCAGTTAGAGCTGAAAACATGTTCTAATGCCTTTTTTATAAGGAAAATAAGCACCAATAAACACTCTTCTGAGTAATGAAATATGGTTTCTTTGGCTTTACTGACCCAGTTCTCTTGGTCCTCTCCAGCACTTCTGGTCTCAACAGTCAGCACTACCAAGACACCAAACAGAGGAAGTATATCTGCTAGTCATGGCACCTACTCTCTGGCAGACTCCAGCAGCGGTTGCTGGCTGTAGTTCCAGCTTTATCTGAGGATGTGTCACATATTTAGGCTGTTATGTGATCTGTCTTTGCTGCTTTCCCTTCCTAAAAGCTTTCTCCATTCCCTGAACTTCTACGCTTTTTTCACATTTGTGAATTAGGTGCCATCTGACTTGCTCATGAAATAGCTACATAGGCTGTTTTGTAGCCCCAGGATGGGAGCCAAGGCTCTCCCTACATTTGTGTGACTTCTGCCTCCCTGAAGGAAAACTAATTATCATATAGGCACATCTATATTCTGTTACCATAATTTCAGGGAAGGAAGGTCAGACATGCAAGCACAGCTTCTTGCTTGCCTTTTCAAATGGTATTGCTGCTTGCCACTCAGAAGGAAGCTTGCCACATGTAAGAATTGTAGAGCAAAGACACTAAGAAACTTATTTTCAAATGCTGATCCTCAACCAATCACCCCAGAGCCTGTTAGAGCCATAGAGCTGTGTTTGTGGCCTGGACACCCACATGCAAAGTGTGTTTCACATCGGGAAGGATGCAAGAGCATGTTTGATTTGTCATGTTCACAGCCAGGGGGCATTTGCAGGCACAAGTCAGAGCCCCAAAGGCAAAGGAAGGCCTCACCACTGCACAGTGAAGAGGATCCTTTTGATCCCTAAAGGTACTGTTGTGAAGAACTGTCTTCCTGTGTTTATGGGAATGTGCTGTGATCAACATCAGAAACACCTGGACAAGCAGAAAACAGCAGCTAGCCTCTTTGAAACCCAGCTTCATACTCAAAACTAAATTAGTTGGACAAAACAGCAGAGGGTAACATGCACCAATCAGAAAAAAATAAAGCCATTTCAAGGGAGGCTGAAGCAGGCCCAAAATTATCATCTGAATACCTGCACATCATTTTTGTGTGTGCTAACAACAAATTGGCCTTTACATTCACCTGACAAGATTTTTTCACAAACTTTCTTCATTCATTCAGAGATAAATCTTACTTCCAAACTAGCTCCTACTGGAAAATACTGACAGGCAGTGAATTTAGTCTCCAGGTCACCCTTTGGGCTGCTTCAATCCATCACTGTAGATAGAGCTGTTATGATTAATCTTAAGGACTGCCACAAGGGTAGAGAGGCCATTTAAGGAATGTGGGAATGGTCCAGACTTACTTTGTCTTTTTATTTCATTTCAGTGTACCTTGAAAGAGGCCCTAAATTTGCACTAGCTTTCTCATAAATAAATACAGGACTTTTTCTAAGCTTTAACATGTTCAGAGAGGATTTTTTTTTTTTTTCTAACAGAAAGATCAATGAATCAACACCATTCCACACTTTACACTCATATAAAAATACCCTGTGAGTATTTACAAATAAAAGGAGACAAGGAACTCAAGAAATACACATTTCAAAGGCAGGTGCTCTAAAATTTTACACTAAGTTACAGGAAGTATCCTAGAAAGCAGGAGACAGATGTAATAATGGAATATATATATAATTCGGCATCTTGTTTTTAACAAAGACAGTTCTCTGCTGGTTGGAAGTGGACCACATCTCATACTGAGTGGTTACTTAGCTACAAATGAGTAATTTCATGAGCTTTTAAGCTTTACTTATCATACATCTGTGAATAAATAGTTTTCAGTGAACTTACTTGATATTCACTGAGCTGAGTTATTTGCTTAGTTCAACAAGTATTTTTGTACATCTGAGATTTGAGCTATGCTACTGAGTTGTGATTAGTTGGACGAATGACCAGGCAAGTAACATGCTTGAAAGTACAGATCATGCCCTTTCAAAACATATGTTGGTCTAATCAATTCTCTGCTTGGAAAGAAACTCTAGAATTTCTACCACGCATTTTCTCCGTACACCTCGAAATGCTTTTCCCAGTAAAATCCCATTATTCCAATGCATACCAGTTTAGATAAAGTGCCTAGAAAAACCTGCACACTATCACCAGATTCTTAATCACAATCAGCTGAAGGTTTGTTTTAAATATTAAGAGACACGATTCATAAAAGCATCTCAGGTGGTTCACTGCAGGAAGGGAAGGAATGTGCCAGGATGGTAAGGGAGCACTCTAAATTACACAGAAGACTACAGATTTATACCTTTATCAAACAGAAAGAAGCTGCCAAGGCACAGTAGTTCAGTATCTCTTGGATATCCTAAATATCCTCTAGAAAGGTGATTCATTTGCCTTATTTTGCATTGAATCCAGAAGATAAGGATAGAAAACTGGAATTTCACTCCTAGAATCTAATATGACTTGTGTAAGAAATGAAGTAGACTTTTAAAATTATTTATAATATCACCCAGACATGGAAAAGTGTAGGCCTTTTTTCTTTTCTCACCTAGCTGATGATAAAAGCAGTAATCAGGTAAGTGCTGAAGATATGGTGTTATGGTAAGGCACTTGACCCAGCTGTAAGCACTTCAGTGAACAAGAAAAATTCTTCTTTTGTAAGACAGAAAACCAGGGAAAGTATCTGAAAACACTGGCATCCTTGATGGGATGAATGTTTTTATGGAAGTTAGAAGTATTTTGGAAAAGGGCACTAGAGTTCTGCAACAACCACTACTCCCCAAAGAGATGTAACTAGAGCCCAAAACAGTCTAAACTGAATGTTTAGTGAAAAAAAACCAGTAATTGCAATGCAATAGCTCTGGGTCGAGAGAAGATATATGTATTTTTCAGATGGCAGTCTGACAATGGTCTCTCCCTTCTTGCCTTAGATGTCCCAGGAGGTCCAATGATCAGGATTATATATAGAATTGACTGAACCGTCTTGAGTATTTGTTTCACAGTGACGATCAGCTGGGGTTTTTAGCTGCAAACCAAGAGCCAAGTCTTTCAAGATGACTTCAAGTTTTCAAGTTAAATTTGCTTTGTGAAGGATTTCATACCACATCACAATTAGATTTGGTAAAGTTTCCAGCACCAAAATAAATCAAGTGCGCATATCCATGCCATGGTGTTGATGCATCTGCCACACATTTTCTTTGGACAAGCAAATTTCACACAGCCGCTGTTTTCCAAAAAAGGTAACAGCATGTTACCTTTTACATCTGTATCTTTACAGTCATGTTTTTGCTAGTCTCTTCTGGAAGAACTTGTTTAAAACAGAGATGGGACAAAGGTAAAAAGGAGCAAGTAGGTGTCAAGAATTTCTACTGGGAAGAATTCCAAGATGTTGAATCATGACTGGTGACCTTTCTTTCTTTGCTCTCTGAGGTACCACCCACAGCAGATTACTTCAAGCAGTAGAATGAAAGATCTTCTGTCATGCAGCTTTGCTTCTCTGCATCCTGTAGAAAGACGGTCTACAAATAGATATAGTCACAGTCCCTCTGGACTTGGCACTAAGAAGCAGTATGTGCAAAAGAAAAGTACTGGGAAACAAATTATCAAATGTCTTGTATTTGTAAGAAGCAAAAAAGCACCATGACGCTATGCTTTCTTTTGTTCTTAGTCCACAAAAAGACAGTATGTAGATGGTTTTTGAAAAAAAAAAAGGGTATATGGGCAACAACCTCCATGTGGTTAGACAGGAAAGCCCAGAAGAATTAATCACATCAGATTAAATTCTAAATATATTCACTTACAATGCTGCATGTCTGGGAGAGACACACAAATAAGTGTTGCATCAGAGGCAGATAAAACCACAATGTTCCACATTCACCCGAAGTTCTAAGAGCACCAATGTGCCAAAATTAAGCCTTATTGGCTTGTGGGACTCCTTGGAGACCGCTGGGTGTCTGAGTTTATCTGACAGAGCTATAATCTGGAATAAATATCTTTCTGTCCTGCTTTATTACCTGTCTTTTTCTGTTCTCAGTTGATTTTTTTCATATACTTCTCATTCAGTTTATCACTCCTACATATTTAAGTTTCTTAACATGATGCCTACGCAACACTGGAAACTGAAGGGCTGTGACGTACTTGATGGTAAAGCAAGAGTGGATATTTTAGCCTTGTGGGTTTCATAAGCCATTACCTTCAGTGGTGAGCTATAGAAACTATGTCACAATATAACAATGGAAAAAGTGTTCTTCAGCTAAAGTGAAAAAGCAGCAATTTCTTTTCCTGGAATCACAACAGCTGGAAACATCCTCAGCTAGGAAGCACAGTGTGGAAGGATAGTGAGAATACTCTTCTAGGTAAAATCTTGGCCCTGCTGCAATAGAGACAGAAAACAGTTTTTACCTCAGTAGAACCATGATCTGACCTTTGCCAAGTTTACATAGGTTAAGATTTTTATTAGGTAGTGCTCAAAATACAATATAAGGTTGGGTAATAAATTGTCTGGTTTACTTTCATTCATAACTCATGATGTCACCTACCCGGACTTGTGCAAAGTGTTCAACACTGTCCTGTATGACATCCTGGTCTCAGAACTGGAAGAATATGGATTTGATGGACCACTTGGTGGATAAGGAATTGGCTGGATGGTCACACTCAGAGACCAGCGACAAGTGGCATTCCTCAGGGGTTGGTACTGCTGATACTGGGGCCAGTGCTGTTTAACATCCAGCAACATGGACAGTGAGATCGAGGGCATCCTCAGCCAGTTTGCTGACAACACCAAGCTGTGTGGTTGTCACCCTAAAGGGAAGGGACACCATCCAGAGGGACCTTGACAGGCTTGAGAGGTGTGTCCAAGTGCAAGGTCCCGCACCTGGGTTGGGGCAAGCTCAAGCATAAATAGAGGTTGGACAGAGAATGGACTGAGAACAGCCTTGAATAGAAGGACCTGAGGGCGTTGGTCAATGAAAAGCTCCACATGAGTCAGGATTGTGCACTCACAGCCCAGAAATCCAACCACATCCTGAGCTGCATCAAAAGAAGCGTGGCCAGCAGGTCAAGGGAGGTGATCCTGCTCCTCTACTCCATACTCATGACACCCCACCTGGAGTACTGTGTCCAGTTCTGGAGCCCTCAACATAGGAAGAACATGGAGCTCTAGGAGCAAGTCCAGAGGAGGGCCCCAAAGATGATCTGAAGGCTGGAGCCCCTCTCCTACAAAGACAGGCTGGGAGAGTTGTGGTTGTTAAGCCTGGAAAAGAGACCTCTGAGGAGACCTTATAGAGGACTTCCAGTACCTGAAGGGGCTACAGGAAAGGTGGGGAGGGACTTTTTACAAGGGCTTGCAGTGACAGGATGAGTGGCAATGGCTTGAAACTGAAAGAGGGTAGATTTAGGTTAGATGTTAGGAAGAAATTATTTCCTGTGAGAGTAGTGAGACACTGGAACAGGTTGCCCAGGGAACTTATGGATGCCCCCTCCCTGGAAGTGTTCAAGGCCAGGCTGGATAGGGCTTTGTGCAACCTGGTCTAGTGGGAGGTGTCCCAGCCCATGGTAGGGGGGGTGGAACTAGATGATTTTCTAGGTCCCTTCCAACCCAAACCATTCTATGGTTCAATTATGATAATGTAACCTCAATTTTGTACACTTTGCTTTTAGTCTGGGAATCCAAGGCTGTTAAACAGTCTTTGACGAGCATCAGATTTTATTCATGGTTCTGTTGAAAATTGCAAAACCTAGCATTAGACTTCAAGGAACTGCCAGGAAAAAAAATGTTGATTTTAAAGCAGAAGGTGTTTTTTTACTTCAAAATAAGTTAAAAAAGAAAAAAGTTGCACACAAAAAGGATCCTATAGAAAGTGAAAACTGAGATTATTTGGGAGGAATGTAAAGGAAGAACATAAATATATATGGACAAACCACTCTGGGACACACACAACATGTAGTAAAACTACAGTTCATATGTGGACTGAAATGGGTTCTCATTGGTTCTGCAAATCCTCTAGGAGTCAAAGGATAACCGGGAGAAATATTGGCTTGCTACCTAGTGAGAAAGATCGAAGATACCATACAACATAGTACATGTTTTGTTTCAGATTCTTTTAAAAGGCTCAGTCTCACTTACACTATCAGAATTAGCACCAGAAAGTTGTTAGCTAAATTAGGTTATTTTAAATAACCTGGATTTTAAATCTACTCCTAGGAACACCTGGCTGGAGCACCCATCACCATTTCCAATAGTCTTTTAAAACCTGCAGGGATCAATGAGATTTCTGAGAAACATTATGTCTATCCTTAAAATAAAGGGAGAACAGATTATCAGAGAATGGTACACTAGTCAGTTTAACTTCAGTTTCCAGAAAGAAAGAAAAAAAAAAAAAAAAAGGCAAACATAAAGAAGGTAACACTTTGCAAGCACCTGGAAGTGGAAGAAATAAGGAGGTAAGCAACAACCAAGACCAACTAGTCAAATTCCCATGTAATTTTCTTCTGTGATGAGTATGAAATTGATTAGATGGAAAAAAAGCAGAGGCACTGTCTGTCTCAACCTCAGTAAGGCTGTTAACACTGCTTCCAGTGATGTTTTGGGACAGTGTGAAGTTCTCTGACGCCTTCATTTCAAGCCATTTAGTCCACTGGTCCTACACTGACCAGTTTTCAAAATTCCTGATTTGGCCTGATCTAATAAATCCTTACAGATTGAGCCTGGTCACAGATGACTATGTGATCAAGCCCAGCCTGGAAACAGTGATTAAAATGTGGGAGCATAACTAGTGAGAAAAATGTGCACAGGCAGCTGACATCAAAAAGCTAAAAATTAGTAAGAAAGGCTTTACCGAGTCCTGGGGCTGGTAGTTTAATTACTGACCTGGTGGATGAAAGAAACAGTTTTTCAAATTTATAATTAAGATCAATCTTGAGGGATGCAATAGAATTCAATATGATCTTGTCAGTTTGAAGAAATGGCATAAAAACCAATAGAGCAGGCAAGGGAGTGACAACAGTCTTGAGGAGGGATTATCCACTTTAAAAATACAGCACAGTGAGCAACAAAGTAGTAGATCACAGGCTACACGTCAGTTAATACTGCCATGCTAAGGAAAGTCTGATTCCAGTTTCAGGCATTTAAAAAGCAGTTTAGCCTGCAGAAGACACGAAGTAGTCTTTCCATCGTGGTAAGGCCTCAGCTGGAATAGCAACTCAATCTCTTGCAGAGACACACAGACCAGATGAAGGAAAAATCCAGAGGAGGTCTGCAATGTTAAACATGTGACTTGGAAGAAGTGATTGAAAGACCCTAGGACTGTTTAGCCTAGATAAGAGAAAACTTGTGGAAAACAGAATAACAATCATCTGGCATCTAGGCTGTTGCTAGGAAGGTCAATAGGAGAAGGAATGCCACAAGGGATATTTGAGAAGGCATTACGATAAACCTTCTAGTACTAACCACTGCTAATCAGTTGCCTGAGGAAGTTGTGGTATTAGCATCATGGGAGCATTTAAGAACAATTTAGACAAATATGTTTCATGAATGACATAAACTGGGAATGGACTGAATGAGTTCTTTCCTCTGAGTGTATTATCACCATTAATCCACTCCTTACAATTCTGGCAATAGGTCTCTGAATGGGATATGACAGAAAAGGGCTGTAGCTCTGTGTCACAGAGGAAATCAAACTGAAAACAACTCAGAACAAGTCCCAAAATCCTAGGATCTCAAGAGCACTCTCAAACAGAGATGGCACATTGTAGTCACTGTTGGACAGCCCTTGACAAAAACTAACAGCAATGAACATGCATAAGTGATACAAACTGAGGAGCCAGATAACATTTAACAGAAACTACCAAATGGCTTGGTAAAATATCACTTGTTTGGAGACTGAAAAGTTTACATAGCCTGATTTTTCAACTAGGATTTCTATAAAGACATTGGGAATTTGCTTGCATGGGGAGTTCATCAACAAAAGGTTCCCACAGTTGCGGCATATACTAGAAGCTGGACCAGTCTCTTGCGGTTTTGGAGCAGCATGGACAATTATATACACCTAGAAATTATGATAATGGCCTACTAACCTAAGATTACTGGAGGGGGAGACGATTTGTAAGAAAGAAAGAAAGTAGTTAAGGATAGGATAAACAGATGTCAAATAAATGTTTTATTGTTCCTTTTCTGCTTGTTTTATTTTGACTACTCTGGTTTACTGCACCTTCTGAATGTGTGAGAAGCTATATAAAAATAAATACCCCTCCATAGAAAGGTGAAAATGCCCAGCGGCTGCAAAGAGTATCTAGGCTCTTTTTATGTAGGCTCTATGTTGAAAAGTCCCTGACACATTCCAGGGGTACAATAAAGTGGAGAAAATACTAATATAAGACTAGACACATAAACCACTGGTCTCAACAGGCAGCCAAGATCTGATGCTGGGGATATTAAGTGATCCAGGCAGAAGAAAAAAAAATATGTAGATTTCTTTTTTTAAGGAATAATGTACTGACAAGACTAATCTGTTTTTCCAGAGAAAGAATGAGAAAAGCAAGTAAGTAACGCTGGGGGAAACAAGCAGTCAAAGGTAGCGAGTATGGCAGTTTGATGGAGGTGGCAGTACATAAGAAAAATTTAAAAATGAGGTCTGAAGGATCCCCTGGAGTGAAGTTGCTGATGACATTCAAATTCTTGCATCAAATCAAACAGCCATTTGAAAATGGGCTTTGTTAAACCCTGTATATCACAGAGTTACACTCTTAGACATTCTCGAGAGCCAGATTTTCTATTTATATACAGAACTCTTCATGACTTCACACTTTTTAGCAGTGAAGTGAAATAAATTATGATGCTTTGCATTTGTACTCTGAATCAGC